>NC_136779.1:22999680-23126106 GCF_947034865.1 Barbatula barbatula | reverse complement strand
TATACTTGATGATCATCTAGACATACGTAAAAGGACAATAAGATTAGCAGTTATTGACCGGGACTTGTAACTGACCCCGCCTGGATGCTTCCGTGTTCTGATTCTTTACAGTCTCAACACATTACAGTGACATTTCACTCCAGATGTACATCCCCTTTGATGAATTAATAATTTAGGAATCACCATTTTGCATAGAAACTACAGGTTTATCACGTTATTCGGTCAAAAAATTACAAAATAGAATCCCCTTAGGCATTTCATTTAATGAGGACTATTCCGTTGTTTGCCCACCAGAGGGAGACTGTCGCGCAGGTCTTCTTGTTGCATAATTGCATTTGTCTACTGAGAAGGTATGAATATCAAATTGCTCAACTGTGATTTGTTTAGGATTATTCTTCTATCGGAAACACCTAAGGACATTGCGTATACATAATTGGAACACTATCCTCATTGGGCTAAATTAAAAAATAGTTTTTAGAATATTATTCCTAAAAGAAAACGGTGTTATGGAATTGCAGTCCACGAGGAACATCGGATATATATGCATATATATATATATATATATATATATATATATATATATATATATATACACACACACACACACATATATATATATATATATATATACACACATATATATGCTGATAATGGCTTTGGCTCTCACAAGTCCCTAACCATATGATCACACACACGAGGGACACGCGACAGTGTCTGAGGGACGATACCTACTTCAAACTCACCCTAACACCTAAGGTCAGGCAACCCGTGCAATTATAGCCCTAATGACAGGTCCCCCTAGGTCCGGGGTAGTTCATGCCATAACCACATTCATGCAAAACACACCGAGACGAACGTTTACGGTCTAATATAAACCTTAAAGACACCGACCTTTGACCTTTGTTAATTATATGTCCCCTCTCCCCTCAAATATAAATATTATTGTTCAATATTATTAGAAAAAATACATATTAAAAAAATATATTATTGGATAAATACTCACCTGATTGGGCGATCCCTCTCGTGTGTGTGTGTGTGTGTGTGTGTGTGTGTGTGTGTGTTATATTATTGCTATTGCTATTATTGTTATTATATACTTCCAGTAACCAAACCCTACTCAACCTGTGCTCGTGGGATTTTCGGTGAAGGTAATCGTTCTGAATTATAGGGTGTCTGACATTGGGATATGGTGAATACATTTTGACTGCCATGTGAGCCTTTTATGATTGATTCCCCCATGGGGTGGGGACCCTGACTGTCTCTGGGATCGGACCGGAGGCGTTTGGGGTGGTCAGCTGGTTTGTGGCCACTGCACACAGAGCTCTGTCTTTTGACATTGGGCTTTGGCTCTCACAAGTTCCTAACACCTAAGGTCAGGAAACTTAGATTACCAAAAACCTAAATGTCAAACACCTAATGTCAGGTAACCTTGAGGCAAGCAGGGATGCAGGTCGAAAAAGATCTCCCTATCCGAATCAAATTCTAAACCTAAGGTCTTTAAACTTAGCCTACAATGCCCCCGAATCTACCCTTACACCTAAAGCCATGACCCCTAGTTTAAAGACTAATCTGTTTAGGCCACCCTTATGGCAAATTAGTATGCATGCCACTATGACCTACCCTCTATCTGCCCTTACACCTAAAAGCCATGGCCCTTACTACTAAAAAAACAATCTATTTAGACCACCCTAGCCACAGATTAACATGCAGGCCACCATAACCTGCCCTCAAATCTGCCCTTACACCTAAAGCCAGGCCCCCTTATTAAAGACCGATCGGCATTTGATAGACACCCTTGATCAATATTCCTGACCAGGATCACGTGTCCCCTCTCCCCTCGTAAGTATTAATAACATAGTATATATTATATATAGATAGATATTAAACTACTATTATTATTATTATGTAAATATCCGCTCCGCTGCTTGTGCCCTCTCGTGTGTGACCTGTGGAGGTTCACTCGGAACAAACCCCTTCTGTTAGATTTTTTTTGTGTCCTTTCCTATTATTTATGTTTTTTCGTATTCTTCAGACAACCCCGACTATAGGATGTTCGTGTTCGATATCTAGGAGGGTGACGAATGTGTGACAACTACACCCGGTGGGACCTTTTATTTCACTATGATAAACATATGGATACAAATGTCCATACAAAAGACGTATTGCTGTATCCCCCCTTTCTTTACTTTTTCATTAATAGAATAGAATACAGAATACAGGATATAGGATATAGATACAGAGGGAATCTTATTTATACTTGATGATCGTGTCTAGACATATATACGTAAAAGGACAATAAGATAGCAGTTATTGACCGGGACTTCTAACTGACCCCGCCTGGATGCCTCCGTGTTCTGATTCTTTACAGTCTCAACACATTACAGTGACATTTCACTCCAGATGTACATCCCCTTTGATGAATGAATAATTTAGGAATCACGATTTTGCATAGAAACTACAGGTTTATCACGTTATTCGGTCAAAGAAATACAAAATAGAATCCCCTTAGGCATTTCATTTAATGAGGACTATTCCGTTGTTTGCCCACCAGAGGGAGACTGTCGCGCAGGTCTTCTTGTTGCATAATTGCATTTGTCTACTGAGAAGGTATGAATATCAAATTGCTCAACTGTGATTTGTTTAGGATTATTCTTCTATCGGAAACACCTAAGGACATTGCGTATACATAATTGGAACACTATCCTCATTGGGCTGAATTAAAAAATAGTTTTTAGAATATTATTCCTAAAAGAAAACGGTGTTATGGAATTGCAGTCCACCAGGAACATCGGAGAGAAAATACATTATCTGCGAGGTAAGACATTCACTTGACAATGTTCATTTAAAAATGTATAACCTTATTGTCGTTTCTGTTAAAGTTAACGTATAGCAGTGCACTCGATATGTGCTGACACATTTCATGACATTGAGTCATGGTGAATATAAAGTCACAGGTATACACTAACATGTTTATCCGTTAAATGATACGTGTATTTCTCAGAAACTATGTCAGATATCCTCTTCTTAAATGAGCAAGGGCTTGATCTTGTGAGCACATTGTTTTATGAAATGTGGTTGCTCACTACGGCCCAAAATGAGTTTAATGATATTTAGAAAATATCGCTTTTATCGGCTGTCTTTTTATGATCTAACATTCCCCGTAGTCAACGACATGGCCGAGGGCAACTCTTTACAGGATGACATTGTGAGGACTGAGCGCAAATATAATTTCGAATTATTTGTCTTTATTGTTTGAAAAGTTCACTTCAATAAATGTTTGTATAAAACACTTGTTTCTCTGCAGTCTCCTGAAATCACAATAGACCTGGTGTCCTCGTCTGACGAGGAAAATAACTATGAAAAGATTAATGTGAGTAAAAATTGCTTATTTAAAACTAAGCTTGAACCGTGTCTAATATTATTATGTCTCTGTATTCTTTACGGAGCAATACCCCATCAACATTTGTTTCTCTATTACGTGATTAATGTAAGAAAACGTAATGTTTATGTAAAAATTGTCACCAGACAATGTTAAATAAGGCACAAATCTTAAATCCAATTTGTTTTTATTGTATAAAACAGATTAAAAATGTAATGCTATAGTAAAGAGTTACAATTCAACATAATGCAAATATTTTCATACCAGAAAAGATCACTTTAAACCGACCTCTAATTGTTCATCTATAAACATGGTATTCCTGCAGTAAAACAAATAGTTCTGGCAACAGTAATCCATGCACCGAAAACACGATTGCTTCCCTATTGGCAAAACATGGTTCATTTTGTTTTTTTTAATGTTGTATATTCATTAAGAAACGTCAAAAAATGAGTGTTACCAAAGTCATAAAATAATTATTATCATATGGTTAAAGTCCATGAAAAACACAAGTGTTACGGTCTGGAATGTCTAATCGTTTTTATTTTCCTTCAGCCATAGCATTGTACATTTGAATGACTTTGTATAAAAATGTTTAGATAGAGCACTGGAAATAAAGTATATCAGCAACCATCTATAAAGATTGTTGCAATCCAGAATACAAATGCTGAATGATACAATATAAGACTTTTAAATAAATAAATAATTTGTAAGATATATACAGTACAATAAATAAATAGACTTGACAACCTGCATCCTTGAGAACGACTTTACCATTTAGAAACTTGATTTACAAACTCCTCAGTCCCGGGCGCTCTTGCTCCCTCTGCTGGAAAAGGGTTGCGTTGATGTGAGAAACGGCTAAGAGTGACACATTTTAGCAGAATCTCACAGTCGATGTTCAAATTCTTGTGCAAAACACAACGAGACGAACGTTTACGGTCTAATATAAACCTTAAAGACACCGACCTTTGGCCTAGTTAATTGTGTATCCCCTCTCCCCTCAAATATAAATAGTATTATTCAATATTATTAGAAAAAATACATATTAAAACAATATATTATTGGATAAATACTCACCTGATTGGGCGATCCCTCTCGTGTGTGTGTGTGTGTGTGTGTGTGTGTGTGTGTGTGTGTGTGTGTAATTATTGAGGATTTCATGCAACTAACAAAATAATTACCAGGAACATCCAGAGAACGACAAATAACTTTTTCATGAAACATTTATTTGAACCAAATAAGAATATAAAATACAACTGAATCTTCGTTTGAAACGGATGACATATTGAAATAAACAAGAACGTTCTAGAACTGGAGCTTCTGCTGTAATGCTATTTTCTCCTCCTCCACAACCATCTCACTTCTCCTCATCTTTTTAAGGGTGCTTTTAATTTTTTCTGCTAAATATTGTTGCATGTCCTTGTTGCCGCGAGGACTCCAACCAGGACTCCATACGCCATCCCTCTCCCCTGCCTCTTTGATGACATCTGCCTTGTCATACAGGCTCTTGGTGTCTGCAGAAAGGGAACAGGATCATTCAGCATCCATGCAAGTTCACACTGACATTGAAGGTTAAGCTACAGCGTACAACAGTAATTAAATTGTTGAAAGTCAAAAGAATTCTCACAATGTAATATTAACTCACTATTAACGTTCAGTCGCTTTAACTGATATTGGAAGTAGGCCAGCTGGAGTCTTGACAGTTTCTCCTGTCTGCTTATGTTCTGGCTCATGTGGGGCTTTACTTTGGCAGCTAGGTCTGGTGTAAGGTCTTCTAAGGACTTGGCCAGCTTGCGCTTGGTCCAGCCAACCTGTTGTTGATACCCCAATGTAACAGAATGTTCAAGAGGTGGACTTTCAAATTCAATGATGGTCTCCTCCTCATGCCCCGGCATGGATGAAAGCAGTGGGCCGCTGGCTGACGGCAGCACAGGCAGGGAAGAGGTTGGTCTACGCCTTGTCAGGGTAAATGTCGCACCTTGGGACGGAGGGATGGGAGACTGAGAAGGAGACGGACGTCGGATGTCAAAGGAGGTCTCAGCATCTTGCCCCGGCATGGATGAAAGCAGTGGGCCGCTGGCTGACGGCAGCACAGGAAGAGAAGCAGTTGGTGTACGCCTTGTCAGGGTAAATGTCGCACCTTGGGAGGGAGGGATGGGAGACTGAGAAGGAGACGGACGTCGGATGCCAAAGGAGGTCTCGGCATTTTGCCCCGGCATGGATGAAAGCTTTGGGCTGCTGGCTGACGGGAGGGAAGCTGCACGTCTTGTCAAGTTCGATGTCACGTCTTGGGTTGTTCCAGGAGAAGCCACCAAACTGCAAACATCAGCTTCCATCGCTGCTAGCCATGAAAGCACGGACTCCAATTTCCCTTCCACAGTTGCCATTCTGTTGACCACAGACTCCTCCATGGCCTCCACTTTGACCTCAACCTTCTGTAGGGCGGTCTTAAAGTCTTCTTCCAGCAGCTGGAGGTCGCATCGGATCTGTCTGTGTGTCCTCTCTGTATTGTGTTGCAGCTCCTCCTTGAAGTTCTTCTCCGTAACCTCCACGAAGGCCTTTAAATCCTCCTGCGCCGCCTTCTGGACAGAAAAGACAGCTTCTCTTAAGGCTTTCAGCTCCTGGACGAAAAAGTCCCTCATGGTCTCGTGCCTTAAGAGGAGCACATCTTCTGTCGTAAGGGTATCTTCCACTTCATAGTCTTCCTGCTGATCTGCCGACATGTCTGCCTAAAACACAGGACCACTTTAAACAAACGAAGGACATGAACAGGTGATGCAAACGCACGCATACACACTGTTTAAGCTCAGAGCAAATCTATGAAGCAGACCCAGATCTATCCACTCTGAAAACTGGAATAAAGTAACTACACAGACGTGATTCACAAAAAATTATGTGGCCGACTCCATACTGAATAATTATAAAAGTGTTTACACTATTTTCCCTCGATGTACCATCAACAATAAAAAGATTTTGTGTGGCGTTGTTTTCTTCCTTATAACTTTTTGAAGTAAAGCAGACTTACCCGTATATAGAAGTATTACCAAAATGAAAAAGAGCACTGGGCTATTCAGTCGGAGGGTCTTCGAGCAAGAGAAGCCTGAAAACACAACGGCTCATATGTTAAAGCAGGTGATCCAATATGCAATAAGCTACAAAGTGAACTGACATAGTAACATGGAGAGTTGATCTGTACAATAGACTTGAAAATACATTCATGTGATAACCTGCAGACGTCACGAGTAAAGTAGGCTTGATGATAAATCAACATGGTAATCTACAGACATTAGCAGACGTACATCTAAAGCCCCAAACACTACGTGCTCAACACTAAAAATGATCACTTATCATCATTTATCATTTATAAAGTTGATAATAAATGCTTAGGAGGTAAACGCAGGCTTAGTTATGGAAAAGCGTACCAATCTTATGCCAGAATCATTAGACGCTGTTAAATGGACATGTTGATGTTTTAAGCTTAAATTAACATCAAGATGATATATTTCATACCAAAATATGTTATGGAAATAAATAAAATAATGTGAATTGTTTAATACTACGTTGGTATTTTATACCTGATGTATTATGTTAACGAAATATTTGGCTCCAGTTTATTTTTTATCATTTTGATACGGTGATGTGATGTCACCAGGCCGGCGGTGCATAAACTTTATATTTATATATATATATTTATCACTTGCGATCTGAGTGAACTGTTATTTAGGAACATGGCTACAAATTATTATTTGTATGTGTATTATAAAGATGAGACAAAGACGTGTTAAATAAGACCGAGGATTAGTGTCTTCTTTGGCGTTCACTAACCCCGTTATGAAGTCATTTTATTCTCATATAAAAACACCGTTTTTTAATTCACTAATAATAATTGGAGATCGAATTTCCGAATAGTGGTGCACATCCATAATTTAAACTTGTAATGTCTAGTTATAACGGTCATACGATAAAATTGCTTAACATTTGATTGATCGAATAAACTTGTAAATAATATTTACCTCGCGGAATGGTAGATGTCCAAATGAAAAGCGGCGATTTGAATGAAGCTCTGTATATGTGTCCACTAGCACAAAGGCGAATGTATCAGGGAACCTTCTTTTAATGAGTCCAATTTGCTAAATAAAAGTCAGAACTGCAGGCTGTAACTTATCTTGAGATGTTCATGAGACAATTGCGCTTTAGAGGTAAAAAATACAATTTGGCTTAAGGGATACAAGGAACAATTTGGCTTTAGAGGTACAAGGAACAATTTGGCTTTAGAGGTACAAGGAACAATTTGGCTTAAGGGATACAAGGAACAATTTGGCTTTAGAGGTACAAGGAACAATTTGGCTTAAGGGATACAAGGAACAATTTGGCTTTAGAGGTACAAGGAACAATTTGGCTTAAGGGATACAAGGAACAATTTGGCTTTAGAGGTACAAGGAACAATTTGGCTTAAGGGATACAAGGAACAATTTGGCTTAAGGGATACAAGGAACAATTTGAACATGGCTACAAATTATTATTTGTATGTGTATTATAAAGATGAGACAAAGACGTGTTAAATAAGACCGAGGATTAGTGTCTTCTGTGGCGCCGGTCAATTTCGCTTTAGAGGTAAGAGAAGTTAATGTGAGTGCACTTATTGTTTCTCTGTATTGTTTAAAAAGTTCACATCAATAAATGTTTGTATAAAACACTTGTTTCTCTGCAGTCTCCTGAAATCACAATAGACCTGGTGTCCTCGTCTGACGAGGAGAATTACTATGACGTGATGAGTGTAAGCAAACTATACTAGTAAAATTGTCACCAGACAATGATAAAAAAGGCAGAAATCTTATATCCAAATTGTTTTATTGTATAAAACGGATTGAAAAAAATGTGAAACTGTAGTTAAGAGTTATAAATCAACGAACGAGTGACTCGTGCAGGGTTGTTGAAAGTATTTATATAAAGTGCAATGACACAACAAGATTTATACACAAACACACATCAAGAAAAATAGATAACAGCAAGCAAATTGGAAAAAAAAGATACAAATTAAAATAAAATAGAAGTACTTATTTTTAAAGTGTTTCGTACACACAAATAACACACACTCAAAAATAAGACAAGGTGTCTTCAAACTTTAAAATATGATGTAGTTCTTCCAAGTCCAGAGTCACAAGCTGACTAGGAAGATGATCTTGATTTGAAGACGAGTCTGTAAAATAAAACATTTGCTTAACTTCAATGCAAGTGAAATAATAAAGAGTGGGTATACTAATGTGCCGCTATGACCAATGTACGTAAATTAATCTTTATAACATATCATAAGATCACCTACCCAGGACTTGAAGCAAATCTTCAGGAGGTTGAGAAAGAGGGTTTTCTAACCATGCCTGCAGGTCAAGTGGGCTTCCCATTGTTGTTGCATATTCCTACACACACACACACACACACAAAAAAAACATGTTATGTATTATTTAAACTATATATATATATATATATATATATATGTATATATATAGGGTCAGCTGTGGCCTGGTGAATAGAGCGTTGGGCTTGTGATCGGAAGGTTGCAGGTTCTAATCTCCGTGCCAGCAGGTCATGACTGAAGTGCCCTTGAGAAAGACACCTTACCCCTGATTGATCTGCAGTATTGTGACACTGTAAAAAAAACTACTTGTAAGTTGCATCTGCCAAATGAATAAATGTAAATGTTTATATAATCAATGAAAACAAGCTATACACACTCACACATGAGAAAATATAGGTGAAACTAATCTGAAAAAAGTAGATACTAAATTTAAGAGTACTTTTTTCAAAGTTATTTGTCAAGTATAGTAAAAAAATAAGACAAGGGATATTCAAAATCTACAACTTACAAGCTGATGAGAAAGCTGGATATTTCCCTCTTGATTTGAAGACGAGTCTGTAAAATAAAACATTTGCTTAACTTCAATGCAAGTGAAATAATAAAGAGTGGGTATACTAATGTGCCGCTATGACCAATGTACGTAAATTAATCTTTATAACATATCATAAGATCACCTACCCAGGACTTGAAGCAAATCTTCAGGAGGTTGAGAAAGACGGTTTTCTAACCATGCCTGCAGGTCAAGTGGGCTTCCCATTGTTGTTGCATATTCCTACACACACACACACACACACACAAAAAAAACATGTAATGTATTATTTAAACTATATATATATATATATATATATATATGTATATATATAGGGTCAGCTTTGGCCTGGTGAATAGAGCGTTGGGCTTGTGATCGGAAGGTTGCAGGTTCTAATCTCCGTGCCAGCAGGTCATGACTGAAGTGCCCTTGAGAAAGACACCTTACCCCTGATTGATCTGCAGTATTGTGACACTGTAAAAAAAACTACTTGTAAGTTGCATCTGCCAAATGAATAAATGTTTATATAATCAATGAAAACAAGCTATACACACTCACACATGAGAAAATATAGGTGAAACTAATCTGAAAAAAGTAGATACTAAATTTAAGAGTACTTTTTTCAAAGTTATTTGTCAAGTATAATAAAAAATAAGACAAGGGATATTCAAAATCTACAACTTACAAGCTGATGAGAAAGCTGGATATTTCCCTCTTGATTTGAAGACGAGTCTGTAAAATAAAACATTTGCTTAACTTCAATGCAAGTGAAACAATAAAGAGTGGGTATACTAATGTGCCGCTATGACCAATGTACGTAAATTAATCTTTATAACATATCATAAGATCACCTACCCAGGACTTGAAGCAAATCTTCAGGAGGTTGTGAAAGACAGTCCCCTGAGGTGTACGTCTTATTTTCTGGCGAGGCGAGATCCAGATGGTTTTTCAGAGCTATTTGGGGGTTCGATGCCCTCAGCTCCGACAATTTTTCTCGTGTGACTCTCAATTTGAGGTCACTCGTAATCTCTGATACCCTAGAACTCTGAAAATGAAAAAATAACAAACATAGTTGATATAAATGGTATCTCACATTATATAAACAAAAACACCTATCACAAAACCCCTTAAATATACTCACACTGAGGTTTGCATGGGCTTTTACGATGTGCTTTTCTATGTACACGATCATTTTTGAGCACACGGGACACCTTAAATTTCGCAGCATTACCCTTCCTCTGGCAAGTTTCAGCAGAAGTTGACGTTCTTCCTGATTTACAATCCCGTGCACGTTTCTCAAATGATGCACCAGACTGTTCACTCGGGAAACACAAAGGGGGCAATCCAACGTCATCTATAAATGTGTAAAAAAACTTAATTATGAAATTTAATGATTTAAATCTTGAAAAAAAATAAGCACCTAGAAAGACTGTTCGACTTACCTTGATAAAACGGGAGAAGTTCTTGCTGATGCGTCCTCTGGAACTGTTGAAGCTGTGAAAGTCCGTCTTGTAAATGAGATCCAGTATGGCGGGAACCCTTACGTCCGTCCGACGTCTGACTTGAAGTCTTGAACGTTTGTCCGGGTATCCCACGTGGAGACGTCACGTGACGTCAGGTCGTCGCTAGCCCTAATCCATGCACCGAAAACACGATTGCTTCCCTATTGGCAAAACATGGTTCATCTTGTTTGTATTTTTTAAAATGTTGTCAGTTCGAAGGTAAATTCAAAGGGAAATTCAAAGGTAAATTCGAAGGTAAATTCAAAGCGAAATTCGAAGGTAAATTCGAAACGAAATTCGAAGGTAAATTCAAAGCGAAATTCGAAACGAAATTCAAAGCCAAATTCAAAGCGAAATTCGAAGGTAAATTCGAAGGTAAATTCAAAGCGAAATTCGAAGGTAAATTCAAAGCGAAATTCGAAACGAAATTCAAAGCGAAATTCGAAGGTAAATTCGAAGGTAAATTCAAAGCGAAATTCGAAGGTAAATTCGAAACGAAATTCGAAGGTAAATTCAAAGCGAAATTCGAAACGAAATTCAAAGCGAAATTCGAAACGAAATTCAAAGGGAAATTCGAAACGAAATTCAAAGGGAAATTCGAAGGGAAATTCGACGGGAAATTCAAAGGGAAATTCAAAGCGAAATTCGAAGGTAAATTCGAAACGAAATTCGAAGGTAAATTCGAAGCTAAATTCAACGCGAAATTCGAAACGAAATTCAAAGCGAAATTCGAAGGTAAATTCAAAGCGAAATTCGAAGGTAAATTCGAAACGAAATTCGAAGGTAAATTCAAAGCGAAATTCGAAACGAAATTCAAAGCGAAATTCGAAACGAAATTCAAAGCGAAATTCGAAACGAAATTCAAAGCGAAATTCGAAACGAAATTCAAAGGGAAATTCGAAACGAAATTCAAAGGGAAATTCGAAGGGAAATTCAAAGGGAAATTCGAAGGGAAATTCGAAACTAAATTCAATGGGAAATTCGAAGGGAAATTCGAAACTAAATTCGAAGCTAAATTCAAAGCTAAATTCAAAGGGAAATTCGAAGGTAAATTCAAAGCGAAATTCGAAACGAAATTCAAAGCGAAATTCGAAACGAAATTCAATGGGAAATTCGAAGGGAAATTCGAAACGAAATTCAAAGCGAAATGATTATAGATAGATATTAAAATACCTCTATTATATTATTAGCAATATTATTATTATGATTATACAAATACCCGCTCTGCTGCTTGTGCCCTCTCGTGTGTGGCAACGAGACCCGGTTGGAAAGTGACTTTGTTTACACCCTGACATTTTATTTGAATAAACGCGTCGATACAGATGTCCATACAAAGGATACGGTCTCGTACATGGGTGTACTTTTTTACGAATAGAATACAGAATATAGGATATAGATACAGAGGGCATCTTATTTATACTTGATGATCGTCTAGACATATATATACGACGTAAAAGGACAATAAGATTAGCAGTTATTGACCGGGACTTGTAACTGACCCCGCCTGGATGCTTCCGTGTTCTGATTCTTTACAGTCTCAACACATTACAGTGACATTTCACTCCAGATGTACATCCCCTTTGATGAATTACTAATTTAGGAATCACGATTTTGCATAGAAACTACAGGTTTATCACGTTATTCGGTCAAAAAATTACAAAATAGAATCCCCTTAGGCATTTCATTTAATGAGGACTATTCCGTTGTTTGCCCACCAGAGGGAGACTGTCGCGCAGGTCTTCTTGTTGCATAATTGCATTTGTCTACTGAGAAGGTATGAATATCAAATTGCTCAACTGTGATTTGTTTAGGATTATTCTTCTATCGGAAACACCTAAGGACATTGCGTATACATAATTGGAACACTATCCTCATTGGGCTAAATTAAAAAATAGTTTTTAGAATATTATTCCTAAAAGAAAACGGTGTTATGGAATTGCAGTCCACCAGGAACATCGGATATATATGCATATATATATATATATATATATATATATATATATATATATATATATACACACACACACACACATATATATATATATATATATATACACACATATATATGCTGATAATGGCTTTGGCTCTCACAAGTCCCTAACCATATGATCACACACACGAGGGACACGCGACAGTGTCTGAGGGACGATACCTACTTCAAACTCACCCTAACACCTAAGGTCATGCACCCCCGTGCAATTATAGCCCTAATGACAGGTCCCCCTAGGTCCGGGGTAGTTCATGCCATAACCACATTCATGCAAAACACACCGAGACGAACGTTTACGGTCTAATATAAACCTTAAAGACACCGACCTTTGACCTTTGTTAATTATATATCCCCTCTCCCCTTAAATATAAATAGTATTATTCAATATTATTCGAAAAAATACATATAAAAAAATATTATTGGATAAATACTCACCTGATTGGGCGATCCCTCTCTTGTGTGTGTGTGTGTGTGTGTGTGTGTGTGTGTGTGTGACCCGTGGAGATTTACTTAACTTGACCTTCCTCTAAATGTTAATAACCTTGTATGTGAAGAATTTAAAGGAAAACAAAATGTGTTGATTGAAGTGGATGTGTGTTAGGCAATGAGACCCAGTGGGAAATTGACTTTGTTTACACCCTGAAATTTTATTTGAATAAACGCGTCGTCGATACAGATGTCCATCAAAGGATACGGTCTCGTACATGGGTGTACTTTTTTACGAATAGAATACAGAATACAGGATATAGGAGAGGGTATTATTTATACTTGATGATCATCTAGACATACGTAAAAGGACAATAAGATTAGCAGTTATTGACCGGGACTTGTAACTGACCCCGCCTGGATGCTTCCGTGTTCTGATTCTTTACAGTCTCAACACATTACAGTGACATTTCACTCCAGATGTACATCCCCTTTGATGAATTAATAATTTAGGAATCACCATTTTGCATAGAAACTACAGGTTTATCACGTTATTCGGTCAAAAAATTTAAAAAATAGAATCCGCTTAGGCATTTCATTTAATGAGGACTATTCCGTTGTTTGCCCACCAGAGGGAGACTGTCGCGCAGGTCTTCTTGTTGCATAATTGCATTTGTCTACTGAGAAGGTATGAATATCAAATTGCTCAACTGTGATTTGTTTAGGATTATTCTTCTATCGGAAACACCTAAGGACATTGCGTATACATAATTGGAACACTATCCTCATTGGGCTGAATTAAAAAATAGTTTTTAGAATATTATTCCTAAAAGAAAACGGTGTTATGGAATTGCAGTCCACCAGGAACATCGGATATATATGCATATATATATATATATATATATATATATATATATATATATATATATATATACACACACACACACATATATATATATATATATATACACACATATATATGCTGATAATGGCTTTGGCTCTCACAAGTCCCTAACCATATGATCACACACACGAGGGACACGCGACAGTGTCTGAGGGACGATACCTACTTCAAACTCACCCTAACACCTAAGGTCAGGCAACCCGTGCAATTATAGCCCTAATGACAGGTCCCCCAAGGTCCGGGGTAGTTCATGCCATAACCACATTCATGCAAAACACACCGAGACGAACGTTTACGGTCTAATATAAACCTTAAAGACACCGACCTTTGGCCTTTGTTAATTATATGTCCCCTCTCCCCTCAAATATAAATATTATTATTCAATATTATTAGAAAAAATATATATAAAACATCTTTTTCACTTTTGGACTTAGGAACCTTTTCGAAAACTTCACCAGGGGGCTCATTCGAAAACGAAAGCTCGGATCGATTCCAAACCTTCGCCGTCGTGTTCGGCGGCCTCGAAACTATACATGGACGTGTCTCATTTTCAATTTAGACTTTATATAAGGGGGGCTCAATGGCGTATCTCGGCTGGTGGTGGCGCTATAGAGTTTAAATAAAGTGCATCGGAAAGGGCGTCCTCCAAATAGTGTGTGTGCAAAGTTTCAAGTTTCTGCTGCACGAAACGACAGAGATAATCGCCTTCAGAGAAGCATTCTGGGGCTAGTGTATGATCCTCTGCTGTATAATCATGGTGTTCATCTCTAATCCTATCTGGCCCTAACCCCGTCCCTAGCCCCGGGCGCTCTTGCGCCCTCTGCTGGAAAAGGGTTGCGTTGATGTGAGAAACGGCTAAGAGTGACACATTTTAGCAGACTCACAGTTGATGTTCAAATTCTTGTGCAAAACACGACGAGACGAACGTTTAGGTCTAATATAAACCTTAAAGACACCGACCTTTGACCTTTGTTAATTATATATCCCCCTCCCCTCAAATATAAATATTATTATTCAATATTATTAGAAAAAATACATATAAAAAAATATCATTGGATAAATACTCACCTGATTGGGCGATCCCTCTCGTGTGTGTGTGTGTGTGTGTGTGTGTGTGTGTGTGTGTTATATTATTGCTATTGCTATTATTGTTATTATATACTTCCAGTAACCAAACCCTACTCAACCTGTGCTCGTGGGATTTTCGGTGAAGGTAATGGTTCTGAATTATAGGGTGTCTGACATTGGGATATGTTGAATACATTTTGACTGCCATGTGAGCCTTTTATGATTGATTCCCCCATGTGGTGGGGACCGTGACTGTCTCTGGGATCGGACCGGAGGCGTTTGGGGTGGTCAGCTGGTTTGTGGCCAGTGCACACCGAGCTCTGTCTTTTGACATTTGGCTTTGGCTCTCACAAGTTCCTAACACCTAAGGTCAGAAAACTTAGATTACCAAAAACCTAAATGTCAAACACCTAATGTCAGGTAACCTTGAGGCAAGCAGGGATGCGGGGGGCGAAAAAGATCTCCCTATCCGAATCAAATTCTAAACCTAAGGTCTTTAAACTTAGCCTACAATGCCCCCGAATCTGGGCTCTTGCGCCCTCTGCTGGAAAAGGGTTGCGTTGATGTGAGAAACGGCTAAGAGTGACACATTTTAGCAGACTCACAGTTGATGTTCAAATTCTTGTGCAAAACACGACGAGACGAACGTTTAGGTCTAATATAAACCTTAAAGACACCGACCTTTGGCCTTTGTTTATTATATATCCCCTCTCCCCTCAAATATAAATATAATATTATTCAATATTATTAGAAAAAATACATATAAAAAAATATCATTGGATTAATACTCACCTGATATATACACATATATATGCTGATAATGGCTTTGGCTCTCACAAGTCCCTAACCATATGATCACACACACGAGGGACACGCGACAGTGTCTGAGGGACGATACCTACTTCAAACTCACCCTAACACCTAAGGTCATGCACCCCCGTGCAATTATAGCCCTAATGACAGGTCCCCCTAGGTCCGGGGTAGTTCATGCCATAACCACATTCATGCAAAACACAACGAGACGAACGTTTACGGTCTAATATAAACCTTAAAGACACCGACCTTTGACCTTTGTTAATTATATATCCCCTCTCCCCTTAAATATAAATAGTATTATTCAATATTATTCGAAAAAATACATATAAAAAAATATTATTGGATAAATACTCACCTGATTGGGCGATCCCTCTCTTGTGTGTGTGTGTGTGTGTGTGTGTGTGTGTGTGTGTGTGTGTGTGTGTGTGTGTGTGTGTGTGTGACCCGTGGAGATTTACTTTACTTGACCTTCCTCTAAATGTTAATAACCTTGTATGTGAAGAATTTAAAGGAAAACAAAATGTGTTGATTGAAGTGGATGTGTGTTAGGCAATGAGACCCAGTGGGAAATTGACTTTGTTTACACCCTGAAATTTTATTTGAATAAACGCGTCGTCGATACAGATGTCCATCAAAGGATACGGTCTCGTACATGGGTGTACTTTTTTACGAATAGAATACAGAATACAGGATATAGGAGAGGGTATTATTTATACTTGATGATCATCTAGACATACGTAAAAGGACAATAAGATTAGCAGTTATTGACCGGGACTTGTAACTGACCCCGCCTGGATGCTTCCGTGTTCTGATTCTTTACAGTCTCAACACATTACAGTGACATTTCACTCCAGATGTACATCCCCTTTGATGAATTAATAATTTAGGAATCACCATTTTGCATAGAAACTACAGGTTTATCACGTTATTCGGTCAAAAAATTTAAAAAATAGAATCCGCTTAGGCATTTCATTTAATGAGGACTATTCCGTTGTTTGCCCACCAGAGGGAGACTGTCGCGCAGGTCTTCTTGTTGCATAATTGCATTTGTCTACTGAGAAGGTATGAATATCAAATTGCTCAACTGTGATTTGTTTAGGATTATTCTTCTATCGGAAACACCTAAGGACATTGCGTATACATAATTGGAACACTATCCTCATTGGGCTGAATTAAAAAATAGTTTTTAGAATATTATTCCTAAAAGAAAACGGTGTTATGGAATTGCAGTCCACCAGGAACATCGGATATATATGCATATATATATATATATATATATATATATATATATATATATATATATATATATATATACACACACACACACATATATATATATATATATATACACACATATATATGCTGATAATGGCTTTGGCTCTCACAAGTCCCTAACCATATGATCACACACACGAGGGACACGCGACAGTGTCTGAGGGACGATACCTACTTCAAACTCACCCTAACACCTAAGGTCAGGCAACCCGTGCAATTATAGCCCTAATGACAGGTCCCCCAAGGTCCGGGGTAGTTCATGCCATAACCACATTCATGCAAAACACACCGAGACGAACGTTTACGGTCTAATATAAACCTTAAAGACACCGACCTTTGGCCTTTGTTAATTATATGTCCCCTCTCCCCTCAAATATAAATATTATTATTCAATATTATTAGAAAAAATATATATAAAACATCTTTTTCACTTTTGGACTTAGGAACCTTTTCGAAAACTTCACCAGGGGGCTCATTCGAAAACGAAAGCTCGGATCGATTCCAAACCTTCGCCGTCGTGTTCGGCGGCCTCGAAACTATACATGGACGTGTCTCATTTTCAATTTAGACTTTATATAAGGGGGGCTCAATGGCGTATCTCGGCTGGTGGTGGCGCTATAGAGTTTAAATAAAGTGCATCGGAAAGGGCGTCCTCCAAATAGTGTGTGTGCAAAGTTTCAAGTTTCTGCTGCACGAAACGACAGAGATAATCGCCTTCAGAGAAGCATTCTGGGGCTAGTGTATGATCCTCTGCTGTATAATCATGGTGTTCATCTCTAATCCTATCTGGCCCTAACCCCGTCCCTAGCCCCGGGCGCTCTTGCGCCCTCTGCTGGAAAAGGGTTGCGTTGATGTGAGAAACGGCTAAGAGTGACACATTTTAGCAGACTCACAGTTGATGTTCAAATTCTTGTGCAAAACACGACGAGACGAACGTTTAGGTCTAATATAAACCTTAAAGACACCGACCTTTGACCTTTGTTAATTATATATCCCCCTCCCCTCAAATATAAATATTATTATTCAATATTATTAGAAAAAATACATATAAAAAAATATCATTGGATAAATACTCACCTGATTGGGCGATCCCTCTCGTGTGTGTGTGTGTGTGTGTGTGTGTGTGTGTGTGTGTGTGTTATATTATTGCTATTGCTATTATTGTTATTATATACTTCCAGTAACCAAACCCTACTCAACCTGTGCTCGTGGGATTTTCGGTGAAGGTAATGGTTCTGAATTATAGGGTGTCTGACATTGGGATATGTTGAATACATTTTGACTGCCATGTGAGCCTTTTATGATTGATTCCCCCATGGGGTGGGGACCGTGACTGTCTCTGGGATCGGACCGGAGGCGTTTGGGGTGGTCAGCTGGTTTGTGGCCAGTGCACACCGAGCTCTGTCTTTTGACATTTGGCTTTGGCTCTCACAAGTTCCTAACACCTAAGGTCAGAAAACTTAGATTACCAAAAACCTAAATGTCAAACACCTAATGTCAGGTAACCTTGAGGCAAGCAGGGATGCGGGGGGCGAAAAAGATCTCCCTATCCGAATCAAATTCTAAACCTAAGGTCTTTAAACTTAGCCTACAATGCCCCCGAATCTGGGCTCTTGCGCCCTCTGCTGGAAAAGGGTTGCGTTGATGTGAGAAACGGCTAAGAGTGACACATTTTAGCAGACTCACAGTTGATGTTCAAATTCTTGTGCAAAACACGACGAGACGAACGTTTAGGTCTAATATAAACCTTAAAGACACCGACCTTTGGCCTTTGTTTATTATATATCCCCTCTCCCCTCAAATATAAATATAATATTATTCAATATTATTAGAAAAAATACATATAAAAAAATATCATTGGATTAATACTCACCTGATATATACACATATATATGCTGATAATGGCTTTGGCTCTCACAAGTCCCTAACCATATGATCACACACACGAGGGACACGCGACAGTGTCTGAGGGACGATACCTACTTCAAACTCACCCTAACACCTAAGGTCATGCACCCCCGTGCAATTATAGCCCTAATGACAGGTCCCCCTAGGTCCGGGGTAGTTCATGCCATAACCACATTCATGCAAAACACAACGAGACGAACGTTTACGGTCTAATATAAACCTTAAAGACACCGACCTTTGACCTTTGTTAATTATATATCCCCTCTCCCCTTAAATATAAATAGTATTATTCAATATTATTCGAAAAAATACATATAAAAAAATATTATTGGATAAATACTCACCTGATTGGGCGATCCCTCTCTTGTGTGTGTGTGTGTGTGTGTGTGTGTGACCCGTGGAGATTTACTTTACTTGACCTTCCTCTAAATGTTAATAACCTTGTATGTGAAGAATTTAAAGGAAAACAAAATGTGTTGATTGAAGTGGATGTGTGTTAGGCAATGAGACCCAGTGGGAAATTGACTTTGTTTACACCCTGAAATTTTATTTGAATAAACGCGTCGTCGATACAGATGTCCATCAAAGGATACGGTCTCGTACATGGGTGTACTTTTTTACGAATAGAATACAGAATACAGGATATAGGAGAGGGTATTATTTATACTTGATGATCATCTAGACATACGTAAAAGGACAATAAGATTAGCAGTTATTGACCGGGACTTGTAACTGACCCCGCCTGGATGCTTCCGTGTTCTGATTCTTTACAGTCTCAACACATTACAGTGACATTTCACTCCAGATGTACATCCCCTTTGATGAATTAATAATTTAGGAATCACCATTTTGCATAGAAACTACAGGTTTATCACGTTATTCGGTCAAAAAATTACAAAATAGAATCCCCTTAGGCATTTCATTTAATGAGGACTATTCCGTTGTTTGCCCACCAGAGGGAGACTGTCGCGCAGGTCTTCTTGTTGCATAATTGCATTTGTCTACTGAGAAGGTATGAATATCAAATTGCTCAACTGTGATTTGTTTAGGATTATTCTTCTATCGGAAACACCTAAGGACATTGCGTATACATAATTGGAACACTATCCTCATTGGGCTGAATTAAAAAATAGTTTTTAGAATATTATTCCTAAAAAAAAACGGTGTTATGGAATTGCAGTCCACCAGGAACATCGGATATATATGCATATATATATATATATATATATATATATATATATATATATATATATATATATATATATACACACACACACACATATATATATATATATATATACACACATATATATGCTGATAATGGCTTTGGCTCTCACAAGTCCCTAACCATATGATCACACACACGAGGGACACGCGACAGTGTCTGAGGGACGATACCTACTTCAAACTCACCCTAACACCTAAGGTCAGGCAACCCGTGCAATTATAGCCCTAATGACAGGTCCCCCAAGGTCCGGGGTAGTTCATGCCATAACCACATTCATGCAAAACACACCGAGACGAACGTTTACGGTCTAATATAAACCTTAAAGACACCGACCTTTGGCCTTTGTTAATTATATGTCCCCTCTCCCCTCAAATATAAATATTATTATTCAATATTATTAGAAAAAATATATATAAAACATCTTTTTCACTTTTGGACTTAGGAACCTTTTCGAAAACTTCACCAGGGGGCTCATTCGAAAACGAAAGCTCGGATCGATTCCAAACCTTCGCCGTCGTGTTCGGCGGCCTCGAAACTATACATGGACGTGTCTCATTTTCAATTTAGACTTTATATAAGGGGGGCTCAATGGCGTATCTCGGCTGGTGGTGGCGCTATAGAGTTTAAATAAAGTGCATCGGAAAGGGCGTCCTCCAAATAGTGTGTGTGCAAAGTTTCAAGTTTCTGCTGCACGAAACGACAGAGATAATCGCCTTCAGAGAAGCATTCTGGGGCTAGTGTATGATCCTCTGCTGTATAATCATGGTGTTCATCTCTAATCCTATGCAGCCCCAACCCAACCCCGTCCCTAACCCCGGGCGCTCTTGCGCCATCTGCTGGAAAAGGGTTGCGTTGATGTGAGAAACGGCTAAGAGTGACACATTTTAGCAGACTCACAGTTGATGTTCAAATTCTTGTGCAAAACACGACGAGACGAACGTTTAGGTCTAATATAAACCTTAAAGACACCGACCTTTGGCCTTTGTTAATTATATATCCCCCTCCCCTCAAATATAAATATTATTATTCAATATTTTAAAAAAATATATATATAAAAAAATATCATTGGATAAATACTCAATTCCATACCTTTAATTCCAGACTGAGGATCAGATGAGCTGTTTCTATTCAATACACTTTGATCATCAGTATACAGAAACTTCACCAGATCCCAAAACTGCACAAACCTCTTATTTGTTGACAATACTACCACTGCTGAAGTAACATTCCTACAAAGGTTTTTTTCTGAAATGTTACAGTAATGTTCTCTGAACGTTTTACCTGTCCAACAAGATAAAAGTCACAAGTAATTTTAACAAGTAACTGCTGAAGATCTCATGGATCTTCTGATCTGAACAGTTTCATGTGGATGAACTTTGCAACACTTCTTCATGTGAATCTCAAGAGGTCTTGATTTGAGAAAACTCTGTCCACATGATGAGCACGGGTGAGATTTCTGTTCAGAGCACATATGCGATGCTACACCTGTGTGTGTCTTCTTCTTGTGATTTTTAAATTTGGAGAGTTTTGAGAAGGTCATTCCACAGATGGAACAGACATACGACTTCACATCTGTATGAATCTTCATGTGTTGCTTCAGGTTATTTGCAGAAATAAATGCTTTACTGCACTGTTCACACTGAAATGATCTCAGTCCAGAATGATAGAGAAGATGATCTCTCAATGAAGGTGCCCAGGAAAAACTCTTTCCACACTCATGACATCTGTAAGGTTTTTCTCCAGTGTGAATTCTCATGTGCTCATTAAGGCTGTCTTTACGAACAAAGATCTTTCCACACTGCTCACATTTAGAAGATTTTTCTCCAGTGTGAATTCTCATGTGCCTGTTAAGGTTGTATTCACGATTGAAGGTCAATCCACACTGGTCACATCTGTACGGCCGTTCTCTAGTGTGAATTTTCATGTGCGCATTAAGATTGGATTTGCATGAGAAGATCTTTTTACACTGAGGGCACATGTGAGAATTTTTGTCTGTTGTTATTTGAGATTTGTTTTGTGGGATATTCTTCTCAGTGTTCGAGCAGCTCACAGGTTCTTCTCCAGTTATGAGATGATGGTGTTTCTCCTCCGTTTCATTCGGTTCTGAACTTTCCTCCTTCACTTCCATCAGGTCTAAAATAAACAGAGAACATCATTATGATCAATATCACATAGTACAGAAATGCAATGATAGGGTTGCAAGCTCTCATGCAGGCTCTATAAGTACATCTCTATAAAAATGAACCATTTTATTTTAGTTTTACTATAATATGTAAGGGACAATCCAGGGCTAGATGTAGAGACCAAGAACACCCAATCACTGAGTGCCTCTGCGAAGTGCATTCCATTCCCTTAATCCCTAAATGACTTGTATTTTCGACAGTTAATTTCAAACATTGATCAAACTGACTGGAACTACCCGTGCATTAAACGGTTTTAATGCACACCTTACAGCCAATCAGAATCAACTATTCAAACAGACCATGGAATGATTGTAGAAGAAAAATCATCAATCATTTTCCTAAGGGAACACTTAAATACGTTCACATTGTTATCGAAAAGAAAGAGAATCATCTTTTATATTACATTTTTACAAGGAACCTCCCAGACATGCCCACTTCATATGACATCATCTTACTGTGGCACATTTCCACTTTAAAGCTCCATAGAAATATATTTTCTAGTAATTTCCAGAAAGAAGTAGTCAGTTCTACACAGACAACTGTGTGGGGTTGTGTAGGAAAAGCAAACAAAAGAGGAAAATCTCCCCTTGCAAACAAACCCACCCAACACTGGCGGAAATAAATCTCACTCCAACATGTTGATAATTTTGTTGAAATTGACTTTGTTTACACCCTGAAATTTTATTTGAATAAACGCGTCGTTGATACAGATGTCCATACAAAGGATACGGTCTCGTACATGGGTGTACTTTTTTACGAATAGAATACAGAATACAGGATATAGGAGAGGGTATTATTTATACTTGATGATCATCTAGACATACGTAAAAGGACAATAAGATTAGCAGTTATTGACCGGGACTTGTAACTGACCCCGCCTGGATGCTTCCGTGTTCTGATTCTTTACAGTCTCAACACATTACAGTGACATTTCACTCCAGATGTACATCCCCTTTGATGAATTACTAATTTAGGAATCACGATTTTGCATAGAAACTACAGGTTTGTCGCGTTATTCGGTCAAAAAGTTACAAAATAGAATCCCCTTAGGCATTTCATTTAATGAGGACTATTCCGTTGTTTGCCCACCAGAGGGAGACTGTCGCGCAGGTCTTGTTGCATAATTGCATCATTCAGTGCAGTGCAGAGTATTGCATCGGATAAAAGTGTTTGCCATATAAGATGAACACCTCCCAAGAGAAAATTTAATCTAAGTGTTTATGGTTTAAACAACTAGAACTTAAATACATTACAAAACACGTTTTAAGGCTTGAACTGATGCATTTCTTTCATGCAGTCTCCTGTAAAACATGTATGATGATACAGTACAGATTAAAGACCAACACAACTAGAACAGTAAGTGTTATCTTGTGTTTCTGCAACTGTGAAATGTTTCTCTCCGCTCTGAGTTCTCGTATGCTTCTTGAGGTTACTCATAAATCTTTCCACACTGAGGTCATGCAAAAGACTGATGACTACACTGATGACCCGCAAAAGGTTTCTCTCCAGTGAATTCTCATGTGTGTCTTAAGGCTACTTGTATCTGTAAAACTCTTTCCACACTGTAGACATCCATGAGGTTTCTCTCCAGTGTGAATTCTTATGTGAATCTTTAGGTGACTCGTAGCTGGAAAACTCTTTCCACACTGTAGACATGCGTGATGTTTCTCTCCAGTGTGAATTCTCATGTGTGTATATATATATATATATATATGTCTGTGTGTTCACTCACAAATCTAAAACAAGACACCTGCTTAGCCTTTCAGCTGAAATTGCAACCAGCAGTGTTTGAAAGGCACAAGGCTATTCTGTCTATTCTGTTTTGAATGTGTGGTTCACAGTTTTGACAGCAGTGTGTTAGCATTTGAACAAAGTGCTGTAAATCCACAGTGTTGTGTAGGTCGTGGTTAAAGTCGTGGCATAAGTGTGTAGAGTTTTGAAAACTGTGTCCAAGCAATGAAAAACGAACTAGAGTTTGGTCCACATGAACTGCTGCTGTGCAGACTGTAGTTAGAGTTTTGCACATGTGACTCCAGTTGTGCCCACTGTCGTTTAGCTATCGAAAAAAACTGCATTTATACTTGATGATCATCTAGACATACGTAAAAGGACAATAAGATTAGCAGTTATTGACCGGGACTTGTAACTGACCCCGCCTGGATGCTTCCGTGTTCTGATTCTTTACAGTCTCAACACATTACAGTGACATTTCACTCCAGATGTACATCCCCTTTGATGAATTACTAATTTAGGAATCACGATTTTGCATAGAAACTACAGGTTTATCACGTTATTCGGTCAAAAAATTACAAAATAGAATCCCCTTAGGCATTTCATTTAATGAGGACTATTCCGTTGTTTGCCCACCAGAGGGAGACTGTCGCGCAGGTCTTCTTGTTGCATAATTGCATTTGTCTACTGAGAAGGTATGAATATCAAATTGCTCAACTGTGATTTGTTTAGGATTATTCTTCTATCGGAAACACCTAAGGACATTGCGTATACATAATTGGAACACTATCCTCATTGGGCTAAATTAAAAAATAGTTTTTAGAATATTATTCCTAAAAGAAAACGGTGTTATGGAATTGCAGTCCACGAGGAACATCGGATATATATGCATATATATATATATATATATATATACACACACACACACACATATATATATATATATATATACACACATATATATGCTGATAATGGCTTTGGCTCTCACAAGTCCCTAACCATATGATCACACACACGAGGGACACGCGACAGTGTCTGAGGGACGATACCTACTTCAAACTCACCCTAACACCTAAGGTCAGGCAACCCGTGCAATTATAGCCCTAATGACAGGTCCCCCTAGGTCCGGGGTAGTTCATGCCATAACCACATTCATGCAAAACACACCGAGACGAACGTTTACGGTCTAATATAAACCTTAAAGACACCGACCTTTGGCCTTTGTTAATTATATGTCCCCTCTCCCCTCAAATATAAATATTATTATTCAATATTATTAGAAAAAATATATATAAAACATCTTTTTCACTTTTGGACTTAGGAACCTTTTCGAAAACTTCACCAGGGGGCTCATTCGAAAACGAAAGCTCGGATCGATTCCAAACCTTCGCCGTCGTGTTCGGCGGCCTCGAAACTATACATGGACGTGTCTCATTTTCAATTTAGACTTTATATAAGGGGGGCTCAATGGCGTATCTCGGCTGGTGGTGGCGCTATAGAGTTTAAATAAAGTGCATCGGAAAGGGCGTCCTCCAAATAGTGTGTGTGCAAAGTTTCAAGTTTCTGCTGCACGAAACGACAGAGATAATCGCCTTCAGAGAAGCATTCTGGGGCTAGTGTATGATCCTCTGCTGTATAATCATGGTGTTCATCTCTAATCCTATCTGGCCCTAACCCCGTCCCTAACCCCGGGCGCTCTTGCGCCCTCTGCTGGAAAAGGGTTGCGTTGATGTGAGAAACGGCTAAGAGTGACACATTTTAGCAGACTCACAGTTGATGTTCAAATTCTTGTGCAAAACACGACGAGACGAACGTTTAGGTCTAATATAAACCTTAAAGACACCGACCTTTGACCTTTGTTAATTATATATCCCCCTCCCCTCAAATATAAATATTATTATTCAATATTATTAGAAAAAATACATATAAAAAAATATCATTGGATAAATACTCACCTGATTGGGCGATCCCTCTCGTGTGTGTGTGTGTGTGTGTGTGTGTGTGTTATATTATTGCTATTGCTATTATTGTTATTATATACTTCCAGTAACCAAACCCTACTCAACCTGTGCTCGTGGGATTTTCGGTGAAGGTAATGGTTCTGAATTATAGGGTGTCTGACATTGGGATATGTTGAATACATTTTGACTGCCATGTGAGCCTTTTATGATTGATTCCCCCATGGGGTGGGGACCGTGACTGTCTCTGGGATCGGACCGGAGGCGTTTGGGGTGGTCAGCTGGTTTGTGGCCAGTGCACACCGAGCTCTGTCTTTTGACATTTGGCTTTGGCTCTCACAAGTTCCTAACACCTAAGGTCAGAAAACTTAGATTACCAAAAACCTAAATGTCAAACACCTAATGTCAGGTAACCTTGAGGCAAGCAGGGATGCGGGGGGCGAAAAAGATCTCCCTATCCGAATCAAATTCTAAACCTAAGGTCTTTAAACTTAGCCTACAATGCCCCCGAATCTGGGCTCTTGCGCCCTCTGCTGGAAAAGGGTTGCGTTGATGTGAGAAACGGCTAAGAGTGACACATTTTAGCAGACTCACAGTTGATGTTCAAATTCTTGTGCAAAACACGACGAGACGAACGTTTAGGTCTAATATAAACCTTAAAGACACCGACCTTTGGCCTTTGTTAATTATATATCCCCTCTCCCCTCAAATATAAATATTATTATTCAATATTATTAGAAAAAATACAAATAAAAAAATATCATAGGATTAATACTCACCTGATATATACACATATATATGCTGATAATGGCTTTGGCTCTCACAAGTCCCTAACCATATGATCACACACACGAGGGACACGCGACAGTGTCTGAGGGACGATACCTACTTCAAACTCACCCTAACACCTAAGGTCATGCACCCCCGTGCAATTATAGCCCTAATGACAGGTCCCCCTAGGTCCGGGGTAGTTCATTGCCTTAACCACATTCATGCAAAACACACCGAGACGAACGTTTACGGTCTAATATAAACCTTAAAGACACCGACCTTTGACCTTTGTTAATTATATATCCCCTCTCCCCTTAAATATAAATAGTATTATTCAATATTATTCGAAAAAATACATATAAAAAAATATTATTGGATAAATACTCACCTGATTGGGCGATCCCTCTCTTGTGTGTGTGTGTGTGTGTGTGTGTGTGTGTGTGTGTGTGTGTGTGTGTGTGTGTGTGACCCGTGGAGATTTACTTTACTTGACCTTCCTCTAAATGTTAATAACCTTGTATGTGAAGAATTTAAAGGAAAACAAAATGTGTTGATTGAAGTGGATGTGTGTGAGGCAATGAGACCCAGTGGGAAATTGACTTTGTTTACACCCTGAAATTTTATTTGAATAAACGCGTCGTCGATACAGATGTCCATCAAAGGATACGGTCTCGTACATTGGTGTACTTTTTTACGAATAGAATACAGAATACAGGATATAGGAGAGGGTATTATTTATACTTGATGATCATCTAGACATACGTAAAAGGACAATAAGATTAGCAGTTATTGACCGGGACTTGTAACTGACCCCGCCTGGATGCTTCCGTGTTCTGATTCTTTACAGTCTCAACACATTACAGTGACATTTCACTCCAGATGTACATCCCCTTTGATGAATGAATAATTTAGGAATCACGATTTTGCATAGAAACTACAGGTTTATCACGTTATTCGGTCAAAAAATTACAAAATAGAATCCCCTTAGGCATTTCATTTAATGAGGACTATTCCGTTGTTTGCCCACCAGAGGGAGACTGTCGCGCAGGTCTTCTTGTTGCATAATTGCATTTGTCTACTGAGAAGGTATGAATATCAAATTGCTCAACTGTGATTTGTTTAGGATTATTCTTCTATCGGAAACACCTAAGGACATTGCGTATACATAATTGGAACACTATCCTCATTGGGCTAAATTAAAAAATAGTTTTTAGAATATTATTCCTAAAAGAAAACGGTGTTATGGAATTGCAGTCCACGAGGAACATCGGATATATATGCATATATATATATATATATATATATATATATATATATATATATACACACACACACACATATATATATATATATATATATACACACATATATATGCTGATAATGGCTTTGGCTCTCACAAGTCCCTAACCATATGATCACACACACGAGGGACACGCGACAGTGTCTGAGGGACGATACCTACTTCAAACTCACCCTAACACCTAAGGTCAGGCAACCCGTGCAATTATAGCCCTAATGACAGGTCCCCCTAGGTCCGGGGTAGTTCATGCCATAACCACATTCATGCAAAACACACCGAGACGAACGTTTACGGTCTAATATAAACCTTGAAGACACCGACCTTTGGCCTTTGTTAATTATATGTCCCCTCTCCCCTCAAATATAAATATTATTATTCAATATTATTAGAAAAAATATATATAAAACATCTTTTTCACTTTTGGACTTAGGAACCTTTTCGAAAACTTCACCAGGGGGCTCATTCGAAAACGAAAGCTCGGATCGATTCCAAACCTTCGCCGTCGTGTTCGGCGGCCTCGAAACTATACATGGACGTGTCTCATTTTCAATTTAGACTTTATATAAGGGGGGCTCAATGGCGTATCTCGGCTGGTGGTGGCGCTATAGAGTTTAAATAAAGTGCATCGGAAAGGGCGTCCTCCAAATAGTGTGTGTGCAAAGTTTCAAGTTTCTGCTGCACGAAACGACAGAGATAATCGCCTTCAGAGAAGCATTCTGGGGCTAGTGTATGATCCTCTGCTGTATAATCATGGTGTTCATCTCTAATCCTAACCTATGCAGCCCTAACCACTAACCCCGTCCCTAACCCCGGGCGCTCTTGCGCCCTCTGCTGGAAAAGGGTTGCGTTGATGTGAGAAACGGCTAAGAGTGACACATTTTAGCAGAATCTCACAGTTGATGTTCAAATTCTTGTGCAAAACACAACGAGACGAACGTTTAGGTCTAATATAAACCTTAAAGACACCGACCTTTGGCCTTTGTTAATTATATATCCCCTCTCCCCTCAAATATAAATATTATTATTCAATATTATTCGAAAAAAAACATATAAAAAAATATTATTGGATAAATACTCACCTGATTGGGCGATCCCTCTCTTTAGTGTGTGTGTGTGTGTGTGTGTGTGTGTTATATTATTGCTATTGCTATTATTGTTATTATATACTTCCAGTAACCAAACCCTACTCAACCTGTGCTCGTGGGATTTTCGGTGAAGGTAATGGTTCTGAATTATAAGGTGTCTGACATTGGGATATGGTGAATACATTTTGACTGCCATGTGAGCCTTTTATGATTGATTCCCCCATGGGGTGGGGACCCTGACTGTCTCTGGGATCGGACCGGAGGCGTTTGGGGTGGTCAGCTGGTTTGTGGCCAGTGCACACAGAGCTCTGTCTTTTGACATTTGGCTTTGGCTCTCACAAGTTCCTAACACCTAAGGTCAGGAAACTTAGATTACCAAAAACCTAAATGTCAAACACCTAATGTCAGGTAACCTTGAGGCAAGCAGGGATGCGGGGGGCGAAAAAGATCTCCCTATCCGAATCAAATTCTAAACCTAAGGTCTTTAAACTTAGCCTACAATGCCCCCGAATCTGGGCTCTTGCGCCCTCTGCTGGAAAAGGGTTGCGTTGATGTGAGAAACGGCTAAGAGTGACACATTTTAGCAGACTCACAGTTGATGTTCAAATTCTTGTGCAAAACACGACGAGACGAACGTTTAGGTCTAATATAAACCTTAAAGACACCGACCTTTGACCTTTGTTAATTATATATCCCCCTCCCCTCAAATATAAATATTATTATTCAATATTATTAGAAAAAATACATATAAAAAAATATCATTGGATAAATACTCACCTGATTGGGCGATCCCTCTCGTGTGTGTGTGTGTTATATTATTGCTATTGCTATTATTGTTATTATATACTTCCAGTAACCAAACCCTACTCAACCTGTGCTCGTGGGATTTTCGGTGAAGGTAATGGTTCTGAATTATAGGGTGTCTGACATTGGGATATGTTGAATACATTTTGACTGCCATGTGAGCCTTTTATGATTGATTCCCCCATGGGGTGGGGACCGTGACTGTCTCTGGGATCGGACCGGAGGCGTTTGGGGTGGTCAGCTGGTTTGTGGCCAGTGCACACCGAGCTCTGTCTTTTGACATTTGGCTTTGGCTCTCACAAGTTCCTAACACCTAAGGTCAGAAAACTTAGATTACCAAAAACCTAAATGTCAAACACCTAATGTCAGGTAACCTTGAGGCAAGCAGGGATGCGGGGGGCGAAAAAGATCTCCCTATCCGAATCAAATTCTAAACCTAAGGTCTTTAAACTTAGCCTACAATGCCCCCGAATCTGGGCTCTTGCGCCCTCTGCTGGAAAAGGGTTGCGTTGATGTGAGAAACGGCTAAGAGTGACACATTTTAGCAGACTCACAGTTGATGTTCAAATTCTCGTGCAAAACACGACGAGACGAACGTTTAGGTCTAATATAAACCTTAAAGACACCGACCTTTGGCCTTTGTTAATTATATATCCCCTCTCCCCTCAAATATAAATATTATTATTCAATATTATTAGAAAAAATACAAATAAAAAAATATCATTGGATTAATACTCACCTGATATATACACATATATATGCTGATAATGGCTTTGGCTCTCACAAGTCCCTAACCATATGATCACACACACGAGGGACACGCGACAGTGTCTGAGGGACGATACCTACTTCAAACTCACCCTAACACCTAAGGTCATGCACCCCCGTGCAATTATAGCCCTAATGACAGGTCCCCCTAGGTCCGGGGTAGTTCATGCCATAACCACATTCATGCAAAACACAACGAGACGAACGTTTACGGTCTAATATAAACCTTAAAGACACCGACCTTTGACCTTTGTTAATTATATATCCCCTCTCCCCTTAAATATAAATAGTATTATTCAATATTATTCGAAAAAATACATATAAAAAAATATTATTGGATAAATACTCACCTGATTGGGCGATCCCTCTCTTGTGTGTGTGTGTGTGTGTGTGTGTGTGTGTGTGTGTGTGACCCGTGGAGATTTACTTTACTTGACCTTCCTCTAAATGTTAATAACCTTGTATGTGAAGAATTTAAAGGAAAACAAAATGTGTTGATTGAAGTGGATGTGTGTTAGGCAATGAGACCCAGTGGGAAATTGACTTTGTTTACACCCTGAAATTTTATTTGAATAAACGCGTCGTCGATACAGATGTCCATCAAAGGATACGGTCTCGTACATGGGTGTACTTTTTTACGAATAGAATACAGAATACAGGATATAGGAGAGGGTATTATTTATACTTGATGATCATCTAGACATACGTAAAAGGACAATAAGATTAGCAGTTATTGACCGGGACTTGTAACTGACCCCGCCTGGATGCTTCCGTGTTCTGATTCTTTACAGTCTCAACACATTACAGTGACATTTCACTCCAGATGTACATCCCCTTTGATGAATTAATAATTTAGGAATCACCATTTTGCATAGAAACTACAGGTTTATCACGTTATTCGGTCAAAAAATTACAAAATAGAATCCCCTTAGGCATTTCATTTAATGAGGACTATTCCGTTGTTTGCCCACCAGAGGGAGACTGTCGCGCAGGTCTTCTTGTTGCATAATTGCATTTGTCTACTGAGAAGGTATGAATATCAAATTGCTCAACTGTGATTTGTTTAGGATTATTCTTCTATCGGAAACACCTAAGGACATTGCGTATACATAATTGGAACACTATCCTCATTGGGCTAAATTAAAAAATAGTTTTTAGAATATTATTCCTAAAAGAAAACGGTGTTATGGAATTGCAGTCCACGAGGAACATCGGATATATATGCATATATATATATATATATATATATATATATATATATATATATATATACACACACACACACACATATATATATATATATATATATACACACATATATATGCTGATAATGGCTTTGGCTCTCACAAGTCCCTAACCATATGATCACACACACGAGGGACACGCGACAGTGTCTGAGGGACGATACCTACTTCAAACTCACCCTAACACCTAAGGTCAGGCAACCCGTGCAATTATAGCCCTAATGACAGGTCCCCCTAGGTCCGGGGTAGTTCATGCCATAACCACATTCATGCAAAACACACCGAGACGAACGTTTACGGTCTAATATAAACCTTAAAGACACCGACCTTTGACCTTTGTTAATTATATGTCCCCTCTCCCCTCAAATATAAATATTATTGTTCAATATTATTAGAAAAAATACATATTAAAAAAATATATTATTGGATAAATACTCACCTGATTGGGCGATCCCTCTCGTGTGTGTGTGTGTGTGTGTGTGTGTGTGTGTGTTATATTATTGCTATTGCTATTATTGTTATTATATACTTCCAGTAACCAAACCCTACTCAACCTGTGCTCGTGGGATTTTCGGTGAAGGTAATCGTTCTGAATTATAGGGTGTCTGACATTGGGATATGGTGAATACATTTTGACTGCCATGTGAGCCTTTTATGATTGATTCCCCCATGGGGTGGGGACCCTGACTGTCTCTGGGATCGGACCGGAGGCGTTTGGGGTGGTCAGCTGGTTTGTGGCCACTGCACACAGAGCTCTGTCTTTTGACATTGGGCTTTGGCTCTCACAAGTTCCTAACACCTAAGGTCAGGAAACTTAGATTACCAAAAACCTAAATGTCAAACACCTAATGTCAGGTAACCTTGAGGCAAGCAGGGATGCAGGTCGAAAAAGATCTCCCTATCCGAATCAAATTCTAAACCTAAGGTCTTTAAACTTAGCCTACAATGCCCCCGAATCTACCCTTACACCTAAAGCCATGACCCCTAGTTTAAAGACTAATCTGTTTAGGCCACCCTTATGGCAAATTAGTATGCATGCCACTATGACCTACCCTCTATCTGCCCTTACACCTAAAAGCCATGGCCCTTACTACTAAAAAAACAATCTATTTAGACCACCCTAGCCACAGATTAACATGCAGGCCACCATAACCTGCCCTCAAATCTGCCCTTACACCTAAAGCCAGGCCCCCTTATTAAAGACCGATCGGCATTTGATAGACACCCTTGATATTCCTGACCAGGATCACGTGTCCCCTCTCCCCTCGTAAGTATTAATAACATAGTATATATTATATATAGATAGATATTAAACTACTATTATTATTATTATGTAAATATCCGCTCCGCTGCTTGTGCCCTCTCGTGTGTGACCTGTGGAGGTTCACTCGGAACAAACCCCTTCTGTTAGATTTTTTTTGTGTCCTTTCCTATTATTTATGTTTTTTCGTATTCTTCAGACAACCCCGACTATAGGATGTTCGTGTTCGATATCTAGGAGGGTGACGAATGTGTGACAACTACACCCGGTGGGACCTTTTATTTCACTATGATAAACATATGGATACAAATGTCCATACAAAAGACGTATTGCTGTACCCCCCCTTTCTTTACTTTTTCATTAATAGAATAGAATACAGAATACAGGATATAGGATATAGATACAGAGGGAATCTTATTTATACTTGATGATCGTGTCTAGACATATATACGTAAAAGGACAATAAGATAGCAGTTATTGACCGGGACTTCTAACTGACCCCGCCTGGATGCCTCCGTGTTCTGATTCTTTACAGTCTCAACACATTACAGTGACATTTCACTCCAGATGTACATCCCCTTTGATGAATGAATAATTTAGGAATCACGATTTTGCATAGAAACTACAGGTTTATCACGTTATTCGGTCAAAGAAATACAAAATAGAATCCCCTTAGGCATTTCATTTAATGAGGACTATTCCGTTGTTTGCCCACCAGAGGGAGACTGTCGCGCAGGTCTTCTTGTTGCATAATTGCATTTGTCTACTGAGAAGGTATGAATATCAAATTGCTCAACTGTGATTTGTTTAGGATTATTCTTCTATCGGAAACACCTAAGGACATTGCGTATACATAATTGGAACACTATCCTCATTGGGCTGAATTAAAAAATAGTTTTTAGAATATTATTCCTAAAAGAAAACGGTGTTATGGAATTGCAGTCCACCAGGAACATCGGAGAGAAAATACATTATCTGCGAGGTAAGACATTCACTTGACAATGTTCATTTAAAAATGTATAACCTTATTGTCGTTTCTGTTAAAGTTAACGTATAGCAGTGCACTCGATATGTGCTGACACATTTCATGACATTGAGTCATGGTGAATATAAAGTCACAGGTATACACTAACATGTTTATCCGTTAAATGATACGTGTATTTCTCAGAAACTATGTCAGATATCCTCTTCTTAAATGAGCAAGGGCTTGATCTTGTGAGCACATTGTTTTTTGAAATGTGGTTGCTCACTACGGCCCAAAATGAGTTTAATGATATTTAGAAAATATCGCTTTTATCGGCTGTCTTTTTATGATCTAACATTCCCCGTAGTCAACGACATGGCCGAGGGCAACTCTTTACAGGATGACATTGTGAGGACTGAGCGCAAATATAATTTCGAATTATTTGTCTTTATTGTTTGAAAAGTTCACTTCAATAAATGTTTGTATAAAACACTTGTTTCTCTGCAGTCTCCTGAAATCACAATAGACCTGGTGTCCTCGTCTGACGAGGAAAATAACTATGAAAAGATTAATGTGAGTAAAAATTGCTTATTTAAAACTAAGCTTGAACCGTGTCTAATATTATTATGTCTCTGTATTCTTTACGGAGCAATACCCCATCAACATTTGTTTCTCTATTACGTGATTAATGTAAGAAAACGTAATGTTTATGTAAAAATTGTCACCAGACAATGTTAAATAAGGCACAAATCTTAAATCCAATTTGTTTTTATTGTATAAAACAGATTAAAAATGTAATGCTATAGTAAAGAGTTACAATTCAACATAATGCAAATATTTTCATACCAGAAAAGATCACTTTAAACCGACCTCTAATTGTTCATCTATAAACATGGTATTCCTGCAGTAAAACAAATAGTTCTGGCAACAGTAATCCATGCACCGAAAACACGATTGCTTCCCTATTGGCAAAACATGGTTCATTTTGTTTTTTTTAATGTTGTATATTCATTAAGAAACGTCAAAAAATGAGTGTTACCAAAGTCATAAAATAATTATTATCATATGGTTAAAGTCCATGAAAAACACAAGTGTTACGGTCTGGAATGTCTAATCGTTTTTATTTTCCTTCAGCCATAGCATTGTACATTTGAATGACTTTGTATAAAAATGTTTAGATAGAGCACTGGAAATAAAGTATATCAGCAACCATCTATAAAGATTGTTGCAATCCAGAATACAAATGCTGAATGATACAATATAAGACTTTTAAATAAATAAATAATTTGTAAGATATATACAGTACAATAAATAAATAGACTTGACAACCTGCATCCTTGAGAACGACTTTACCATTTAGAAACTTGATTTACAAACTCCTCAGTCCCGGGCGCTCTTGCTCCCTCTGCTGGAAAAGGGTTGCGTTGATGTGAGAAACGGCTAAGAGTGACACATTTTAGCAGAATCTCACAGTCGATGTTCAAATTCTTGTGCAAAACACAACGAGACGAACGTTTACGGTCTAATATAAACCTTAAAGACACCGACCTTTGGCCTAGTTAATTGTGTATCCCCTCTCCCCTCAAATATAAATAGTATTATTCAATATTATTAGAAAAAATACATATTAAAACAATATATTATTGGATAAATACTCACCTGATTGGGCGATCCCTCTCGTGTGTGTGTGTGTGTGTGTGTGTGTGTGTGTGTGTGTGTGTGTGTAATTATTGAGGATTTCATGCAACTAACAAAATAATTACCAGGAACATCCAGAGAACGACAAATAACTTTTTCATGAAACATTTATTTGAACCAAATAAGAATATAAAATACAACTGAATCTTCGTTTGAAACGGATGACATATTGAAATAAACAAGAACGTTCTAGAACTGGAGCTTCTGCTGTAATGCTATTTTCTCCTCCTCCACAACCATCTCACTTCTCCTCATCTTTTTAAGGGTGCTTTTAATTTTTTCTGCTAAATATTGTTGCATGTCCTTGTTGCCGCGAGGACTCCAACCAGGACTCCATACGCCATCCCTCTCCCCTGCCTCTTTGATGACATCTGCCTTGTCATACAGGCTCTTGGTGTCTGCAGAAAGGGAACAGGATCATTCAGCATCCATGCAAGTTCACACTGACATTGAAGGTTAAGCTACAGCGTACAACAGTAATTAAATTGTTGAAAGTCAAAAGAATTCTCACAATGTAATATTAACTCACTATTAACGTTCAGTCGCTTTAACTGATATTGGAAGTAGGCCAGCTGGAGTCTTGACAGTTTCTCCTGTCTGCTTATGTTCTGGCTCATGTGGGGCTTTACTTTGGCAGCTAGGTCTGGTGTAAGGTCTTCTAAGGACTTGGCCAGCTTGCGCTTGGTCCAGCCAACCTGTTGTTGATACCCCAATGTAACAGAATGTTCAAGAGGTGGACTTTCAAATTCAATGATGGTCTCCTCCTCATGCCCCGGCATGGATGAAAGCAGTGGGCCGCTGGCTGACGGCAGCACAGGCAGGGAAGAGGTTGGTCTACGCCTTGTCAGGGTAAATGTCGCACCTTGGGACGGAGGGATGGGAGACTGAGAAGGAGACGGACGTCGGATGTCAAAGGAGGTCTCAGCATCTTGCCCCGGCATGGATGAAAGCAGTGGGCCGCTGGCTGACGGCAGCACAGGAAGAGAAGCAGTTGGTGTACGCCTTGTCAGGGTAAATGTCGCACCTTGGGAGGGAGGGATGGGAGACTGAGAAGGAGACGGACGTCGGATGCCAAAGGAGGTCTCGGCATTTTGCCCCGGCATGGATGAAAGCTTTGGGCTGCTGGCTGACGGGAGGGAAGCTGCACGTCTTGTCAAGTTCGATGTCACGTCTTGGGTTGTTCCAGGAGAAGCCACCAAACTGCAAACATCAGCTTCCATCGCTGCTAGCCATGAAAGCACGGACTCCAATTTCCCTTCCACAGTTGCCATTCTGTTGACCACAGACTCCTCCATGGCCTCCACTTTGACCTCAACCTTCTGTAGGGCGGTCTTAAAGTCTTCTTCCAGCAGCTGGAGGTCGCATCGGATCTGTCTGTGTGTCCTCTCTGTATTGTGTTGCAGCTCCTCCTTGAAGTTCTTCTCCGTAACCTCCACGAAGGCCTTTAAATCCTCCTGCGCCGCCTTCTGGACAGAAAAGACAGCTTCTCTTAAGGCTTTCAGCTCCTGGACGAAAAAGTCCCTCATGGTCTCGTGCCTTAAGAGGAGCACATCTTCTGTCGTAAGGGTATCTTCCACTTCATAGTCTTCCTGCTGATCTGCCGACATGTCTGCCTAAAACACAGGACCACTTTAAACAAACGAAGGACATGAACAGGTGATGCAAACGCACGCATACACACTGTTTAAGCTCAGAGCAAATCTATGAAGCAGACCCAGATCTATCCACTCTGAAAACTGGAATAAAGTAACTACACAGACGTGATTCACAAAAAATTATGTGGCCGACTCCATACTGAATAATTATAAAAGTGTTTACACTATTTTCCCTCGATGTACCATCAACAATAAAAAGATTTTGTGTGGCGTTGTTTTCTTCCTTATAACTTTTTGAAGTAAAGCAGACTTACCCGTATATAGAAGTATTACCAAAATGAAAAAGAGCACTGGGCTATTCAGTCGGAGGGTCTTCGAGCAAGAGAAGCCTGAAAACACAACGGCTCATATGTTAAAGCAGGTGATCCAATATGCAATAAGCTACAAAGTGAACTGACATAGTAACATGGAGAGTTGATCTGTACAATAGACTTGAAAATACATTCATGTGATAACCTGCAGACGTCACGAGTAAAGTAGGCTTGATGATAAATCAACATGGTAATCTACAGACATTAGCAGACGTACATCTAAAGCCCCAAACACTACGTGCTCAACACTAAAAATGATCACTTATCATCATTTATCATTTATAAAGTTGATAATAAATGCTTAGGAGGTAAACGCAGGCTTAGTTATGGAAAAGCGTACCAATCTTATGCCAGAATCATTAGACGCTGTTAAATGGACATGTTGATGTTTTAAGCTTAAATTAACATCAAGATGATATATTTCATACCAAAATATGTTATGGAAATAAATAAAATAATGTGAATTGTTTAATACTACGTTGGTATTTTATACCTGATGTATTATGTTAACGAAATATTTGGCTCCAGTTTATTTTTTATCATTTTGATACGGTGATGTGATGTCACCAGGCCGGCGGTGCATAAACTTTATATTTATATATATATATTTATCACTTGCGATCTGAGTGAACTGTTATTTAGGAACATGGCTACAAATTATTATTTGTATGTGTATTATAAAGATGAGACAAAGACGTGTTAAATAAGACCGAGGATTAGTGTCTTCTTTGGCGTTCACTAACCCCGTTATGAAGTCATTTTATTCTCATATAAAAACACCGTTTTTTAATTCACTAATAATAATTGGAGATCGAATTTCCGAATAGTGGTGCACATCCATAATTTAAACTTGTAATGTCTAGTTATAACGGTCATACGATAAAATTGCTTAACATTTGATTGATCGAATAAACTTGTAAATAATATTTACCTCGCGGAATGGTAGATGTCCAAATGAAAAGCGGCGATTTGAATGAAGCTCTGTATATGTGTCCACTAGCACAAAGGCGAATGTATCAGGGAACCTTCTTTTAATGAGTCCAATTTGCTAAATAAAAGTCAGAACTGCAGGCTGTAACTTATCTTGAGATGTTCATGAGACAATTGCGCTTTAGAGGTAAAAAATACAATTTGGCTTAAGGGATACAAGGAACAATTTGGCTTTAGAGGTACAAGGAACAATTTGGCTTTAGAGGTACAAGGAACAATTTGGCTTAAGGGATACAAGGAACAATTTGGCTTTAGAGGTACAAGGAACAATTTGGCTTAAGGGATACAAGGAACAATTTGGCTTTAGAGGTACAAGGAACAATTTGGCTTAAGGGATACAAGGAACAATTTGGCTTTAGAGGTACAAGGAACAATTTGGCTTAAGGGATACAAGGAACAATTTGGCTTAAGGGATACAAGGAACAATTTGAACATGGCTACAAATTATTATTTGTATGTGTATTATAAAGATGAGACAAAGACGTGTTAAATAAGACCGAGGATTAGTGTCTTCTGTGGCGCCGGTCAATTTCGCTTTAGAGGTAAGAGAAGTTAATGTGAGTGCACTTATTGTTTCTCTGTATTGTTTAAAAAGTTCACATCAATAAATGTTTGTATAAAACACTTGTTTCTCTGCAGTCTCCTGAAATCACAATAGACCTGGTGTCCTCGTCTGACGAGGAGAATTACTATGACGTGATGAGTGTAAGCAAACTATACTAGTAAAATTGTCACCAGACAATGATAAAAAAGGCAGAAATCTTATATCCAAATTGTTTTATTGTATAAAACGGATTGAAAAAAATGTGAAACTGTAGTTAAGAGTTATAAATCAACGAACGAGTGACTCGTGCAGGGTTGTTGAAAGTATTTATATAAAGTGCAATGACACAACAAGATTTATACACAAACACACATCAAGAAAAATAGATAACAGCAAGCAAATTGGAAAAAAAAGATACAAATTAAAATAAAATAGAAGTACTTATTTTTAAAGTGTTTCGTACACACAAATAACACACACTCAAAAATAAGACAAGGTGTCTTCAAACTTTAAAATATGATGTAGTTCTTCCAAGTCCAGAGTCACAAGCTGACTAGGAAGATGATCTTGATTTGAAGACGAGTCTGTAAAATAAAACATTTGCTTAACTTCAATGCAAGTGAAATAATAAAGAGTGGGTATACTAATGTGCCGCTATGACCAATGTACGTAAATTAATCTTTATAACATATCATAAGATCACCTACCCAGGACTTGAAGCAAATCTTCAGGAGGTTGAGAAAGAGGGTTTTCTAACCATGCCTGCAGGTCAAGTGGGCTTCCCATTGTTGTTGCATATTCCTACACACACACACACACACACAAAAAAAACATGTTATGTATTATTTAAACTATATATATATATATATATATATATATGTATATATATAGGGTCAGCTGTGGCCTGGTGAATAGAGCGTTGGGCTTGTGATCGGAAGGTTGCAGGTTCTAATCTCCGTGCCAGCAGGTCATGACTGAAGTGCCCTTGAGAAAGACACCTTACCCCTGATTGATCTGCAGTATTGTGACACTGTAAAAAAAACTACTTGTAAGTTGCATCTGCCAAATGAATAAATGTAAATGTTTATATAATCAATGAAAACAAGCTATACACACTCACACATGAGAAAATATAGGTGAAACTAATCTGAAAAAAGTAGATACTAAATTTAAGAGTACTTTTTTCAAAGTTATTTGTCAAGTATAGTAAAAAAATAAGACAAGGGATATTCAAAATCTACAACTTACAAGCTGATGAGAAAGCTGGATATTTCCCTCTTGATTTGAAGACGAGTCTGTAAAATAAAACATTTGCTTAACTTCAATGCAAGTGAAATAATAAAGAGTGGGTATACTAATGTGCCGCTATGACCAATGTACGTAAATTAATCTTTATAACATATCATAAGATCACCTACCCAGGACTTGAAGCAAATCTTCAGGAGGTTGAGAAAGACGGTTTTCTAACCATGCCTGCAGGTCAAGTGGGCTTCCCATTGTTGTTGCATATTCCTACACACACACACACACACACAAAAAAAACATGTAATGTATTATTTAAACTATATATATATATATATATATATATATGTATATATATAGGGTCAGCTTTGGCCTGGTGAATAGAGCGTTGGGCTTGTGATCGGAAGGTTGCAGGTTCTAATCTCCGTGCCAGCAGGTCATGACTGAAGTGCCCTTGAGAAAGACACCTTACCCCTGATTGATCTGCAGTATTGTGACACTGTAAAAAAAACTACTTGTAAGTTGCATCTGCCAAATGAATAAATGTTTATATAATCAATGAAAACAAGCTATACACACTCACACATGAGAAAATATAGGTGAAACTAATCTGAAAAAAGTAGATACTAAATTTAAGAGTACTTTTTTCAAAGTTATTTGTCAAGTATAATAAAAAATAAGACAAGGGATATTCAAAATCTACAACTTACAAGCTGATGAGAAAGCTGGATATTTCCCTCTTGATTTGAAGACGAGTCTGTAAAATAAAACATTTGCTTAACTTCAATGCAAGTGAAACAATAAAGAGTGGGTATACTAATGTGCCGCTATGACCAATGTACGTAAATTAATCTTTATAACATATCATAAGATCACCTACCCAGGACTTGAAGCAAATCTTCAGGAGGTTGTGAAAGACAGTCCCCTGAGGTGTACGTCTTATTTTCTGGCGAGGCGAGATCCAGATGGTTTTTCAGAGCTATTTGGGGGTTCGATGCCCTCAGCTCCGACAATTTTTCTCGTGTGACTCTCAATTTGAGGTCACTCGTAATCTCTGATACCCTAGAACTCTGAAAATGAAAAAATAACAAACATAGTTGATATAAATGGTATCTCACATTATATAAACAAAAACACCTATCACAAAACCCCTTAAATATACTCACACTGAGGTTTGCATGGGCTTTTACGATGTGCTTTTCTATGTACACGATCATTTTTGAGCACACGGGACACCTTAAATTTCGCAGCATTACCCTTCCTCTGGCAAGTTTCAGCAGAAGTTGACGTTCTTCCTGATTTACAATCCCGTGCACGTTTCTCAAATGATGCACCAGACTGTTCACTCGGGAAACACAAAGGGGGCAATCCAACGTCATCTATAAATGTGTAAAAAAACTTAATTATGAAATTTAATGATTTAAATCTTGAAAAAAAATAAGCACCTAGAAAGACTGTTCGACTTACCTTGATAAAACGGGAGAAGTTCTTGCTGATGCGTCCTCTGGAACTGTTGAAGCTGTGAAAGTCCGTCTTGTAAATGAGATCCAGTATGGCGGGAACCCTTACGTCCGTCCGACGTCTGACTTGAAGTCTTGAACGTTTGTCCGGGTATCCCACGTGGAGACGTCACGTGACGTCAGGTCGTCGCTAGCCCTAATCCATGCACCGAAAACACGATTGCTTCCCTATTGGCAAAACATGGTTCATCTTGTTTGTATTTTTTAAAATGTTGTCAGTTCGAAGGTAAATTCAAAGGGAAATTCAAAGGTAAATTCGAAGGTAAATTCAAAGCGAAATTCGAAGGTAAATTCGAAACGAAATTCGAAGGTAAATTCAAAGCGAAATTCGAAACGAAATTCAAAGCCAAATTCAAAGCGAAATTCGAAGGTAAATTCGAAGGTAAATTCAAAGCGAAATTCGAAGGTAAATTCAAAGCGAAATTCGAAACGAAATTCAAAGCGAAATTCGAAGGTAAATTCGAAGGTAAATTCAAAGCGAAATTCGAAGGTAAATTCGAAACGAAATTCGAAGGTAAATTCAAAGCGAAATTCGAAACGAAATTCAAAGCGAAATTCGAAACGAAATTCAAAGGGAAATTCGAAACGAAATTCAAAGGGAAATTCGAAGGGAAATTCGACGGGAAATTCAAAGGGAAATTCAAAGCGAAATTCGAAGGTAAATTCGAAACGAAATTCGAAGGTAAATTCGAAGCTAAATTCAACGCGAAATTCGAAACGAAATTCAAAGCGAAATTCGAAGGTAAATTCAAAGCGAAATTCGAAGGTAAATTCGAAACGAAATTCGAAGGTAAATTCAAAGCGAAATTCGAAACGAAATTCAAAGCGAAATTCGAAACGAAATTCAAAGCGAAATTCGAAACGAAATTCAAAGCGAAATTCGAAACGAAATTCAAAGGGAAATTCGAAACGAAATTCAAAGGGAAATTCGAAGGGAAATTCAAAGGGAAATTCGAAGGGAAATTCGAAACTAAATTCAATGGGAAATTCGAAGGGAAATTCGAAACTAAATTCGAAGCTAAATTCAAAGCTAAATTCAAAGGGAAATTCGAAGGTAAATTCAAAGCGAAATTCGAAACGAAATTCAAAGCGAAATTCGAAACGAAATTCAATGGGAAATTCGAAGGGAAATTCGAAACGAAATTCAAAGCGAAATGATTATAGATAGATATTAAAATACCTCTATTATATTATTAGCAATATTATTATTATGATTATACAAATACCCGCTCCGCTGCTTGTGCCCTCTCGTGTGTGGCAACGAGACCCGGTTGGAAAGTGACTTTGTTTACACCCTGACATTTTATTTGAATAAACGCGTCGATACAGATGTCCATACAAAGGATACGGTCTCGTACATGGGTGTACTTTTTTACGAATAGAATACAGAATATAGGATATAGATACAGAGGGCATCTTATTTATACTTGATGATCGTCTAGACATATATATACGACGTAAAAGGACAATAAGATTAGCAGTTATTGACCGGGACTTGTAACTGACCCCGCCTGGATGCTTCCGTGTTCTGATTCTTTACAGTCTCAACACATTACAGTGACATTTCACTCCAGATGTACATCCCCTTTGATGAATTACTAATTTAGGAATCACGATTTTGCATAGAAACTACAGGTTTATCACGTTATTCGGTCAAAAAATTACAAAATAGAATCCCCTTAGGCATTTCATTTAATGAGGACTATTCCGTTGTTTGCCCACCAGAGGGAGACTGTCGCGCAGGTCTTCTTGTTGCATAATTGCATTTGTCTACTGAGAAGGTATGAATATCAAATTGCTCAACTGTGATTTGTTTAGGATTATTCTTCTATCGGAAACACCTAAGGACATTGCGTATACATAATTGGAACACTATCCTCATTGGGCTAAATTAAAAAATAGTTTTTAGAATATTATTCCTAAAAGAAAACGGTGTTATGGAATTGCAGTCCACGAGGAACATCGGATATATATGCATATATATATATATATATATATATATATATATATATATATATATACACACACACACACACATATATATATATATATATATATACACACATATATATGCTGATAATGGCTTTGGCTCTCACAAGTCCCTAACCATATGATCACACACACGAGGGACACGCGACAGTGTCTGAGGGACGATACCTACTTCAAACTCACCCTAACACCTAAGGTCATGCACCCCCGTGCAATTATAGCCCTAATGACAGGTCCCCCTAGGTCCGGGGTAGTTCATGCCATAACCACATTCATGCAAAACACACCGAGACGAACGTTTACGGTCTAATATAAACCTTAAAGACACCGACCTTTGGCCTTTGTTAATTATATATCCCCTCTCCCCTTAAATATAAATAGTATTATTCAATATTATTCGAAAAAATACATATAAAAAAATATCATTGGATAAATACTCACCTGATTGGGCGATCCCTCTCTTGTGTGTGTGTGTGTGTTTGTGTGTGTGTGTGACCCGTGGAGATTTACTTTACTTGACCTTCCTCTAAATGTTAATAACCTTGTATGTGAAGAATTTAAAGGAAAACAAAATGTGTTGATTGAAGTGGATGTGTGTGAGGCAATGAGACCCAGTGGGAAATTGACTTTGTTTACACCCTGAAATTTTATTTGAATAAACGCGTCGTCGATACAGATGTCCATCAAAGGATACGGTCTCGTACATGGGTGTACTTTTTTACGAATAGAATACAGAATACAGGATATAGGAGAGGGTATTATTTATACTTGATGATCATCTAGACATACGTAAAAGGACAATAAGATTAGCAGTTATTGACCGGGACTTGTAACTGACCCCGCCTGGATGCTTCCGTGTTCTGATTCTTTACAGTCTCAACACATTACAGTGACATTTCACTCCAGATGTACATCCCCTTTGATGAATTACTAATTTAGGAATCACCATTTTGCATAGAAACTACAGGTTTATCACGTTATTCGGTCAAAAAATTACAAAATAGAATCCCCTTAGGCATTTCATTTAATGAGGACTATTCCGTTGTTTGCCCACCAGAGGGAGACTGTCGCGCAGGTCTTCTTGTTGCATAATTGCATTTGTCTACTGAGAAGGTATGAATATCAAATTGCTCAACTGTGATTTGTTTAGGATTATTCTTCTATCGGAAACACCTAAGGACATTGCGTATACATAATTGGAACACTATCCTCATTGGGCTAAATTAAAAAATAGTTTTTAGAATATTATTCCTAAAAGAAAACGGTGTTATGGAATTGCAGTCCACGAGGAACATCGGATATATATGCATATATATATATATATATATACACACACACACACACATATATATATATATATATATATACACACATATATATGCTGATAATGGCTTTGGCTCTCACAAGTCCCTAACCATATGATCACACACACGAGGGACACGCGACAGTGTCTGAGGGACGATACCTACTTCAAACTCACCCTAACACCTAAGGTCAGGCAACCCGTGCAATTATAGCCCTAATGACAGGTCCCCCTAGGTCCGGGGTAGTTCATGCCATAACCACATTCATGCAAAACACACAGAGACGAACGTTTACGGTCTAATATAAACCTTAAAGACACCGACCTTTGGCCTTTGTTAATTATATGTCCCCTCTCCCCTCAAATATAAATATTATTATTCAATATTATTAGAAAAAATATATATAAAACATCTTTTTCACTTTTGGACTTAGGAACCTTTTCGAAAACTTCACCAGGGGGAAACGAAAGCTCGGATCGATTCCAAACCTTCGCCGTCGTGTTCGGCGGCCTCGAAACTATACATGGACGTGTCTCATTTTCAATTTAGACTTTATATAAGGGGGGCTCAATGGCGTATCTCGGCTGGTGGTGGCGCTATAGAGTTTAAATAAAGTGCATCGGAAAGGGCGTCCTCCAAATAGTGTGTGTGCAAAGTTTCAAGTTTCTGCTGCACGAAACGACAGAGATAATCGCCTTCAGAGAAGCATTCTGGGGCTAGTGTATGATCCTCTGCTGTATAATCATGGTGTTCATCTCTAATCCTATCTGGCCCTAACCCCGTCCCTAGCCCCGGGCGCTCTTGCGCCCTCTGCTGGAAAAGGGTTGCGTTGATGTGAGAAACGGCTAAGAGTGACACATTTTAGCAGACTCACAGTTGATGTTCAAATTCTTGTGCAAAACACGACGAGACGAACGTTTAGGTCTAATATAAACCTTAAAGACACCGACCTTTGACCTTTGTTAATTATATATCCCCCTCCCCTCAAATATAAATATTATTATTCAATATTATTAGAAAAAATACATATAAAAAATATCATTGGATAAATACTCACCTGATTGGGCGATCCCTCTCGTGTGTCTGTGTGTGTGTGTGTGTGTGTGTGTTATATTATTGCTATTGCTATTATTGTTATTATATACTTCCAGTAACCAAACCCTACTCAACCTGTGCTCGTGGGATTTTCGGTGAAGGTAATGGTTCTGAATTATAGGGTGTCTGACATTGGGATATGTTGAATACATTTTGACTGCCATGTGAGCCTTTTATGATTGATTCCCCCATGGGGTGGGGACCGTGACTGTCTCTGGGATCGGACCGGAGGCGTTTGGGGTGGTCAGCTGGTTTGTGGCCAGTGCACACCGAGCTCTGTCTTTTGACATTTGGCTTTGGCTCTCACAAGTTCCTAACACCTAAGGTCAGAAAACTTAGATTACCAAAAACCTAAATGTCAAACACCTAATGTCAGGTAACCTTGAGGCAAGCAGGGATGCGGGGGGCGAAAAAGATCTCCCTATCCGAATCAAATTCTAAACCTAAGGTCTTTAAACTTAGCCTACAATGCCCCCGAATCTGGGCTCTTGCGCCCTCTGCTGGAAAAGGGTTGCGTTGATGTGAGAAACGGCTAAGAGTGACACATTTTAGCAGACTCACAGTTGATGTTCAAATTCTTGTGCAAAACACGACGAGACGAACGTTTAGGTCAAATATAAACCTTAAAGACACCGACCTTTGGCCTTTGTTAATTATATATCCCCTCTCCCCTCAAATATAAATATAATATTATTCAATATTATTAGAAAAAATACATATAAAAAAATATCATTGGATTAATACTCACCTGATATATACACATATATATGCTGATAATGGCTTTGGCTCTCACAAGTCCCTAACCATATGATCACACACACGAGGGACACGCGACAGTGTCTGAGGGACGATACCTACTTCAAACTCACCCTAACACCTAAGGTCATGCACCCCCGTGCAATTATAGCCCTAATGACAGGTCCCCCTAGGTCCGGGGTAGTTCATGCCATAACCACATTCATGCAAAACACAACGAGACGAACGTTTACGGTCTAATATAAACCTTAAAGACACCGACCTTTGACCTTTGTTAATTATATATCCCCTCTCCCCTTAAATATAAAGAGTATTATTCAATATTATTCGAAAAAATACATATAAAAAAATATTATTGGATAAATACTCACCTGATTGGGCGATCCCTCTCTTGTGTGTGTGTGTGTGTGTGTGTGTGTGTGTGTGTGTGTGTGTGTGTGTGTGTGTGTGACCCGTGGAGATTTACTTTACTTGACCTTCCTCTAAATGTTAATAACCTTGTATGTGAAGAATTTAAAGGAAAACAAAATGTGTTGATTGAAGTGGATGTGTGTTAGGCAATGAGACCCAGTGGGAAATTGACTTTGTTTACACCCTGAAATTTTATTTGAATAAACGCGTCGTCGATACAGATGTCCATCAAAGGATACGGTCTCGTACATGGGTGTACTTTTTTACGAATAGAATACAGAATACAGGATATAGGAGAGGGTATTATTTATACTTGATGATCATCTAGACATACGTAAAAGGACAATAAGATTAGCAGTTATTGACCGGGACTTGTAACTGACCCCGCCTGGATGCTTCCGTGTTCTGATTCTTTACAGTCTCAACACATTACAGTGACATTTCACTCCAGATGTACATCCCCTTTGATGAATTAATAATTTAGGAATCACCATTTTGCATAGAAACTACAGGTTTATCACGTTATTCGGTCAAAAAATTACAAAATAGAATCCCCTTAGGCATTTCATTTAATGAGGACTATTCCGTTGTTTGCCCACCAGAGGGAGACTGTCGCGCAGGTCTTCTTGTTGCATAATTGCATTTGTCTACTGAGAAGGTATGAATATCAAATTGCTCAACTGTGATTTGTTTAGGATTATTCTTCTATCGGAAACACCTAAGGACATTGCGTATACATAATTGGAACACTATCCTCATTGGGCTAAATTAAAAAATAGTTTTTAGAATATTATTCCTAAAAGAAAACGGTGTTATGGAATTGCAGTCCACGAGGAACATCGGATATATATGCATATATATATATATATATATACACACACACACACACATATATATATATATATATATACACACATATATATGCTGATAATGGCTTTGGCTCTCACAAGTCCCTAACCATATGATCACACACACGAGGGACACGCGACAGTGTCTGAGGGACGATACCTACTTCAAACTCACCCTAACACCTAAGGTCAGGCAACCCGTGCAATTATAGCCCTAATGACAGGTCCCCCTAGGTCCGGGGTAGTTCATGCCATAACCACATTCATGCAAAACACACAGAGACGAACGTTTACGGTCTAATATAAACCTTAAAGACACCGACCTTTGGCCTTTGTTAATTATATGTCCCCTCTCCCCTCAAATATAAATATTATTATTCAATATTATTAGAAAAAATATATATAAAACATCTTTTTCACTTTTGGACTCAGGAACCTTTTCGAAAACTTCACCAGGGCTCATTCGAAAACGAAAGCTCGGATCGATTCCAAACCTTCGCCGTCGTGTTCGGCGGCCTCGAAACTATACATGGACGTGTCTCATTTTCAATTTAGACTTTATATAAGGGGGGCTCAATGGCGTATCTCGGCTGGTGGTGGCGCTATAGAGTTTAAATAAAGTGCATCGGAAAGGGCGTCCTCCAAATAGTGTGTGTGCAAAGTTTCAAGTTTCTGCTGCACGAAACGACAGAGATAATCGCCTTCAGAGAAGCATTCTGGGGCTAGTGTATGATCCTCTGCTGTATAATCATGGTGTTCATCTCTAATCCTATGCAGCCCCAACCCAACCCCGTCCCTAACCCCGGGCGCTCTTGCGCCATCTGCTGGAAAAGGGTTGCGTTGATGTGAGAAACGGCTAAGAGTGACACATTTTAGCAGACTCACAGTTGATGTTCAAATTCTTGTGCAAAACACGACGAGACGAACGTTTAGGTCTAATATAAACATTAAAGACGCCAACCTTTGGCCTAGTTAATTGTGTATCCCCTCTCCCCTCAAATATAAATAGTATTATTCAATATTATTAGAAAAAATACATATTAAAACAATATATTATTGGATAAATACTCACCTGATTGGGCGATCCCTCTCGTGTGTGTGTGTGTGTGTGTGTGTGTGTTATATTATTGCTATTGCTATTATTGTTATTATATACTTCCAGTAACCAAACCCTACTCAACCTGTGCTCGTGGGATTTTCGGTGAAGGTAATGGTTCTGAATTATAGGGTGTCTGACATTGGGATATGTTGAATACATTTTGACTGCCATGTGAGCCTTTTATGATTGATTCCCCCATGGGGTGGGGACCGTGACTGTCTCTGGGATCGGACCGGAGGCGTTTGGGGTGGTCAGCTGGTTTGTGGCCAGTGCACACCGAGCTCTGTCTTTTGACATTTGGCTTTGGCTCTCACAAGTTCCTAACACCTAAGGTCAGAAAACTTAGATTACCAAAAACCTAAATGTCAAACACCTAATGTCAGGTAACCTTGAGGCAAGCAGGGATGCGGGGGGCGAAAAAGATCTCCCTATCCGAATCAAATTCTAAACCTGAGGTCTTTAAACTTAGCCTACAATGCCCCCGAATCTGGGCTCTTGCGCCCTCTGCTGGAAAAGGGTTGCGTTGATGTGAGAAACGGCTAAGAGTGACACATTTTAGCAGAATCTCACAGTTGATGTTCAAATTCTTGTGCAAAACACGACGAGACGAACGTTTAGGTCTAATATAAACCTTAAAGACACCGACCTTTGGCCTTTGTTAATTATATATCCCCTCTCCCCTCAAATATAAATATTATTATTCAATATTATTAGAAAAAATACAAATAAATTAAAGCTGCAAGCAGCATTTATCGGGTTTCGAGTTTTAAGGCAGTCAAAAGCAGTCGTGCATTCATGAACAGTTTAGGGGGTCACACCACAACAAACGCATGAAGGTTCAAAGTCCAACACACACAGACACAGAAAAATGACAGGTATGAACTCATAGAAACTATGCATGCTTACAGAAACATGCACATATACTACAATAATGTTATTTTCCTGACTGTCAAATCATTTGGACAATTCGTTAATGAGTATCCGATTTTCATTGTTGTTGGCATTTAAATTGAAGCGAAGGTGCTTTCAAACTCAAGAAGTCTGAAGTTCCTGGGCCGAGAGGTTTATTTTCAAAGCGTATCAGAACCTGTAGATGTATAACAGTTGCATAATTACAGTATTTATTGCCATTGTTCCCGTTAAAGCGCCACCTAGTGTCCAATCACCGTGTTATTTTTACCGTGAGCTCAGAGCGATGGTCTACACATATGTTTAAAGCCCCGTGAAGCTATCTCAAACCCTTCTCTAACAACGTTTGTTTAAGTGTTATAGGCTTCGCCCAGTTCAGTTTTTGGGCCCCCTTACCGTTTATGAATTTAAATTTCAACTTTTTTTCAAGTACTTTTGATGTTCACACGCCACAGAAGCACTCTGCGTTTGTTTGGTTCCAATAGGGCGTAAAACCGCGAAGTAGTTAGCAATAGTAGGTATTTAACGTTATCATCGATATCTAATGGACGGTTTTATTGACAGCAATGCTTCAAGAGGCAAAGTTGTTCAGAATGAAGAGAACTATGATTTGATGTAAATATTTTGGGTATAAGTCAAATGTAACGTGATACACAACTGTTTAAGAATTGAAATGCGTCTAAATTTTGCCATTTTAACTGGTTTAGCGCCACCTAGTGTCCAAACACCACTTTCTTTTGTAAGTGACGTTAGAGTGATGGTCTACACATATGTTCCAAGCCCCATGATGATGTGTTAATCCGTTCTATATTTATGGCCATTTTAATGTGATAGGCTCCGCCCAGTTCAGTTTTTGGCCCCCCCCTACCGTGTATGAATCGAAATTTCAACTTTTTTTCAATGAATATTTACATTCACACTCCACAGAAGTCATCTGCATTGGTTTGGTTCCTATCGGTTGAAAAACCAAGGACTAGTTCGCGAAAGTAGTTTTTTAACATCATCAGCGATAACTCATGATCCGTTTGATCGACAGAAGCGTGTCCAGAGGCAAAGTTGTTCAGAATGAGGAGAGCTATCATATGATGTAAATAGTTTGAGTATATGTCAAATGTCACGTGATACACAATTGTTTATGCAACCAAAAACGTTATTTCGCCCCCAGTGGCCGAATGAGTTCATATTTCTTACAGACCTTCAGGACCATGAGTCGAACAAGCCCAGCGAGTGTCGTTTCGATCGGCCTCTGTTAACCCTGTCTAATGAGTGCTCAAACTTCATTGGCCGATGGCGGCCATGTTTTTTGAGAAACCCCAAAGTCCTTTTATACAGTGATGGTGCATGATACAAAGACACACCATACCAAATAATAAGTCGATCGGGCAAACTGTTGGGTAGTTATAGCCCTTTTAGAGTTCATGTATATTATAGCGCCACCTAGTGGCCAAACGCCAACTCCTTCTTACTGTGACCCTGGACTGAGAGTCTACACATAGGGTCCAAGCCTCGTGAAGATAGCTCAAACATTTCACGAGTTATGGCCATTTTAGTTACATTTTCTACTTCCGGTTCGGACGTTTTGATGCCCCCTAGCGACCATGAATCGAAATTTCAACTTTTTTTCAATGAATATTTACATTCACACTCCACAGAATTCATCAGCGTTGGTTTGGTTCAGATCGGGCAAAAATCCAGGGACTAGTTCATTTTTTTTTTTTTTTATAAAATGCAAATTAGCGGAAAAATTTGCATACCGGAAATGAAATCGGAGATAGCCATTTTTTAAGTTTGGAGCCAAGGATTCCAATGACACCAAAAACTTTGTTGTGTGACATCCGGTTTACGAGCATTGAGCCCAAACGCATTGGCCATCGCTATAGCGCCACCTATGGACCGACATGGCTGGCTCCAAGTATCTGAGTAGCGAGCAAGACTACTACCATCCGACAAAGTCTCGAGTTTCTACGACTTACGGTTTGGGCTGGGCGACGCGTTTTATGGCGGAAGAATAATAATAAGAAGAATAAAAATCCTTACAAATACAATAGGTTTTCAGCCCTTCGGGCTCGAAACCCTAAAAAATATCATTGGATTAATACTCACCTGATATATACACATATATATGCTGATAATGGCTTTGGCTCTCACAAGTCCCTAACCATATGATCACACACACGAGGGACACGCGACAGTGTCTGAGGGACGATACCTACTTCAAACTCACCCTAACACCTAAGGTCATGCACCCCCGTGCAATTATAGCCCTAATGACAGGTCCCCCTAGGTCCGGGGTAGTTCATGCCATAACCACATTCATGCAAAACACACCGAGACGAACGTTTACGGTCTAATATAAACCTTAAAGACACCGACCTTTGACCTTTGTTAATTATATATCCCCTCTCCCCTTAAATATAAATAGTATTATTCAATATTATTCGAAAAAATACATATAAAAAAATATTATTGGATAAATACTCACCTGATTGGGCGATCCCTCTCTTGTGTGTGTGTGTGTGTGTGTGTGTGTGTGTGTGTGACCCGTGGAGATTTACTTTACTTGACCTTCCTCTAAATGTTAATAACCTTGTATGTGAAGAATTTAAAGGAAAACAAAATGTGTTGATTGAAGTGGATGTGTGTGAGGCAATGAGACCCAGTGGGAAATTGACTTTGTTTACACCCTGAAATTTTATTTGAATAAACGCGTCGTCGATACAGATGTCCATCAAAGGATACGGTCTCGTACATGGGTGTACTTTTTTACGAATAGAATACAGAATACAGGATATAGGAGAGGGTATTATTTATACTTGATGATCATCTAGACATACGTAAAAGGACAATAAGATTAGCAGTTATTGACCGGGACTTGTAACTGACCCCGCCTGGATGCTTCCGTGTTCTGATTCTTTACAGTCTCAACACATTACAGTGACATTTCACTCCAGATGTACATCCCCTTTGATGAATTAATAATTTAGGAATCACGATTTTGCATAGAAACTACAGGTTTATCACGTTATTCGGTCAAAAAATTACAAAATAGAATCCCCTTAGGCATTTCATTTAATGAGGACTATTCCGTTGTTTGCCCACCAGAGGGAGACTGTCGCGCAGGTCTTCTTGTTGCATAATTGCATTTGTCTACTGAGAAGGTATGAATATCAAATTGCTCAACTGTGATTTGTTTAGGATTATTCTTCTATCGGAAACACCTAAGGACATTGCGTATACATAATTGGAACACTATCCTCATTGGGCTAAATTAAAAAATAGTTTTTAGAATATTATTCCTAAAAGAAAACGGTGTTATGGAATTGCAGTCCACGAGGAACATCGGATATATATGCATATATATATATATATATATACACACACACACACACATATATATATATATATATATACACACATATATATGCTGATAATGGCTTTGGCTCTCACAAGTCCCTAACCATATGATCACACACACGAGGGACACGCGACAGTGTCTGAGGGACGATACCTACTTCAAACTCACCCTAACACCTAAGGTCAGGCAACCCGTGCAATTATAGCCCTAATGACAGGTCCCCCTAGGTCCGGGGTAGTTCATGCCATAACCACATTCATGCAAAACACACAGAGACGAACGTTTACGGTCTAATATAAACCTTAAAGACACCGACCTTTGGCCTTTGTTAATTATATGTCCCCTCTCCCCTCAAATATAAATATTATTATTCAATATTATTAGAAAAAATATATATAAAACATCTTTTTCACTTTTGGACTTAGGAACCTTTTCGAAAACTTCACCAGGGGGCTCATTCGAAAACGAAAGCTCGGATCGATTCCAAACCTTCGCCGTCGTGTTCGGCGGCCTCGAAACTATACATGGACGTGTCTCATTTTCAATTTAGACTTTATATAAGGGGGGCTCAATGGCGTATCTCGGCTGGTGGTGGCGCTATAGAGTTTAAATAAAGTGCATCGGAAAGGGCGTCCTCCAAATAGTGTGTGTGCAAAGTTTCAAGTTTCTGCTGCACGAAACGACAGAGATAATCGCCTTCAGAGAAGCATTCTGGGGCTAGTGTATGATCCTCTGCTGTATAATCATGGTGTTCATCTCTAATCCTAGGCAGCCCCAACCCAACCCCGTCCCTAACCCCGGGCGCTCTTGCGCCATCTGCTGGAAAAGGGTTGCGTTGATGTGAGAAACGGCTAAGAGTGACACATTTTAGCAGACTCACAGTTGATGTTCAAATTCTTGTGCAAAACACGACGAGACGAACGTTTAGGTCTAATATAAACATTAAAGACGCCAACCTTTGGCCTAGTTAATTGTGTATCCCCTCTCCCCTCAAATATAAATAGTATTATTCAATATTATTAGAAAAAATACATATTAAAACAATATATTATTGGATAAATACTCACCTGATTGGGCGATCCCTCTCGTGTGTGTGTGTGTGTGTGTGTGTGTGTTATATTATTGCTATTGCTATTATTGTTATTATATACTTCCAGTAACCAAACCCTACTCAACCTGTGCTCGTGGGATTTTCGGTGAAGGTAATGGTTCTGAATTATAGGGTGTCTGACATTGGGATATGTTGAATACATTTTGACTGCCATGTGAGCCTTTTATGATTGATTCCCCCATGGGGTGGGGACCGTGACTGTCTCTGGGATCGGACCGGAGGCGTTTGGGGTGGTCAGCTGGTTTGTGGCCAGTGCACACCGAGCTCTGTCTTTTGACATTTGGCTTTGGCTCTCACAAGTTCCTAACACCTAAGGTCAGAAAACTTAGATTACCAAAAACCTAAATGTCAAACACCTAATGTCAGGTAACCTTGAGGCAAGCAGGGATGCGGGGGGCGAAAAAGATCTCCCTATCCGAATCAAATTCTAAACCTAAGGTCTTTAAACTTAGCCTACAATGCCCCCGAATCTGGGCTCTTGCGCCCTCTGCTGGAAAAGGGTTGCGTTGATGTGAGAAACGGCTAAGAGTGACACATTTTAGCAGACTCACAGTTGATGTTCAAATTCTTGTGCAAAACACGACGAGACGAACGTTTAGGTCTAATATAAACCTTAAAGACACCGACCTTTGGCCTTTGTTAATTATATATCCCCTCTCCCCTCAAATATAAATATTATTATTCAATATTATTAGAAAAAATACAAATAAAAAAATATCATTGGATTAATACTCACCTGATATATACACATATATATGCTGATAATGGCTTTGGCTCTCACAAGTCCCTAACCATATGATCACACACACGAGGGACACGCGACAGTGTCTGAGGGACGATACCTACTTCAAACTCACCCTAACACCTAAGGTCATGCACCCCCGTGCAATTATAGCCCTAATGACAGGTCCCCCTAGGTCCGGGGTAGTTCATGCCATAACCACATTCATGCAAAACACACCGAGACGAACGTTTACGGTCTAATATAAACCTTAAAGACACCGACCTTTGACCTTTGTTAATTATATATCCCCTCTCCCCTTAAATATAAATAGTATTATTCAATATTATTCGAAAAAATACATATAAAAAAATATTATTGGATAAATACTCACCTGATTGGGCGATCCCTCTCTTGTGTGTGTGTGTGTGTGTGTGTGTGTGTGACCCGTGGAGATTTACTTTACTTGACCTTCCTCTAAATGTTAATAACCTTGTATGTGAAGAATTTAAAGGAAAACAAAATGTGTTGATTGAAGTGGATGTGTGTGAGGCAATGAGACCCAGTGGGAAATTGACTTTGTTTACACCCTGAAATTTTATTTGAATAAACGCGTCGTCGATACAGATGTCCATCAAAGGATACGGTCTCGTACATGGGTGTACTTTTTTACGAATAGAATACAGAATACAGGATATAGGAGAGGGTATTATTTATACTTGATGATCATCTAGACATACGTAAAAGGACAATAAGATTAGCAGTTATTGACCGGGACTTGTAACTGACCCCGCCTGGATGCTTCCGTGTTCTGATTCTTTACAGTCTCAACACATTACAGTGACATTTCACTCCAGATGTACATCCCCTTTGATGAATTAATAATTTAGGAATCACGATTTTGCATAGAAACTACAGGTTTATCACGTTATTCGGTCAAAAAATTACAAAATAGAATCCCCTTAGGCATTTCATTTAATGAGGACTATTCCGTTGTTTGCCCACCAGAGGGAGACTGTCGCGCAGGTCTTCTTGTTGCATAATTGCATTTGTCTACTGAGAAGGTATGAATATCAAATTGCTCAACTGTGATTTGTTTAGGATTATTCTTCTATCGGAAACACCTAAGGACATTGCGTATACATAATTGGAACACTATCCTCATTGGGCTAAATTAAAAAATAGTTTTTAGAATATTATTCCTAAAAGAAAACGGTGTTATGGAATTGCAGTCCACGAGGAACATCGGATATATATGCATATATATATATATATATATACACACACACACACACATATATATATATATATATATACACACATATATATGCTGATAATGGCTTTGGCTCTCACAAGTCCCTAACCATATGATCACACACACGAGGGACACGCGACAGTGTCTGAGGGACGATACCTACTTCAAACTCACCCTAACACCTAAGGTCAGGCAACCCGTGCAATTATAGCCCTAATGACAGGTCCCCCTAGGTCCGGGGTAGTTCATGCCATAACCACATTCATGCAAAACACACAGAGACGAACGTTTACGGTCTAATATAAACCTTAAAGACACCGACCTTTGGCCTTTGTTAATTATATGTCCCCTCTCCCCTCAAATATAAATATTATTATTCAATATTATTAGAAAAAATATATATAAAACATCTTTTTCACTTTTGGACTCAGGAACCTTTTCGAAAACTTCACCAGGGGGCTCATTCGAAAACGAAAGCTCGGATCGATTCCAAACCTTCGCCGTCGTGTTCGGCGGCCTCGAAACTATACATGGACGTGTCTCATTTTCAATTTAGACTTTATATAAGGGGGGCTCAATGGCGTATCTCGGCTGGTGGTGGCGCTATAGAGTTTAAATAAAGTGCATCGGAAAGGGCGTCCTCCAAATAGTGTGTGTGCAAAGTTTCAAGTTTCTGCTGCACGAAACGACAGAGATAATCGCCTTCAGAGAAGCATTCTGGGGCTAGTGTATGATCCTCTGCTGTATAATCATGGTGTTCATCTCTAATCCTATGCAGCCCCAACCCAACCCCGTCCCTAACCCCGGGCGCTCTTGCGCCATCTGCTGGAAAAGGGTTGCGTTGATGTGAGAAACGGCTAAGAGTGACACATTTTAGCAGACTCACAGTTGATGTTCAAATTCTTGTGCAAAACACGACGAGACGAACGTTTAGGTCTAATATAAACATTAAAGACGCCAACCTTTGGCCTAGTTAATTGTGTATCCCCTCTCCCCTCAAATATAAATAGTATTATTCAATATTATTAGAAAAAATACATATTAAAACAATATATTATTGGATAAATACTCACCTGATTGGGCGATCCCTCTCGTGTGTGTGTGTGTGTGTGTGTGTGTGTTATATTATTGCTATTGCTATTATTGTTATTATATACTTCCAGTAACCAAACCCTACTCAACCTGTGCTCGTGGGATTTTCGGTGAAGGTAATGGTTCTGAATTATAGGGTGTCTGACATTGGGATATGTTGAATACATTTTGACTGCCATGTGAGCCTTTTATGATTGATTCCCCCATGGGGTGGGGACCGTGACTGTCTCTGGGATCGGACCGGAGGCGTTTGGGGTGGTCAGCTGGTTTGTGGCCAGTGCACACCGAGCTCTGTCTTTTGACATTTGGCTTTGGCTCTCACAAGTTCCTAACACCTAAGGTCAGAAAACTTAGATTACCAAAAACCTAAATGTCAAACACCTAATGTCAGGTAACCTTGAGGCAAGCAGGGATGCGGGGGGCGAAAAAGATCTCCCTATCCGAATCAAATTCTAAACCTGAGGTCTTTAAACTTAGCCTACAATGCCCCCGAATCTGGGCTCTTGCGCCCTCTGCTGGAAAAGGGTTGCGTTGATGTGAGAAACGGCTAAGAGTGACACATTTTAGCAGAATCTCACAGTTGATGTTCAAATTCTTGTGCAAAACACGACGAGACGAACGTTTAGGTCTAATATAAACCTTAAAGACACCGACCTTTGGCCTTTGTTAATTATATATCCCCTCTCCCCTCAAATATAAATATTATTATTCAATATTATTAGAAAAAATACAAATAAAAAAATATCATTGGATTAATACTCACCTGATATATACACATATATATGCTGATAATGGCTTTGGCTCTCACAAGTCCCTAACCATATGATCACACACACGAGGGACACGCGACAGTGTCTGAGGGACGATACCTACTTCAAACTCACCCTAACACCTAAGGTCATGCACCCCCGTGCAATTATAGCCCTAATGACAGGTCCCCCTAGGTCCGGGGTAGTTCATGCCATAACCACATTCATGCAAAACACACCGAGACGAACGTTTACGGTCTAATATAAACCTTAAAGACACCGACCTTTGACCTTTGTTAATTATATATCCCCTCTCCCCTTAAATATAAATAGTATTATTCAATATTATTCGAAAAAATACATATAAAAAAATATTATTGGATAAATACTCACCTGATTGGGCGATCCCTCTCTTGTGTGTGTGTGTGTGTGTGTGTGTGTGTGTGTGTGACCCGTGGAGATTTACTTTACTTGACCTTCCTCTAAATGTTAATAACCTTGTATGTGAAGAATTTAAAGGAAAACAAAATGTGTTGATTGAAGTGGATGTGTGTGAGGCAATGAGACCCAGTGGGAAATTGACTTTGTTTACACCCTGAAATTTTATTTGAATAAACGCGTCGTCGATACAGATGTCCATCAAAGGATACGGTCTCGTACATGGGTGTACTTTTTTACGAATAGAATACAGAATACAGGATATAGGAGAGGGTATTATTTATACTTGATGATCATCTAGACATACGTAAAAGGACAATAAGATTAGCAGTTATTGACCGGGACTTGTAACTGACCCCGCCTGGATGCTTCCGTGTTCTGATTCTTTACAGTCTCAACACATTACAGTGACATTTCACTCCAGATGTACATCCCCTTTGATGAATTAATAATTTAGGAATCACGATTTTGCATAGAAACTACAGGTTTATCACGTTATTCGGTCAAAAAATTACAAAATAGAATCCCCTTAGGCATTTCATTTAATGAGGACTATTCCGTTGTTTGCCCACCAGAGGGAGACTGTCGCGCAGGTCTTCTTGTTGCATAATTGCATTTGTCTACTGAGAAGGTATGAATATCAAATTGCTCAACTGTGATTTGTTTAGGATTATTCTTCTATCGGAAACACCTAAGGACATTGCGTATACATAATTGGAACACTATCCTCATTGGGCTAAATTAAAAAATAGTTTTTAGAATATTATTCCTAAAAGAAAACGGTGTTATGGAATTGCAGTCCACGAGGAACATCGGATATATATGCATATATATATATATATATATACACACACACACACACATATATATATATATATATATACACACATATATATGCTGATAATGGCTTTGGCTCTCACAAGTCCCTAACCATATGATCACACACACGAGGGACACGCGACAGTGTCTGAGGGACGATACCTACTTCAAACTCACCCTAACACCTAAGGTCAGGCAACCCGTGCAATTATAGCCCTAATGACAGGTCCCCCTAGGTCCGGGGTAGTTCATGCCATAACCACATTCATGCAAAACACACAGAGACGAACGTTTACGGTCTAATATAAACCTTAAAGACACCGACCTTTGGCCTTTGTTAATTATATGTCCCCTCTCCCCTCAAATATAAATATTATTATTCAATATTATTAGAAAAAATATATATAAAACATCTTTTTCACTTTTGGACTTAGGAACCTTTTCGAAAACTTCACCAGGGGGCTCATTCGAAAACGAAAGCTCGGATCGATTCCAAACCTTCGCCGTCGTGTTCGGCGGCCTCGAAACTATACATGGACGTGTCTCATTTTCAATTTAGACTTTATATAAGGGGGGCTCAATGGCGTATCTCGGCTGGTGGTGGCGCTATAGAGTTTAAATAAAGTGCATCGGAAAGGGCGTCCTCCAAATAGTGTGTGTGCAAAGTTTCAAGTTTCTGCTGCACGAAACGACAGAGATAATCGCCTTCAGAGAAGCATTCTGGGGCTAGTGTATGATCCTCTGCTGTATAATCATGGTGTTCATCTCTAATCCTATCCTATCTGGCCCTAACCCCGTCCCTAGCCCCGGGCGCTCTTGCGCCCTCTGCTGGAAAAGGGTTGCGTTGATGTGAGAAACGGCTAAGAGTGACACATTTTAGCAGACTCACAGTTGATGTTCAAATTCTTGTGCAAAACACGACGAGACGAACGTTTAGGTCTAATATAAACCTTAAAGACACCGACCTTTGACCTTTGTTAATTATATATCCCCCTCCCCTCAAATATAAATATTATTATTCAATATTATTAGAAAAAACACATATAAAAAAATATCATTGGATAAATACTCACCTGATTGGGCGATCCCTCTCGTGTGTGTGTGTGTGTGTGTGTGTGTGTTATATTATTGCTATTGCTATTATTGTTATTATATACTTCCAGTAACCAAACCCTACTCAACCTGTGCTCGTGGGATTTTCGGTGAAGGTAATGGTTCTGAATTATAGGGTGTCTGACATTGGGATATGTTGAATACATTTTGACTGCCATGTGAGCCTTTTATGATTGATTCCCCCATGGGGTGGGGACCGTGACTGTCTCTGGGATCGGACCCGAGGCGTTTGGGGTGGTCAGCTGGTTTGTGGCCAGTGCACACCGAGCTCTGTCTTTTGACATTTGGCTTTGGCTCTCACAAGTTCCTAACACCTAAGGTCAGAAAACTTAGATTACCAAAAACCTAAATGTCAAACACCTAATGTCAGGTAACCTTGAGGCAAGCAGGGATGCGGGGGGCGAAAAAGATCTCCCTATCCGAATCAAATTCTAAACCTAAGGTCTTTAAACTTAGCCTACAATGCCCCCGAATCTGGGCTCTTGCGCCCTCTGCTGGAAAAGGGTTGCGTTGATGTGAGAAACGGCTAAGAGTGACACATTTTAGCAGAATCTCACAGTTGATGTTCAAATTCTTGTGCAAAACACGACGAGACGAACGTTTAGGTCTAATATAAACCTTAAAGACACCGACCTTTGGCCTTTTTTAATTATATATCCCCTCTCCCCTCAAATATAAATATTATTATTCAATATTATTAGAAAAAACACATATAAAAAAATATCATTGGATAAATACTCACCTGATTGGGCGATCCCTCTCGTGTGTGTGTGTGTGTGTGTGTGTGTGTGTGTTATATTATTGCTATTGCTATTATTGTTATTATATACTTCCAGTAACCAAACCCTACTCAACCTGTGCTCGTGGGATTTTCGGTGAAGGTAATGGTTCTGAATTATAGGGTGTCTGACATTGGGATATGTTGAATACATTTTGACTGCCATGTGAGCCTTTTATGATTGATTCCCCCATGGGGTGGGGACCGTGACTGTCTCTGGGATCGGACCGGAGGCCTTTGGGGTGGTCAGCTGGTTTGTGGCCAGTGCACACCGAGCTCTGTCTTTTGACATTTGGCTTTGGCTCTCACAAGTTCCTAACACCTAAGGTCAGAAAACTTAGATTACCAAAAACCTAAATGTCAAACACCTAATGTCAGGTAACCTTGAGGCAAGCAGGGATGCGGGGGGCGAAAAAGATCTCCCTATCCGAATCAAATTCTAAACCTAAGGTCTTTAAACTTAGCCTACAATGCCCCCGAATCTGGGCTCTTGCGCCCTCTGCTGGAAAAGGGTTGCGTTGATGTGAGAAACGGCTAAGAGTGACACATTTTAGCAGACTCACAGTTGATGTTCAAATTCTTGTGCAAAACACGACGAGACGAACGTTTAGGTGTAATATAAACCTTAAAGACACCGACCTTTGGCCTTTGTTAATTATATATCCCCTCTCCCCTCAAATATAAATATAATATTATTCAATATTATTAGAAAAAATACATATAAAAAAATATCATTGGATTAATACTCACCTGATATATACACATATATATGCTGATAATGGCTTTGGCTCTCACAAGTCCCTAACCATATGATCACACACACGAGGGACACGCGACAGTGTCTGAGGGACGATACCTACTTCAAACTCACCCTAACACCTAAGGTCATGCACCCCCGTGCAATTATAGCCCTAATGACAGGTCCCCCTAGGTCCGGGGTAGTTCATGCCATAACCACATTCATGCAAAACACAACGAGACGAACGTTTACGGTCTAATATAAACCTTAAAGACACCGACCTTTGACCTTTGTTAATTATATATCCCCTCTCCCCTTAAATATAAATAGTATTATTCAATATTATTCGAAAAAATACATATAAAAAAATATTATTGGATAAATACTCACCTGATTGGGCGATCCCTCTCTTGTGTGTGTGTGTGTGTGTGTGTGTGTGTGTGTGTGTGTGTGTGTGTGTGTGTGTGTGACCCGTGGAGATTTACTTTACTTGACCTTCCTCTAAATGTTAATAACCTTGTATGTGAAGAATTTAAAGGAAAACAAAATGTGTTGATTGAAGTGGATGTGTGTTAGGCAATGAGACCCAGTGGGAAATTGACTTTGTTTACACCCTGAAATTTTATTTGAATAAACGCGTCGTCGATACAGATGTCCATCAAAGGATACGGTCTCGTACATGGGTGTACTTTTTTACGAATAGAATACAGAATACAGGATATAGGAGAGGGTATTATTTATACTTGATGATCATCTAGACATACGTAAAAGGACAATAAGATTAGCAGTTATTGACCGGGACTTGTAACTGACCCCGCCTGGATGCTTCCGTGTTCTGATTCTTTACAGTCTCAACACATTACAGTGACATTTCACTCCAGATGTACATCCCCTTTGATGAATTAATAATTTAGGAATCACCATTTTGCATAGAAACTACAGGTTTATCACGTTATTCGGTCAAAAAATTACAAAATAGAATCCCCTTAGGCATTTCATTTAATGAGGACTATTCCGTTGTTTGCCCACCAGAGGGAGACTGTCGCGCAGGTCTTCTTGTTGCATAATTGCATTTGTCTACTGAGAAGGTATGAATATCAAATTGCTCAACTGTGATTTGTTTAGGATTATTCTTCTATCGGAAACACCTAAGGACATTGCGTATACATAATTGGAACACTATCCTCATTGGGCTGAATTAAAAAATAGTTTTTAGAATATTATTCCTAAAAGAAAACGGTGTTATGGAATTGCAGTCCACCAGGAACATCGGATATATATGCATATATATATATATATATATATATATATATATATATATATATATATATATACACACACACACACATATATATATATATATATATATATACACACATATATATGCTGATAATGGCTTTGGCTCTCACAAGTCCCTAACCATATGATCACACACACGAGGGACACGCGACAGTGTCTGAGGGACGATACCTACTTCAAACTCACCCTAACACCTAAGGTCAGGCAACCCGTGCAATTATAGCCCTAATGACAGGTCCCCCTAGGTCCGGGGTAGTTCATGCCATAACCACATTCATGCAAAACACACCGAGACGAACGTTTACGGTCTAATATAAACCTTAAAGACACCGACCTTTGGCCTTTGTTAATTATATGTCCCCTCTCCCCTCAAATATAAATATTATTATTCAATATTATTAGAAAAAATATATATAAAACATCTTTTTCACTTTTGGACTTAGGAACCTTTTCGAAAACTTCACCAGGGGGCTCATTCGAAAACGAAAGCTCGGATCGATTCCAAACCTTCGCCGTCGTGTTCGGCGGCCTCGAAACTATACATGGACGTGTCTCATTTTCAATTTAGACTTTATATAAGGGGGGCTCAATGGCGTATCTCGGCTGGTGGTGGCGCTATAGAGTTTAAATAAAGTGCATCGGAAAGGGCGTCCTCCAAATAGTGTGTGTGCAAAGTTTCAAGTTTCTGCTGCACGAAACGACAGAGATAATCGCCTTCAGAGAAGCATTCTGGGGCTAGTGTATGATCCTCTGCTGTATAATCATGGTGTTCATCTCTAATCCTATCTGGCCCTAACCCCGTCCCTAGCCCCGGGCGCTCTTGCGCCCTCTGCTGGAAAAGGGTTGCGTTGATGTGAGAAACGGCTAAGAGTGACACATTTTAGCAGACTCACAGTTGATGTTCAAATTCTTGTGCAAAACACGACGAGACGAACGTTTAGGTCTAATATAAACCTTAAAGACACCGACCTTTGACCTTTGTTAATTATATATCCCCCTCCCCTCAAATATAAATATTATTATTCAATATTATTAGAAAAAATACATATAAAAAATATCATTGGATAAATACTCACCTGATTGGGCGATCCCTCTCGTGTGTCTGTGTGTGTGTGTGTGTGTGTGTGTGTGTTATATTATTGCTATTGCTATTATTGTTATTATATACTTCCAGTAACCAAACCCTACTCAACCTGTGCTCGTGGGATTTTCGGTGAAGGTAATGGTTCTGAATTATAGGGTGTCTGACATTGGGATATGTTGAATACATTTTGACTGCCATGTGAGCCTTTTATGATTGATTCCCCCATGGGGTGGGGACCGTGACTGTCTCTGGGATCGGACCGGAGGCGTTTGGGGTGGTCAGCTGGTTTGTGGCCAGTGCACACCGAGCTCTGTCTTTTGACATTTGGCTTTGGCTCTCACAAGTTCCTAACACCTAAGGTCAGAAAACTTAGATTACCAAAAACCTAAATGTCAAACACCTAATGTCAGGTAACCTTGAGGCAAGCAGGGATGCGGGGGGCGAAAAAGATCTCCCTATCCGAATCAAATTCTAAACCTAAGGTCTTTAAACTTAGCCTACAATGCCCCCGAATCTGGGCTCTTGCGCCCTCTGCTGGAAAAGGGTTGCGTTGATGTGAGAAACGGCTAAGAGTGACACATTTTAGCAGACTCACAGTTGATGTTCAAATTCTTGTGCAAAACACGACGAGACGAACGTTTAGGTCAAATATAAACCTTAAAGACACCGACCTTTGGCCTTTGTTAATTATATATCCCCTCTCCCCTCAAATATAAATATAATATTATTCAATATTATTAGAAAAAATACATATAAAAAAATATCATTGGATTAATACTCACCTGATATATACACATATATATGCTGATAATGGCTTTGGCTCTCACAAGTCCCTAACCATATGATCACACACACGAGGGACACGCGACAGTGTCTGAGGGACGATACCTACTTCAAACTCACCCTAACACCTAAGGTCATGCACCCCCGTGCAATTATAGCCCTAATGACAGGTCCCCCTAGGTCCGGGGTAGTTCATGCCATAACCACATTCATGCAAAACACAACGAGACGAACGTTTACGGTCTAATATAAACCTTAAAGACACCGACCTTTGACCTTTGTTAATTATATATCCCCTCTCCCCTTAAATATAAAGAGTATTATTCAATATTATTCGAAAAAATACATATAAAAAAATATTATTGGATAAATACTCACCTGATTGGGCGATCCCTCTCTTGTGTGTGTGTGTGTGTGTGTGTGTGTGTGTGTGTGTGTGTGTGTGTGTGTGTGTGTGACCCGTGGAGATTTACTTTACTTGACCTTCCTCTAAATGTTAATAACCTTGTATGTGAAGAATTTAAAGGAAAACAAAATGTGTTGATTGAAGTGGATGTGTGTTAGGCAATGAGACCCAGTGGGAAATTGACTTTGTTTACACCCTGAAATTTTATTTGAATAAACGCGTCGTCGATACAGATGTCCATCAAAGGATACGGTCTCGTACATGGGTGTACTTTTTTACGAATAGAATACAGAATACAGGATATAGGAGAGGGTATTATTTATACTTGATGATCATCTAGACATACGTAAAAGGACAATAAGATTAGCAGTTATTGACCGGGACTTGTAACTGACCCCGCCTGGATGCTTCCGTGTTCTGATTCTTTACAGTCTCAACACATTACAGTGACATTTCACTCCAGATGTACATCCCCTTTGATGAATTAATAATTTAGGAATCACCATTTTGCATAGAAACTACAGGTTTATCACGTTATTCGGTCAAAAAATTACAAAATAGAATCCCCTTAGGCATTTCATTTAATGAGGACTATTCCGTTGTTTGCCCACCAGAGGGAGACTGTCGCGCAGGTCTTCTTGTTGCATAATTGCATTTGTCTACTGAGAAGGTATGAATATCAAATTGCTCAACTGTGATTTGTTTAGGATTATTCTTCTATCGGAAACACCTAAGGACATTGCGTATACATAATTGGAACACTATCCTCATTGGGCTAAATTAAAAAATAGTTTTTAGAATATTATTCCTAAAAGAAAACGGTGTTATGGAATTGCAGTCCACGAGGAACATCGGATATATATGCATATATATATATATATATATACACACACACACACACATATATATATATATATATATACACACATATATATGCTGATAATGGCTTTGGCTCTCACAAGTCCCTAACCATATGATCACACACACGAGGGACACGCGACAGTGTCTGAGGGACGATACCTACTTCAAACTCACCCTAACACCTAAGGTCAGGCAACCCGTGCAATTATAGCCCTAATGACAGGTCCCCCTAGGTCCGGGGTAGTTCATGCCATAACCACATTCATGCAAAACACACAGAGACGAACGTTTACGGTCTAATATAAACCTTAAAGACACCGACCTTTGGCCTTTGTTAATTATATGTCCCCTCTCCCCTCAAATATAAATATTATTATTCAATATTATTAGAAAAAATATATATAAAACATCTTTTTCACTTTTGGACTCAGGAACCTTTTCGAAAACTTCACCAGGGGGCTCATTCGAAAACGAAAGCTCGGATCGATTCCAAACCTTCGCCGTCGTGTTCGGCGGCCTCGAAACTATACATGGACGTGTCTCATTTTCAATTTAGACTTTATATAAGGGGGGCTCAATGGCGTATCTCGGCTGGTGGTGGCGCTATAGAGTTTAAATAAAGTGCATCGGAAAGGGCGTCCTCCAAATAGTGTGTGTGCAAAGTTTCAAGTTTCTGCTGCACGAAACGACAGAGATAATCGCCTTCAGAGAAGCATTCTGGGGCTAGTGTATGATCCTCTGCTGTATAATCATGGTGTTCATCTCTAATCCTATGCAGCCCCAACCCAACCCCGTCCCTAACCCCGGGCGCTCTTGCGCCATCTGCTGGAAAAGGGTTGCGTTGATGTGAGAAACGGCTAAGAGTGACACATTTTAGCAGACTCACAGTTGATGTTCAAATTCTTGTGCAAAACACGACGAGACGAACGTTTAGGTCTAATATAAACATTAAAGACGCCAACCTTTGGCCTAGTTAATTGTGTATCCCCTCTCCCCTCAAATATAAATAGTATTATTCAATATTATTAGAAAAAATACATATTAAAACAATATATTATTGGATAAATACTCACCTGATTGGGCGATCCCTCTCGTGTGTGTGTGTGTGTGTGTGTGTGTGTTATATTATTGCTATTGCTATTATTGTTATTATATACTTCCAGTAACCAAACCCTACTCAACCTGTGCTCGTGGGATTTTCGGTGAAGGTAATGGTTCTGAATTATAGGGTGTCTGACATTGGGATATGTTGAATACATTTTGACTGCCATGTGAGCCTTTTATGATTGATTCCCCCATGGGGTGGGGACCGTGACTGTCTCTGGGATCGGACCGGAGGCGTTTGGGGTGGTCAGCTGGTTTGTGGCCAGTGCACACCGAGCTCTGTCTTTTGACATTTGGCTTTGGCTCTCACAAGTTCCTAACACCTAAGGTCAGAAAACTTAGATTACCAAAAACCTAAATGTCAAACACCTAATGTCAGGTAACCTTGAGGCAAGCAGGGATGCGGGGGGCGAAAAAGATCTCCCTATCCGAATCAAATTCTAAACCTGAGGTCTTTAAACTTAGCCTACAATGCCCCCGAATCTGGGCTCTTGCGCCCTCTGCTGGAAAAGGGTTGCGTTGATGTGAGAAACGGCTAAGAGTGACACATTTTAGCAGAATCTCACAGTTGATGTTCAAATTCTTGTGCAAAACACGACGAGACGAACGTTTAGGTCTAATATAAACCTTAAAGACACCGACCTTTGGCCTTTGTTAATTATATATCCCCTCTCCCCTCAAATATAAATATTATTATTCAATATTATTAGAAAAAATACAAATAAAAAAATATCATTGGATTAATACTCACCTGATATATACACATATATATGCTGATAATGGCTTTGGCTCTCACAAGTCCCTAACCATATGATCACACACACGAGGGACACGCGACAGTGTCTGAGGGACGATACCTACTTCAAACTCACCCTAACACCTAAGGTCATGCACCCCCGTGCAATTATAGCCCTAATGACAGGTCCCCCTAGGTCCGGGGTAGTTCATGCCATAACCACATTCATGCAAAACACACCGAGACGAACGTTTACGGTCTAATATAAACCTTAAAGACACCGACCTTTGACCTTTGTTAATTATATATCCCCTCTCCCCTTAAATATAAATAGTATTATTCAATATTATTCGAAAAAATACATATAAAAAAATATTATTGGATAAATACTCACCTGATTGGGCGATCCCTCTCTTGTGTGTGTGTGTGTGTGTGTGTGTGTGTGTGTGTGACCCGTGGAGATTTACTTTACTTGACCTTCCTCTAAATGTTAATAACCTTGTATGTGAAGAATTTAAAGGAAAACAAAATGTGTTGATTGAAGTGGATGTGTGTGAGGCAATGAGACCCAGTGGGAAATTGACTTTGTTTACACCCTGAAATTTTATTTGAATAAACGCGTCGTCGATACAGATGTCCATCAAAGGATACGGTCTCGTACATGGGTGTACTTTTTTACGAATAGAATACAGAATACAGGATATAGGAGAGGGTATTATTTATACTTGATGATCATCTAGACATACGTAAAAGGACAATAAGATTAGCAGTTATTGACCGGGACTTGTAACTGACCCCGCCTGGATGCTTCCGTGTTCTGATTCTTTACAGTCTCAACACATTACAGTGACATTTCACTCCAGATGTACATCCCCTTTGATGAATTAATAATTTAGGAATCACGATTTTGCATAGAAACTACAGGTTTATCACGTTATTCGGTCAAAAAATTACAAAATAGAATCCCCTTAGGCATTTCATTTAATGAGGACTATTCCGTTGTTTGCCCACCAGAGGGAGACTGTCGCGCAGGTCTTCTTGTTGCATAATTGCATTTGTCTACTGAGAAGGTATGAATATCAAATTGCTCAACTGTGATTTGTTTAGGATTATTCTTCTATCGGAAACACCTAAGGACATTGCGTATACATAATTGGAACACTATCCTCATTGGGCTAAATTAAAAAATAGTTTTTAGAATATTATTCCTAAAAGAAAACGGTGTTATGGAATTGCAGTCCACGAGGAACATCGGATATATATGCATATATATATATATATATATACACACACACACACACATATATATATATATATATATACACACATATATATGCTGATAATGGCTTTGGCTCTCACAAGTCCCTAACCATATGATCACACACACGAGGGACACGCGACAGTGTCTGAGGGACGATACCTACTTCAAACTCACCCTAACACCTAAGGTCAGGCAACCCGTGCAATTATAGCCCTAATGACAGGTCCCCCTAGGTCCGGGGTAGTTCATGCCATAACCACATTCATGCAAAACACACAGAGACGAACGTTTACGGTCTAATATAAACCTTAAAGACACCGACCTTTGGCCTTTGTTAATTATATGTCCCCTCTCCCCTCAAATATAAATATTATTATTCAATATTATTAGAAAAAATATATATAAAACATCTTTTTCACTTTTGGACTTAGGAACCTTTTCGAAAACTTCACCAGGGGGCTCATTCGAAAACGAAAGCTCGGATCGATTCCAAACCTTCGCCGTCGTGTTCGGCGGCCTCGAAACTATACATGGACGTGTCTCATTTTCAATTTAGACTTTATATAAGGGGGGCTCAATGGCGTATCTCGGCTGGTGGTGGCGCTATAGAGTTTAAATAAAGTGCATCGGAAAGGGCGTCCTCCAAATAGTGTGTGTGCAAAGTTTCAAGTTTCTGCTGCACGAAACGACAGAGATAATCGCCTTCAGAGAAGCATTCTGGGGCTAGTGTATGATCCTCTGCTGTATAATCATGGTGTTCATCTCTAATCCTAGGCAGCCCCAACCCAACCCCGTCCCTAACCCCGGGCGCTCTTGCGCCATCTGCTGGAAAAGGGTTGCGTTGATGTGAGAAACGGCTAAGAGTGACACATTTTAGCAGACTCACAGTTGATGTTCAAATTCTTGTGCAAAACACGACGAGACGAACGTTTAGGTCTAATATAAACATTAAAGACGCCAACCTTTGGCCTAGTTAATTGTGTATCCCCTCTCCCCTCAAATATAAATAGTATTATTCAATATTATTAGAAAAAATACATATTAAAACAATATATTATTGGATAAATACTCACCTGATTGGGCGATCCCTCTCGTGTGTGTGTGTGTGTGTGTGTGTGTGTGTGTTATATTATTGCTATTGCTATTATTGTTATTATATACTTCCAGTAACCAAACCCTACTCAACCTGTGCTCGTGGGATTTTCGGTGAAGGTAATGGTTCTGAATTATAGGGTGTCTGACATTGGGATATGTTGAATACATTTTGACTGCCATGTGAGCCTTTTATGATTGATTCCCCCATGGGGTGGGGACCGTGACTGTCTCTGGGATCGGACCGGAGGCGTTTGGGGTGGTCAGCTGGTTTGTGGCCAGTGCACACCGAGCTCTGTCTTTTGACATTTGGCTTTGGCTCTCACAAGTTCCTAACACCTAAGGTCAGAAAACTTAGATTACCAAAAACCTAAATGTCAAACACCTAATGTCAGGTAACCTTGAGGCAAGCAGGGATGCGGGGGGCGAAAAAGATCTCCCTATCCGAATCAAATTCTAAACCTAAGGTCTTTAAACTTAGCCTACAATGCCCCCGAATCTGGGCTCTTGCGCCCTCTGCTGGAAAAGGGTTGCGTTGATGTGAGAAACGGCTAAGAGTGACACATTTTAGCAGACTCACAGTTGATGTTCAAATTCTTGTGCAAAACACGACGAGACGAACGTTTAGGTCTAATATAAACCTTAAAGACACCGACCTTTGGCCTTTGTTAATTATATATCCCCTCTCCCCTCAAATATAAATATTATTATTCAATATTATTAGAAAAAATACAAATAAAAAAATATCATTGGATTAATACTCACCTGATATATACACATATATATGCTGATAATGGCTTTGGCTCTCACAAGTCCCTAACCATATGATCACACACACGAGGGACACGCGACAGTGTCTGAGGGACGATACCTACTTCAAACTCACCCTAACACCTAAGGTCATGCACCCCCGTGCAATTATAGCCCTAATGACAGGTCCCCCTAGGTCCGGGGTAGTTCATGCCATAACCACATTCATGCAAAACACACCGAGACGAACGTTTACGGTCTAATATAAACCTTAAAGACACCGACCTTTGACCTTTGTTAATTATATATCCCCTCTCCCCTTAAATATAAATAGTATTATTCAATATTATTCGAAAAAATACATATAAAAAAATATTATTGGATAAATACTCACCTGATTGGGCGATCCCTCTCTTGTGTGTGTGTGTGTGTGTGTGTGTGTGACCCGTGGAGATTTACTTTACTTGACCTTCCTCTAAATGTTAATAACCTTGTATGTGAAGAATTTAAAGGAAAACAAAATGTGTTGATTGAAGTGGATGTGTGTGAGGCAATGAGACCCAGTGGGAAATTGACTTTGTTTACACCCTGAAATTTTATTTGAATAAACGCGTCGTCGATACAGATGTCCATCAAAGGATACGGTCTCGTACATGGGTGTACTTTTTTACGAATAGAATACAGAATACAGGATATAGGAGAGGGTATTATTTATACTTGATGATCATCTAGACATACGTAAAAGGACAATAAGATTAGCAGTTATTGACCGGGACTTGTAACTGACCCCGCCTGGATGCTTCCGTGTTCTGATTCTTTACAGTCTCAACACATTACAGTGACATTTCACTCCAGATGTACATCCCCTTTGATGAATTAATAATTTAGGAATCACGATTTTGCATAGAAACTACAGGTTTATCACGTTATTCGGTCAAAAAATTACAAAATAGAATCCCCTTAGGCATTTCATTTAATGAGGACTATTCCGTTGTTTGCCCACCAGAGGGAGACTGTCGCGCAGGTCTTCTTGTTGCATAATTGCATTTGTCTACTGAGAAGGTATGAATATCAAATTGCTCAACTGTGATTTGTTTAGGATTATTCTTCTATCGGAAACACCTAAGGACATTGCGTATACATAATTGGAACACTATCCTCATTGGGCTAAATTAAAAAATAGTTTTTAGAATATTATTCCTAAAAGAAAACGGTGTTATGGAATTGCAGTCCACGAGGAACATCGGATATATATGCATATATATATATATATATATACACACACACACACACATATATATATATATATATATACACACATATATATGCTGATAATGGCTTTGGCTCTCACAAGTCCCTAACCATATGATCACACACACGAGGGACACGCGACAGTGTCTGAGGGACGATACCTACTTCAAACTCACCCTAACACCTAAGGTCAGGCAACCCGTGCAATTATAGCCCTAATGACAGGTCCCCCTAGGTCCGGGGTAGTTCATGCCATAACCACATTCATGCAAAACACACAGAGACGAACGTTTACGGTCTAATATAAACCTTAAAGACACCGACCTTTGGCCTTTGTTAATTATATGTCCCCTCTCCCCTCAAATATAAATATTATTATTCAATATTATTAGAAAAAATATATATAAAACATCTTTTTCACTTTTGGACTCAGGAACCTTTTCGAAAACTTCACCAGGGGGCTCATTCGAAAACGAAAGCTCGGATCGATTCCAAACCTTCGCCGTCGTGTTCGGCGGCCTCGAAACTATACATGGACGTGTCTCATTTTCAATTTAGACTTTATATAAGGGGGGCTCAATGGCGTATCTCGGCTGGTGGTGGCGCTATAGAGTTTAAATAAAGTGCATCGGAAAGGGCGTCCTCCAAATAGTGTGTGTGCAAAGTTTCAAGTTTCTGCTGCACGAAACGACAGAGATAATCGCCTTCAGAGAAGCATTCTGGGGCTAGTGTATGATCCTCTGCTGTATAATCATGGTGTTCATCTCTAATCCTATGCAGCCCCAACCCAACCCCGTCCCTAACCCCGGGCGCTCTTGCGCCATCTGCTGGAAAAGGGTTGCGTTGATGTGAGAAACGGCTAAGAGTGACACATTTTAGCAGACTCACAGTTGATGTTCAAATTCTTGTGCAAAACACGACGAGACGAACGTTTAGGTCTAATATAAACATTAAAGACGCCAACCTTTGGCCTAGTTAATTGTGTATCCCCTCTCCCCTCAAATATAAATAGTATTATTCAATATTATTAGAAAAAATACATATTAAAACAATATATTATTGGATAAATACTCACCTGATTGGGCGATCCCTCTCGTGTGTGTGTGTGTGTGTGTGTGTGTGTTATATTATTGCTATTGCTATTATTGTTATTATATACTTCCAGTAACCAAACCCTACTCAACCTGTGCTCGTGGGATTTTCGGTGAAGGTAATGGTTCTGAATTATAGGGTGTCTGACATTGGGATATGTTGAATACATTTTGACTGCCATGTGAGCCTTTTATGATTGATTCCCCCATGGGGTGGGGACCGTGACTGTCTCTGGGATCGGACCGGAGGCGTTTGGGGTGGTCAGCTGGTTTGTGGCCAGTGCACACCGAGCTCTGTCTTTTGACATTTGGCTTTGGCTCTCACAAGTTCCTAACACCTAAGGTCAGAAAACTTAGATTACCAAAAACCTAAATGTCAAACACCTAATGTCAGGTAACCTTGAGGCAAGCAGGGATGCGGGGGGCGAAAAAGATCTCCCTATCCGAATCAAATTCTAAACCTGAGGTCTTTAAACTTAGCCTACAATGCCCCCGAATCTGGGCTCTTGCGCCCTCTGCTGGAAAAGGGTTGCGTTGATGTGAGAAACGGCTAAGAGTGACACATTTTAGCAGAATCTCACAGTTGATGTTCAAATTCTTGTGCAAAACACGACGAGACGAACGTTTAGGTCTAATATAAACCTTAAAGACACCGACCTTTGGCCTTTGTTAATTATATATCCCCTCTCCCCTCAAATATAAATATTATTATTCAATATTATTAGAAAAAATACAAATAAAAAAATATCATTGGATTAATACTCACCTGATATATACACATATATATGCTGATAATGGCTTTGGCTCTCACAAGTCCCTAACCATATGATCACACACACGAGGGACACGCGACAGTGTCTGAGGGACGATACCTACTTCAAACTCACCCTAACACCTAAGGTCATGCACCCCCGTGCAATTATAGCCCTAATGACAGGTCCCCCTAGGTCCGGGGTAGTTCATGCCATAACCACATTCATGCAAAACACACCGAGACGAACGTTTACGGTCTAATATAAACCTTAAAGACACCGACCTTTGACCTTTGTTAATTATATATCCCCTCTCCCCTTAAATATAAATAGTATTATTCAATATTATTCGAAAAAATACATATAAAAAAATATTATTGGATAAATACTCACCTGATTGGGCGATCCCTCTCTTGTGTGTGTGTGTGTGTGTGTGTGTGTGTGTGTGTGACCCGTGGAGATTTACTTTACTTGACCTTCCTCTAAATGTTAATAACCTTGTATGTGAAGAATTTAAAGGAAAACAAAATGTGTTGATTGAAGTGGATGTGTGTGAGGCAATGAGACCCAGTGGGAAATTGACTTTGTTTACACCCTGAAATTTTATTTGAATAAACGCGTCGTCGATACAGATGTCCATCAAAGGATACGGTCTCGTACATGGGTGTACTTTTTTACGAATAGAATACAGAATACAGGATATAGGAGAGGGTATTATTTATACTTGATGATCATCTAGACATACGTAAAAGGACAATAAGATTAGCAGTTATTGACCGGGACTTGTAACTGACCCCGCCTGGATGCTTCCGTGTTCTGATTCTTTACAGTCTCAACACATTACAGTGACATTTCACTCCAGATGTACATCCCCTTTGATGAATTAATAATTTAGGAATCACGATTTTGCATAGAAACTACAGGTTTATCACGTTATTCGGTCAAAAAATTACAAAATAGAATCCCCTTAGGCATTTCATTTAATGAGGACTATTCCGTTGTTTGCCCACCAGAGGGAGACTGTCGCGCAGGTCTTCTTGTTGCATAATTGCATTTGTCTACTGAGAAGGTATGAATATCAAATTGCTCAACTGTGATTTGTTTAGGATTATTCTTCTATCGGAAACACCTAAGGACATTGCGTATACATAATTGGAACACTATCCTCATTGGGCTAAATTAAAAAATAGTTTTTAGAATATTATTCCTAAAAGAAAACGGTGTTATGGAATTGCAGTCCACGAGGAACATCGGATATATATGCATATATATATATATATATATACACACACACACACACATATATATATATATATATATACACACATATATATGCTGATAATGGCTTTGGCTCTCACAAGTCCCTAACCATATGATCACACACACGAGGGACACGCGACAGTGTCTGAGGGACGATACCTACTTCAAACTCACCCTAACACCTAAGGTCAGGCAACCCGTGCAATTATAGCCCTAATGACAGGTCCCCCTAGGTCCGGGGTAGTTCATGCCATAACCACATTCATGCAAAACACACAGAGACGAACGTTTACGGTCTAATATAAACCTTAAAGACACCGACCTTTGGCCTTTGTTAATTATATGTCCCCTCTCCCCTCAAATATAAATATTATTATTCAATATTATTAGAAAAAATATATATAAAACATCTTTTTCACTTTTGGACTTAGGAACCTTTTCGAAAACTTCACCAGGGGGCTCATTCGACAACGAAAGCTCGGATCGATTCCAAACCTTCGCCGTCGTGTTCGGCGGCCTCGAAACTATACATGGACGTGTCTCATTTTCAATTTAGACTTTATATAAGGGGGGCTCAATGGCGTATCTCGGCTGGTGGTGGCGCTATAGAGTTTAAATAAAGTGCATCGGAAAGGGCGTCCTCCAAATAGTGTGTGTGCAAAGTTTCAAGTTTCTGCTGCACGAAACGACAGAGATAATCGCCTTCAGAGAAGCATTCTGGGGCTAGTGTATGATCCTCTGCTGTATAATCATGGTGTTCATCTCTAATCCTAACCTATGCAGCCCTAACCACTAACCCCGTCCCTAACCCCGGGCGCTCTTGCGCCCTCTGCTGGAAAAGGGTTGCGTTGATGTGAGAAACGGCTAAGAGTGACACATTTTAGCAGAATCTCACAGTTGATGTTCAAATTCTTGTGCAAAACACAACGAGACGAACGTTTAGGTCTAATATAAACCTTAAAGACACCGACCTTTGGCCTTTGTTAATTATATATCCCCTCTCCCCTCAAATATAAATATTATTATTCAATATTATTCGAAAAAAAACATATAAAAAAATATTATTGGATAAATACTCACCTGATTGGGCGATCCCTCTCTTTAGTGTGTGTGTGTGTGTGTGTGTGTTATATTATTGCTATTGCTATTATTGTTATTATATACTTCCAGTAACCAAACCCTACTCAACCTGTGCTCGTGGGATTTTCGGTGAAGGTAATGGTTCTGAATTATAAGGTGTCTGACATTGGGATATGGTGAATACATTTTGACTGCCATGTGAGCCTTTTATGATTGATTCCCCCATGGGGTGGGGACCGTGACTGTCTCTGGGATCGGACCGGAGGCGTTTGGGGTGGTCAGCTGGTTTGTGGCCAGTGCACACAGAGCTCTGTCTTTTGACATTTGGCTTTGGCTCTCACAAGTTCCTAACACCTAAGGTCAGGAAACTTAGATTACCAAAAACCTAAATGTCAAACACCTAATGTCAGGTAACCTTGAGGCAAGCAGGGATGCGGGGGGCGAAAAAGATCTCCCTATCCGAATCAAATTCTAAACCTAAGGTCTTTAAACTTAGCCTACAATGCCCCCGAATCTGGGCTCTTGCGCCCTCTGCTGGAAAAGGGTTGCGTTGATGTGAGAAACGGCTAAGAGTGACACATTTTAGCAGACTCACAGTTGATGTTCAAATTCTTGTGCAAAACACGACGAGACGAACGTTTAGGTCTAATATAAACCTTAAAGACACCGACCTTTGACCTTTGTTAATTATATATCCCCCTCCCCTCAAATATAAATATTATTATTCAATATTATTAGAAAAAATACATATAAAAAAATATCATTGGATAAATACTCACCTGATTGGGCGATCCCTCTCGTGTGTGTGTGTGTGTGTGTGTGTGTGTGTTATATTATTGCTATTGCTATTATTGTTATTATATACTTCCAGTAACCAAACCCTACTCAACCTGTGCTCGTGGGATTTTCGGTGAAGGTAATGGTTCTGAATTATAGGGTGTCTGACATTGGGATATGTTGAATACATTTTGACTGCCATGTGAGCCTTTTATGATTGATTCCCCCATGGGGTGGGGACCGTGACTGTCTCTGGGATCGGACCGGAGGCGTTTGGGGTGGTCAGCTGGTTTGTGGCCAGTGCACACCGAGCTCTGTCTTTTGACATTTGGCTTTGGCTCTCACAAGTTCCTAACACCTAAGGTCAGAAAACTTAGATTACCAAAAACCTAAATGTCAAACACCTAATGTCAGGTAACCTTGAGGCAAGCAGGGATGCGGGGGGCGAAAAAGATCTCCCTATCCGAATCAAATTCTAAACCTAAGGTCTTTAAACTTAGCCTACAATGCCCCCGAATCTGGGCTCTTGCGCCCTCTGCTGGAAAAGGGTTGCGTTGATGTGAGAAACGGCTAAGAGTGACACATTTTAGCAGACTCACAGTTGATGTTCAAATTCTCGTGCAAAACACGACGAGACGAACGTTTAGGTCTAATATAAACCTTAAAGACACCGACCTTTGGCCTTTGTTAATTATATATCCCCTCTCCCCTCAAATATAAATATTATTATTCAATATTATTAGAAAAAATACAAATAAAAAAATATCATTGGATTAATACTCACCTGATATATACACATATATATGCTGATAATGGCTTTGGCTCTCACAAGTCCCTAACCATATGATCACACACACGAGGGACACGCGACAGTGTCTGAGGGACGATACCTACTTCAAACTCACCCTAACACCTAAGGTCATGCACCCCCGTGCAATTATAGCCCTAATGACAGGTCCCCCTAGGTCCGGGGTAGTTCATGCCATAACCACATTCATGCAAAACACAACGAGACGAACGTTTACGGTCTAATATAAACCTTAAAGACACCGACCTTTGACCTTTGTTAATTATATATCCCCTCTCCCCTTAAATATAAATAGTATTATTCAATATTATTCGAAAAAATACATATAAAAAAATATTATTGGATAAATACTCACCTGATTGGGCGATCCCTCTCTTGTGTGTGTGTGTGTGTGTGTGTGTGTGTGTGTGTGTGTGACCCGTGGAGATTTACTTTACTTGACCTTCCTCTAAATGTTAATAACCTTGTATGTGAAGAATTTAAAGGAAAACAAAATGTGTTGATTGAAGTGGATGTGTGTTAGGCAATGAGACCCAGTGGGAAATTGACTTTGTTTACACCCTGAAATTTTATTTGAATAAACGCGTCGTCGATACAGATGTCCATCAAAGGATACGGTCTCGTACATGGGTGTACTTTTTTACGAATAGAATACAGAATACAGGATATAGGAGAGGGTATTATTTATACTTGATGATCATCTAGACATACGTAAAAGGACAATAAGATTAGCAGTTATTGACCGGGACTTGTAACTGACCCCGCCTGGATGCTTCCGTGTTCTGATTCTTTACAGTCTCAACACATTACAGTGACATTTCACTCCAGATGTACATCCCCTTTGATGAATTAATAATTTAGGAATCACCATTTTGCATAGAAACTACAGGTTTATCACGTTATTCGGTCAAAAAATTACAAAATAGAATCCCCTTAGGCATTTCATTTAATGAGGACTATTCCGTTGTTTGCCCACCAGAGGGAGACTGTCGCGCAGGTCTTCTTGTTGCATAATTGCATTTGTCTACTGAGAAGGTATGAATATCAAATTGCTCAACTGTGATTTGTTTAGGATTATTCTTCTATCGGAAACACCTAAGGACATTGCGTATACATAATTGGAACACTATCCTCATTGGGCTAAATTAAAAAATAGTTTTTAGAATATTATTCCTAAAAGAAAACGGTGTTATGGAATTGCAGTCCACGAGGAACATCGGATATATATGCATATATATATATATATATATATATATATATATATATATATATATACACACACACACACACATATATATATATATATATATATACACACATATATATGCTGATAATGGCTTTGGCTCTCACAAGTCCCTAACCATATGATCACACACACGAGGGACACGCGACAGTGTCTGAGGGACGATACCTACTTCAAACTCACCCTAACACCTAAGGTCAGGCAACCCGTGCAATTATAGCCCTAATGACAGGTCCCCCTAGGTCCGGGGTAGTTCATGCCATAACCACATTCATGCAAAACACACCGAGACGAACGTTTACGGTCTAATATAAACCTTAAAGACACCGACCTTTGACCTTTGTTAATTATATGTCCCCTCTCCCCTCAAATATAAATATTATTGTTCAATATTATTAGAAAAAATACATATTAAAAAAATATATTATTGGATAAATACTCACCTGATTGGGCGATCCCTCTCGTGTGTGTGTGTGTGTGTGTGTGTGTGTGTGTGTTATATTATTGCTATTGCTATTATTGTTATTATATACTTCCAGTAACCAAACCCTACTCAACCTGTGCTCGTGGGATTTTCGGTGAAGGTAATCGTTCTGAATTATAGGGTGTCTGACATTGGGATATGGTGAATACATTTTGACTGCCATGTGAGCCTTTTATGATTGATTCCCCCATGGGGTGGGGACCCTGACTGTCTCTGGGATCGGACCGGAGGCGTTTGGGGTGGTCAGCTGGTTTGTGGCCACTGCACACAGAGCTCTGTCTTTTGACATTGGGCTTTGGCTCTCACAAGTTCCTAACACCTAAGGTCAGGAAACTTAGATTACCAAAAACCTAAATGTCAAACACCTAATGTCAGGTAACCTTGAGGCAAGCAGGGATGCAGGTCGAAAAAGATCTCCCTATCCGAATCAAATTCTAAACCTAAGGTCTTTAAACTTAGCCTACAATGCCCCCGAATCTACCCTTACACCTAAAGCCATGACCCCTAGTTTAAAGACTAATCTGTTTAGGCCACCCTTATGGCAAATTAGTATGCATGCCACTATGACCTACCCTCTATCTGCCCTTACACCTAAAAGCCATGGCCCTTACTACTAAAAAAACAATCTATTTAGACCACCCTAGCCACAGATTAACATGCAGGCCACCATAACCTGCCCTCAAATCTGCCCTTACACCTAAAGCCAGGCCCCCTTATTAAAGACCGATCGGCATTTGATAGACACCCTTGATCAATATTCCTGACCAGGATCACGTGTCCCCTCTCCCCTCGTAAGTATTAATAACATAGTATATATTATATATAGATAGATATTAAACTACTATTATTATTATTATGTAAATATCCGCTCCGCTGCTTGTGCCCTCTCGTGTGTGACCTGTGGAGGTTCACTCGGAACAAACCCCTTCTGTTAGATTTTTTTTGTGTCCTTTCCTATTATTTATGTTTTTTCGTATTCTTCAGACAACCCCGACTATAGGATGTTCGTGTTCGATATCTAGGAGGGTGACGAATGTGTGACAACTACACCCGGTGGGACCTTTTATTTCACTATGATAAACATATGGATACAAATGTCCATACAAAAGACGTATTGCTGTACCCCCCCTTTCTTTACTTTTTCATTAATAGAATAGAATACAGAATACAGGATATAGGATATAGATACAGAGGGAATCTTATTTATACTTGATGATCGTGTCTAGACATATATACGTAAAAGGACAATAAGATAGCAGTTATTGACCGGGACTTCTAACTGACCCCGCCTGGATGCCTCCGTGTTCTGATTCTTTACAGTCTCAACACATTACAGTGACATTTCACTCCAGATGTACATCCCCTTTGATGAATGAATAATTTAGGAATCACGATTTTGCATAGAAACTACAGGTTTATCACGTTATTCGGTCAAAGAAATACAAAATAGAATCCCCTTAGGCATTTCATTTAATGAGGACTATTCCGTTGTTTGCCCACCAGAGGGAGACTGTCGCGCAGGTCTTCTTGTTGCATAATTGCATTTGTCTACTGAGAAGGTATGAATATCAAATTGCTCAACTGTGATTTGTTTAGGATTATTCTTCTATCGGAAACACCTAAGGACATTGCGTATACATAATTGGAACACTATCCTCATTGGGCTGAATTAAAAAATAGTTTTTAGAATATTATTCCTAAAAGAAAACGGTGTTATGGAATTGCAGTCCACCAGGAACATCGGAGAGAAAATACATTATCTGCGAGGTAAGACATTCACTTGACAATGTTCATTTAAAAATGTATAACCTTATTGTCGTTTCTGTTAAAGTTAACGTATAGCAGTGCACTCGATATGTGCTGACACATTTCATGACATTGAGTCATGGTGAATATAAAGTCACAGGTATACACTAACATGTTTATCCGTTAAATGATACGTGTATTTCTCAGAAACTATGTCAGATATCCTCTTCTTAAATGAGCAAGGGCTTGATCTTGTGAGCACATTGTTTTATGAAATGTGGTTGCTCACTACGGCCCAAAATGAGTTTAATGATATTTAGAAAATATCGCTTTTATCGGCTGTCTTTTTATGATCTAACATTCCCCGTAGTCAACGACATGGCCGAGGGCAACTCTTTACAGGATGACATTGTGAGGACTGAGCGCAAATATAATTTCGAATTATTTGTCTTTATTGTTTGAAAAGTTCACTTCAATAAATGTTTGTATAAAACACTTGTTTCTCTGCAGTCTCCTGAAATCACAATAGACCTGGTGTCCTCGTCTGACGAGGAAAATAACTATGAAAAGATTAATGTGAGTAAAAATTGCTTATTTAAAACTAAGCTTGAACCGTGTCTAATATTATTATGTCTCTGTATTCTTTACGGAGCAATACCCCATCAACATTTGTTTCTCTATTACGTGATTAATGTAAGAAAACGTAATGTTTATGTAAAAATTGTCACCAGACAATGTTAAATAAGGCACAAATCTTAAATCCAATTTGTTTTTATTGTATAAAACAGATTAAAAATGTAATGCTATAGTAAAGAGTTACAATTCAACATAATGCAAATATTTTCATACCAGAAAAGATCACTTTAAACCGACCTCTAATTGTTCATCTATAAACATGGTATTCCTGCAGTAAAACAAATAGTTCTGGCAACAGTAATCCATGCACCGAAAACACGATTGCTTCCCTATTGGCAAAACATGGTTCATTTTGTTTTTTTTAATGTTGTATATTCATTAAGAAACGTCAAAAAATGAGTGTTACCAAAGTCATAAAATAATTATTATCATATGGTTAAAGTCCATGAAAAACACAAGTGTTACGGTCTGGAATGTCTAATCGTTTTTATTTTCCTTCAGCCATAGCATTGTACATTTGAATGACTTTGTATAAAAATGTTTAGATAGAGCACTGGAAATAAAGTATATCAGCAACCATCTATAAAGATTGTTGCAATCCAGAATACAAATGCTGAATGATACAATATAAGACTTTTAAATAAATAAATAATTTGTAAGATATATACAGTACAATAAATAAATAGACTTGACAACCTGCATCCTTGAGAACGACTTTACCATTTAGAAACTTGATTTACAAACTCCTCAGTCCCGGGCGCTCTTGCTCCCTCTGCTGGAAAAGGGTTGCGTTGATGTGAGAAACGGCTAAGAGTGACACATTTTAGCAGAATCTCACAGTCGATGTTCAAATTCTTGTGCAAAACACAACGAGACGAACGTTTACGGTCTAATATAAACCTTAAAGACACCGACCTTTGGCCTAGTTAATTGTGTATCCCCTCTCCCCTCAAATATAAATAGTATTATTCAATATTATTAGAAAAAATACATATTAAAACAATATATTATTGGATAAATACTCACCTGATTGGGCGATCCCTCTCGTGTGTGTGTGTGTGTGTGTGTGTGTGTGTGTGTGTGTGTGTGTGTAATTATTGAGGATTTCATGCAACTAACAAAATAATTACCAGGAACATCCAGAGAACGACAAATAACTTTTTCATGAAACATTTATTTGAACCAAATAAGAATATAAAATACAACTGAATCTTCGTTTGAAACGGATGACATATTGAAATAAACAAGAACGTTCTAGAACTGGAGCTTCTGCTGTAATGCTATTTTCTCCTCCTCCACAACCATCTCACTTCTCCTCATCTTTTTAAGGGTGCTTTTAATTTTTTCTGCTAAATATTGTTGCATGTCCTTGTTGCCGCGAGGACTCCAACCAGGACTCCATACGCCATCCCTCTCCCCTGCCTCTTTGATGACATCTGCCTTGTCATACAGGCTCTTGGTGTCTGCAGAAAGGGAACAGGATCATTCAGCATCCATGCAAGTTCACACTGACATTGAAGGTTAAGCTACAGCGTACAACAGTAATTAAATTGTTGAAAGTCAAAAGAATTCTCACAATGTAATATTAACTCACTATTAACGTTCAGTCGCTTTAACTGATATTGGAAGTAGGCCAGCTGGAGTCTTGACAGTTTCTCCTGTCTGCTTATGTTCTGGCTCATGTGGGGCTTTACTTTGGCAGCTAGGTCTGGTGTAAGGTCTTCTAAGGACTTGGCCAGCTTGCGCTTGGTCCAGCCAACCTGTTGTTGATACCCCAATGTAACAGAATGTTCAAGAGGTGGACTTTCAAATTCAATGATGGTCTCCTCCTCATGCCCCGGCATGGATGAAAGCAGTGGGCCGCTGGCTGACGGCAGCACAGGCAGGGAAGAGGTTGGTCTACGCCTTGTCAGGGTAAATGTCGCACCTTGGGACGGAGGGATGGGAGACTGAGAAGGAGACGGACGTCGGATGTCAAAGGAGGTCTCAGCATCTTGCCCCGGCATGGATGAAAGCAGTGGGCCGCTGGCTGACGGCAGCACAGGAAGAGAAGCAGTTGGTGTACGCCTTGTCAGGGTAAATGTCGCACCTTGGGAGGGAGGGATGGGAGACTGAGAAGGAGACGGACGTCGGATGCCAAAGGAGGTCTCGGCATTTTGCCCCGGCATGGATGAAAGCTTTGGGCTGCTGGCTGACGGGAGGGAAGCTGCACGTCTTGTCAAGTTCGATGTCACGTCTTGGGTTGTTCCAGGAGAAGCCACCAAACTGCAAACATCAGCTTCCATCGCTGCTAGCCATGAAAGCACGGACTCCAATTTCCCTTCCACAGTTGCCATTCTGTTGACCACAGACTCCTCCATGGCCTCCACTTTGACCTCAACCTTCTGTAGGGCGGTCTTAAAGTCTTCTTCCAGCAGCTGGAGGTCGCATCGGATCTGTCTGTGTGTCCTCTCTGTATTGTGTTGCAGCTCCTCCTTGAAGTTCTTCTCCGTAACCTCCACGAAGGCCTTTAAATCCTCCTGCGCCGCCTTCTGGACAGAAAAGACAGCTTCTCTTAAGGCTTTCAGCTCCTGGACGAAAAAGTCCCTCATGGTCTCGTGCCTTAAGAGGAGCACATCTTCTGTCGTAAGGGTATCTTCCACTTCATAGTCTTCCTGCTGATCTGCCGACATGTCTGCCTAAAACACAGGACCACTTTAAACAAACGAAGGACATGAACAGGTGATGCAAACGCACGCATACACACTGTTTAAGCTCAGAGCAAATCTATGAAGCAGACCCAGATCTATCCACTCTGAAAACTGGAATAAAGTAACTACACAGACGTGATTCACAAAAAATTATGTGGCCGACTCCATACTGAATAATTATAAAAGTGTTTACACTATTTTCCCTCGATGTACCATCAACAATAAAAAGATTTTGTGTGGCGTTGTTTTCTTCCTTATAACTTTTTGAAGTAAAGCAGACTTACCCGTATATAGAAGTATTACCAAAATGAAAAAGAGCACTGGGCTATTCAGTCGGAGGGTCTTCGAGCAAGAGAAGCCTGAAAACACAACGGCTCATATGTTAAAGCAGGTGATCCAATATGCAATAAGCTACAAAGTGAACTGACATAGTAACATGGAGAGTTGATCTGTACAATAGACTTGAAAATACATTCATGTGATAACCTGCAGACGTCACGAGTAAAGTAGGCTTGATGATAAATCAACATGGTAATCTACAGACATTAGCAGACGTACATCTAAAGCCCCAAACACTACGTGCTCAACACTAAAAATGATCACTTATCATCATTTATCATTTATAAAGTTGATAATAAATGCTTAGGAGGTAAACGCAGGCTTAGTTATGGAAAAGCGTACCAATCTTATGCCAGAATCATTAGACGCTGTTAAATGGACATGTTGATGTTTTAAGCTTAAATTAACATCAAGATGATATATTTCATACCAAAATATGTTATGGAAATAAATAAAATAATGTGAATTGTTTAATACTACGTTGGTATTTTATACCTGATGTATTATGTTAACGAAATATTTGGCTCCAGTTTATTTTTTATCATTTTGATACGGTGATGTGATGTCACCAGGCCGGCGGTGCATAAACTTTATATTTATATATATATATTTATCACTTGCGATCTGAGTGAACTGTTATTTAGGAACATGGCTACAAATTATTATTTGTATGTGTATTATAAAGATGAGACAAAGACGTGTTAAATAAGACCGAGGATTAGTGTCTTCTTTGGCGTTCACTAACCCCGTTATGAAGTCATTTTATTCTCATATAAAAACACCGTTTTTTAATTCACTAATAATAATTGGAGATCGAATTTCCGAATAGTGGTGCACATCCATAATTTAAACTTGTAATGTCTAGTTATAACGGTCATACGATAAAATTGCTTAACATTTGATTGATCGAATAAACTTGTAAATAATATTTACCTCGCGGAATGGTAGATGTCCAAATGAAAAGCGGCGATTTGAATGAAGCTCTGTATATGTGTCCACTAGCACAAAGGCGAATGTATCAGGGAACCTTCTTTTAATGAGTCCAATTTGCTAAATAAAAGTCAGAACTGCAGGCTGTAACTTATCTTGAGATGTTCATGAGACAATTGCGCTTTAGAGGTAAAAAATACAATTTGGCTTAAGGGATACAAGGAACAATTTGGCTTTAGAGGTACAAGGAACAATTTGGCTTTAGAGGTACAAGGAACAATTTGGCTTAAGGGATACAAGGAACAATTTGGCTTTAGAGGTACAAGGAACAATTTGGCTTAAGGGATACAAGGAACAATTTGGCTTTAGAGGTACAAGGAACAATTTGGCTTAAGGGATACAAGGAACAATTTGGCTTTAGAGGTACAAGGAACAATTTGGCTTAAGGGATACAAGGAACAATTTGGCTTAAGGGATACAAGGAACAATTTGAACATGGCTACAAATTATTATTTGTATGTGTATTATAAAGATGAGACAAAGACGTGTTAAATAAGACCGAGGATTAGTGTCTTCTGTGGCGCCGGTCAATTTCGCTTTAGAGGTAAGAGAAGTTAATGTGAGTGCACTTATTGTTTCTCTGTATTGTTTAAAAAGTTCACATCAATAAATGTTTGTATAAAACACTTGTTTCTCTGCAGTCCCCTGAAATCACAATAGACCTGGTGTCCTCGTCTGACGAGGAGAATTACTATGACGTGATGAGTGTAAGCAAACTATACTAGTAAAATTGTCACCAGACAATGATAAAAAAGGCAGAAATCTTATATCCAAATTGTTTTATTGTATAAAACGGATTGAAAAAAATGTGAAACTGTAGTTAAGAGTTATAAATCAACGAACGAGTGACTCGTGCAGGGTTGTTGAAAGTATTTATATAAAGTGCAATGACACAACAAGATTTATACACAAACACACATCAAGAAAAATAGATAACAGCAAGCAAATTGGAAAAAAAAGATACAAATTAAAATAAAATAGAAGTACTTATTTTTAAAGTGTTTCGTACACACAAATAACACACACTCAAAAATAAGACAAGGTGTCTTCAAACTTTAAAATATGATGTAGTTCTTCCAAGTCCAGAGTCACAAGCTGACTAGGAAGATGATCTTGATTTGAAGACGAGTCTGTAAAATAAAACATTTGCTTAACTTCAATGCAAGTGAAATAATAAAGAGTGGGTATACTAATGTGCCGCTATGACCAATGTACGTAAATTAATCTTTATAACATATCATAAGATCACCTACCCAGGACTTGAAGCAAATCTTCAGGAGGTTGAGAAAGAGGGTTTTCTAACCATGCCTGCAGGTCAAGTGGGCTTCCCATTGTTGTTGCATATTCCTACACACACACACACACACACAAAAAAAACATGTTATGTATTATTTAAACTATATATATATATATATATATATATATGTATATATATAGGGTCAGCTGTGGCCTGGTGAATAGAGCGTTGGGCTTGTGATCGGAAGGTTGCAGGTTCTAATCTCCGTGCCAGCAGGTCATGACTGAAGTGCCCTTGAGAAAGACACCTTACCCCTGATTGATCTGCAGTATTGTGACACTGTAAAAAAAACTACTTGTAAGTTGCATCTGCCAAATGAATAAATGTAAATGTTTATATAATCAATGAAAACAAGCTATACACACTCACACATGAGAAAATATAGGTGAAACTAATCTGAAAAAAGTAGATACTAAATTTAAGAGTACTTTTTTCAAAGTTATTTGTCAAGTATAGTAAAAAAATAAGACAAGGGATATTCAAAATCTACAACTTACAAGCTGATGAGAAAGCTGGATATTTCCCTCTTGATTTGAAGACGAGTCTGTAAAATAAAACATTTGCTTAACTTCAATGCAAGTGAAATAATAAAGAGTGGGTATACTAATGTGCCGCTATGACCAATGTACGTAAATTAATCTTTATAACATATCATAAGATCACCTACCCAGGACTTGAAGCAAATCTTCAGGAGGTTGAGAAAGACGGTTTTCTAACCATGCCTGCAGGTCAAGTGGGCTTCCCATTGTTGTTGCATATTCCTACACACACACACACACACACAAAAAAAACATGTAATGTATTATTTAAACTATATATATATATATATATATATATATGTATATATATAGGGTCAGCTTTGGCCTGGTGAATAGAGCGTTGGGCTTGTGATCGGAAGGTTGCAGGTTCTAATCTCCGTGCCAGCAGGTCATGACTGAAGTGCCCTTGAGAAAGACACCTTACCCCTGATTGATCTGCAGTATTGTGACACTGTAAAAAAAACTACTTGTAAGTTGCATCTGCCAAATGAATAAATGTTTATATAATCAATGAAAACAAGCTATACACACTCACACATGAGAAAATATAGGTGAAACTAATCTGAAAAAAGTAGATACTAAATTTAAGAGTACTTTTTTCAAAGTTATTTGTCAAGTATAATAAAAAATAAGACAAGGGATATTCAAAATCTACAACTTACAAGCTGATGAGAAAGCTGGATATTTCCCTCTTGATTTGAAGACGAGTCTGTAAAATAAAACATTTGCTTAACTTCAATGCAAGTGAAACAATAAAGAGTGGGTATACTAATGTGCCGCTATGACCAATGTACGTAAATTAATCTTTATAACATATCATAAGATCACCTACCCAGGACTTGAAGCAAATCTTCAGGAGGTTGTGAAAGACAGTCCCCTGAGGTGTACGTCTTATTTTCTGGCGAGGCGAGATCCAGATGGTTTTTCAGAGCTATTTGGGGGTTCGATGCCCTCAGCTCCGACAATTTTTCTCGTGTGACTCTCAATTTGAGGTCACTCGTAATCTCTGATACCCTAGAACTCTGAAAATGAAAAAATAACAAACATAGTTGATATAAATGGTATCTCACATTATATAAACAAAAACACCTATCACAAAACCCCTTAAATATACTCACACTGAGGTTTGCATGGGCTTTTACGATGTGCTTTTCTATGTACACGATCATTTTTGAGCACACGGGACACCTTAAATTTCGCAGCATTACCCTTCCTCTGGCAAGTTTCAGCAGAAGTTGACGTTCTTCCTGATTTACAATCCCGTGCACGTTTCTCAAATGATGCACCAGACTGTTCACTCGGGAAACACAAAGGGGGCAATCCAACGTCATCTATAAATGTGTAAAAAAACTTAATTATGAAATTTAATGATTTAAATCTTGAAAAAAAATAAGCACCTAGAAAGACTGTTCGACTTACCTTGATAAAACGGGAGAAGTTCTTGCTGATGCGTCCTCTGGAACTGTTGAAGCTGTGAAAGTCCGTCTTGTAAATGAGATCCAGTATGGCGGGAACCCTTACGTCCGTCCGACGTCTGACTTGAAGTCTTGAACGTTTGTCCGGGTATCCCACGTGGAGACGTCACGTGACGTCAGGTCGTCGCTAGCCCTAATCCATGCACCGAAAACACGATTGCTTCCCTATTGGCAAAACATGGTTCATCTTGTTTGTATTTTTTAAAATGTTGTCAGTTCGAAGGTAAATTCAAAGGGAAATTCAAAGGTAAATTCGAAGGTAAATTCAAAGCGAAATTCGAAGGTAAATTCGAAACGAAATTCGAAGGTAAATTCAAAGCGAAATTCGAAACGAAATTCAAAGCCAAATTCAAAGCGAAATTCGAAGGTAAATTCGAAGGTAAATTCAAAGCGAAATTCGAAGGTAAATTCAAAGCGAAATTCGAAACGAAATTCAAAGCGAAATTCGAAGGTAAATTCGAAGGTAAATTCAAAGCGAAATTCGAAGGTAAATTCGAAACGAAATTCGAAGGTAAATTCAAAGCGAAATTCGAAACGAAATTCAAAGCGAAATTCGAAACGAAATTCAAAGGGAAATTCGAAACGAAATTCAAAGGGAAATTCGAAGGGAAATTCGACGGGAAATTCAAAGGGAAATTCAAAGCGAAATTCGAAGGTAAATTCGAAACGAAATTCGAAGGTAAATTCGAAGCTAAATTCAACGCGAAATTCGAAACGAAATTCAAAGCGAAATTCGAAGGTAAATTCAAAGCGAAATTCGAAGGTAAATTCGAAACGAAATTCGAAGGTAAATTCAAAGCGAAATTCGAAACGAAATTCAAAGCGAAATTCGAAACGAAATTCAAAGCGAAATTCGAAACGAAATTCAAAGCGAAATTCGAAACGAAATTCAAAGGGAAATTCGAAACGAAATTCAAAGGGAAATTCGAAGGGAAATTCAAAGGGAAATTCGAAGGGAAATTCGAAACTAAATTCAATGGGAAATTCGAAGGGAAATTCGAAACTAAATTCGAAGCTAAATTCAAAGCTAAATTCAAAGGGAAATTCGAAGGTAAATTCAAAGCGAAATTCGAAACGAAATTCAAAGCGAAATTCGAAACGAAATTCAATGGGAAATTCGAAGGGAAATTCGAAACGAAATTCAAAGCGAAATGATTATAGATAGATATTAAAATACCTCTATTATATTATTAGCAATATTATTATTATGATTATACAAATACCCGCTCCGCTGCTTGTGCCCTCTCGTGTGTGGCAACGAGACCCGGTTGGAAAGTGACTTTGTTTACACCCTGACATTTTATTTGAATAAACGCGTCGATACAGATGTCCATACAAAGGATACGGTCTCGTACATGGGTGTACTTTTTTACGAATAGAATACAGAATATAGGATATAGATACAGAGGGCATCTTATTTATACTTGATGATCGTCTAGACATATATATACGACGTAAAAGGACAATAAGATTAGCAGTTATTGACCGGGACTTGTAACTGACCCCGCCTGGATGCTTCCGTGTTCTGATTCTTTACAGTCTCAACACATTACAGTGACATTTCACTCCAGATGTACATCCCCTTTGATGAATTACTAATTTAGGAATCACGATTTTGCATAGAAACTACAGGTTTATCACGTTATTCGGTCAAAAAATTACAAAATAGAATCCCCTTAGGCATTTCATTTAATGAGGACTATTCCGTTGTTTGCCCACCAGAGGGAGACTGTCGCGCAGGTCTTCTTGTTGCATAATTGCATTTGTCTACTGAGAAGGTATGAATATCAAATTGCTCAACTGTGATTTGTTTAGGATTATTCTTCTATCGGAAACACCTAAGGACATTGCGTATACATAATTGGAACACTATCCTCATTGGGCTAAATTAAAAAATAGTTTTTAGAATATTATTCCTAAAAGAAAACGGTGTTATGGAATTGCAGTCCACGAGGAACATCGGATATATATGCATATATATATATATATATATATATATATATATATATATATATATACACACACACACACACATATATATATATATATATATATACACACATATATATGCTGATAATGGCTTTGGCTCTCACAAGTCCCTAACCATATGATCACACACACGAGGGACACGCGACAGTGTCTGAGGGACGATACCTACTTCAAACTCACCCTAACACCTAAGGTCATGCACCCCCGTGCAATTATAGCCCTAATGACAGGTCCCCCTAGGTCCGGGGTAGTTCATGCCATAACCACATTCATGCAAAACACACCGAGACGAACGTTTACGGTCTAATATAAACCTTAAAGACACCGACCTTTGGCCTTTGTTAATTATATATCCCCTCTCCCCTTAAATATAAATAGTATTATTCAATATTATTCGAAAAAATACATATAAAAAAATATCATTGGATAAATACTCACCTGATTGGGCGATCCCTCTCTTGTGTGTGTGTGTGTGTTTGTGTGTGTGTGTGACCCGTGGAGATTTACTTTACTTGACCTTCCTCTAAATGTTAATAACCTTGTATGTGAAGAATTTAAAGGAAAACAAAATGTGTTGATTGAAGTGGATGTGTGTGAGGCAATGAGACCCAGTGGGAAATTGACTTTGTTTACACCCTGAAATTTTATTTGAATAAACGCGTCGTCGATACAGATGTCCATCAAAGGATACGGTCTCGTACATGGGTGTACTTTTTTACGAATAGAATACAGAATACAGGATATAGGAGAGGGTATTATTTATACTTGATGATCATCTAGACATACGTAAAAGGACAATAAGATTAGCAGTTATTGACCGGGACTTGTAACTGACCCCGCCTGGATGCTTCCGTGTTCTGATTCTTTACAGTCTCAACACATTACAGTGACATTTCACTCCAGATGTACATCCCCTTTGATGAATTACTAATTTAGGAATCACCATTTTGCATAGAAACTACAGGTTTATCACGTTATTCGGTCAAAAAATTACAAAATAGAATCCCCTTAGGCATTTCATTTAATGAGGACTATTCCGTTGTTTGCCCACCAGAGGGAGACTGTCGCGCAGGTCTTCTTGTTGCATAATTGCATTTGTCTACTGAGAAGGTATGAATATCAAATTGCTCAACTGTGATTTGTTTAGGATTATTCTTCTATCGGAAACACCTAAGGACATTGCGTATACATAATTGGAACACTATCCTCATTGGGCTAAATTAAAAAATAGTTTTTAGAATATTATTCCTAAAAGAAAACGGTGTTATGGAATTGCAGTCCACGAGGAACATCGGATATATATGCATATATATATATATATATATACACACACACACACACATATATATATATATATATATATACACACATATATATGCTGATAATGGCTTTGGCTCTCACAAGTCCCTAACCATATGATCACACACACGAGGGACACGCGACAGTGTCTGAGGGACGATACCTACTTCAAACTCACCCTAACACCTAAGGTCAGGCAACCCGTGCAATTATAGCCCTAATGACAGGTCCCCCTAGGTCCGGGGTAGTTCATGCCATAACCACATTCATGCAAAACACACAGAGACGAACGTTTACGGTCTAATATAAACCTTAAAGACACCGACCTTTGGCCTTTGTTAATTATATGTCCCCTCTCCCCTCAAATATAAATATTATTATTCAATATTATTAGAAAAAATATATATAAAACATCTTTTTCACTTTTGGACTTAGGAACCTTTTCGAAAACTTCACCAGGGGGAAACGAAAGCTCGGATCGATTCCAAACCTTCGCCGTCGTGTTCGGCGGCCTCGAAACTATACATGGACGTGTCTCATTTTCAATTTAGACTTTATATAAGGGGGGCTCAATGGCGTATCTCGGCTGGTGGTGGCGCTATAGAGTTTAAATAAAGTGCATCGGAAAGGGCGTCCTCCAAATAGTGTGTGTGCAAAGTTTCAAGTTTCTGCTGCACGAAACGACAGAGATAATCGCCTTCAGAGAAGCATTCTGGGGCTAGTGTATGATCCTCTGCTGTATAATCATGGTGTTCATCTCTAATCCTATCTGGCCCTAACCCCGTCCCTAGCCCCGGGCGCTCTTGCGCCCTCTGCTGGAAAAGGGTTGCGTTGATGTGAGAAACGGCTAAGAGTGACACATTTTAGCAGACTCACAGTTGATGTTCAAATTCTCGTGCAAAACACGACGAGACGAACGTTTAGGTCTAATATAAACCTTAAAGACACCGACCTTTGACCTTTGTTAATTATATATCCCCCTCCCCTCAAATATAAATATTATTATTCAATATTATTAGAAAAAATACATATAAAAAATATCATTGGATAAATACTCACCTGATTGGGCGATCCCTCTCGTGTGTCTGTGTGTGTGTGTGTGTGTGTGTGTTATATTATTGCTATTGCTATTATTGTTATTATATACTTCCAGTAACCAAACCCTACTCAACCTGTGCTCGTGGGATTTTCGGTGAAGGTAATGGTTCTGAATTATAGGGTGTCTGACATTGGGATATGTTGAATACATTTTGACTGCCATGTGAGCCTTTTATGATTGATTCCCCCATGGGGTGGGGACCGTGACTGTCTCTGGGATCGGACCGGAGGCGTTTGGGGTGGTCAGCTGGTTTGTGGCCAGTGCACACCGAGCTCTGTCTTTTGACATTTGGCTTTGGCTCTCACAAGTTCCTAACACCTAAGGTCAGAAAACTTAGATTACCAAAAACCTAAATGTCAAACACCTAATGTCAGGTAACCTTGAGGCAAGCAGGGATGCGGGGGGCGAAAAAGATCTCCCTATCCGAATCAAATTCTAAACCTAAGGTCTTTAAACTTAGCCTACAATGCCCCCGAATCTGGGCTCTTGCGCCCTCTGCTGGAAAAGGGTTGCGTTGATGTGAGAAACGGCTAAGAGTGACACATTTTAGCAGACTCACAGTTGATGTTCAAATTCTTGTGCAAAACACGACGAGACGAACGTTTAGGTCAAATATAAACCTTAAAGACACCGACCTTTGGCCTTTGTTAATTATATATCCCCTCTCCCCTCAAATATAAATATAATATTATTCAATATTATTAGAAAAAATACATATAAAAAAATATCATTGGATTAATACTCACCTGATATATACACATATATATGCTGATAATGGCTTTGGCTCTCACAAGTCCCTAACCATATGATCACACACACGAGGGACACGCGACAGTGTCTGAGGGACGATACCTACTTCAAACTCACCCTAACACCTAAGGTCATGCACCCCCGTGCAATTATAGCCCTAATGACAGGTCCCCCTAGGTCCGGGGTAGTTCATGCCATAACCACATTCATGCAAAACACAACGAGACGAACGTTTACGGTCTAATATAAACCTTAAAGACACCGACCTTTGACCTTTGTTAATTATATATCCCCTCTCCCCTTAAATATAAAGAGTATTATTCAATATTATTCGAAAAAATACATATAAAAAAATATTATTGGATAAATACTCACCTGATTGGGCGATCCCTCTCTTGTGTGTGTGTGTGTGTGTGTGTGTGTGTGTGTGTGTGTGTGTGTGTGTGTGTGACCCGTGGAGATTTACTTTACTTGACCTTCCTCTAAATGTTAATAACCTTGTATGTGAAGAATTTAAAGGAAAACAAAATGTGTTGATTGAAGTGGATGTGTGTTAGGCAATGAGACCCAGTGGGAAATTGACTTTGTTTACACCCTGAAATTTTATTTGAATAAACGCGTCGTCGATACAGATGTCCATCAAAGGATACGGTCTCGTACATGGGTGTACTTTTTTACGAATAGAATACAGAATACAGGATATAGGAGAGGGTATTATTTATACTTGATGATCATCTAGACATACGTAAAAGGACAATAAGATTAGCAGTTATTGACCGGGACTTGTAACTGACCCCGCCTGGATGCTTCCGTGTTCTGATTCTTTACAGTCTCAACACATTACAGTGACATTTCACTCCAGATGTACATCCCCTTTGATGAATTAATAATTTAGGAATCACCATTTTGCATAGAAACTACAGGTTTATCACGTTATTCGGTCAAAAAATTACAAAATAGAATCCCCTTAGGCATTTCATTTAATGAGGACTATTCCGTTGTTTGCCCACCAGAGGGAGACTGTCGCGCAGGTCTTCTTGTTGCATAATTGCATTTGTCTACTGAGAAGGTATGAATATCAAATTGCTCAACTGTGATTTGTTTAGGATTATTCTTCTATCGGAAACACCTAAGGACATTGCGTATACATAATTGGAACACTATCCTCATTGGGCTAAATTAAAAAATAGTTTTTAGAATATTATTCCTAAAAGAAAACGGTGTTATGGAATTGCAGTCCACGAGGAACATCGGATATATATGCATATATATATATATATATATACACACACACACACACATATATATATATATATATATACACACATATATATGCTGATAATGGCTTTGGCTCTCACAAGTCCCTAACCATATGATCACACACACGAGGGACACGCGACAGTGTCTGAGGGACGATACCTACTTCAAACTCACCCTAACACCTAAGGTCAGGCAACCCGTGCAATTATAGCCCTAATGACAGGTCCCCCTAGGTCCGGGGTAGTTCATGCCATAACCACATTCATGCAAAACACACAGAGACGAACGTTTACGGTCTAATATAAACCTTAAAGACACCGACCTTTGGCCTTTGTTAATTATATGTCCCCTCTCCCCTCAAATATAAATATTATTATTCAATATTATTAGAAAAAATATATATAAAACATCTTTTTCACTTTTGGACTCAGGAACCTTTTCGAAAACTTCACCAGGGGGCTCATTCGAAAACGAAAGCTCGGATCGATTCCAAACCTTCGCCGTCGTGTTCGGCGGCCTCGAAACTATACATGGACGTGTCTCATTTTCAATTTAGACTTTATATAAGGGGGGCTCAATGGCGTATCTCGGCTGGTGGTGGCGCTATAGAGTTTAAATAAAGTGCATCGGAAAGGGCGTCCTCCAAATAGTGTGTGTGCAAAGTTTCAAGTTTCTGCTGCACGAAACGACAGAGATAATCGCCTTCAGAGAAGCATTCTGGGGCTAGTGTATGATCCTCTGCTGTATAATCATGGTGTTCATCTCTAATCCTATGCAGCCCCAACCCAACCCCGTCCCTAACCCCGGGCGCTCTTGCGCCATCTGCTGGAAAAGGGTTGCGTTGATGTGAGAAACGGCTAAGAGTGACACATTTTAGCAGACTCACAGTTGATGTTCAAATTCTTGTGCAAAACACGACGAGACGAACGTTTAGGTCTAATATAAACATTAAAGACGCCAACCTTTGGCCTAGTTAATTGTGTATCCCCTCTCCCCTCAAATATAAATAGTATTATTCAATATTATTAGAAAAAATACATATTAAAACAATATATTATTGGATAAATACTCACCTGATTGGGCGATCCCTCTCGTGTGTGTGTGTGTGTGTGTGTGTGTGTTATATTATTGCTATTGCTATTATTGTTATTATATACTTCCAGTAACCAAACCCTACTCAACCTGTGCTCGTGGGATTTTCGGTGAAGGTAATGGTTCTGAATTATAGGGTGTCTGACATTGGGATATGTTGAATACATTTTGACTGCCATGTGAGCCTTTTATGATTGATTCCCCCATGGGGTGGGGACCGTGACTGTCTCTGGGATCGGACCGGAGGCGTTTGGGGTGGTCAGCTGGTTTGTGGCCAGTGCACACCGAGCTCTGTCTTTTGACATTTGGCTTTGGCTCTCACAAGTTCCTAACACCTAAGGTCAGAAAACTTAGATTACCAAAAACCTAAATGTCAAACACCTAATGTCAGGTAACCTTGAGGCAAGCAGGGATGCGGGGGGCGAAAAAGATCTCCCTATCCGAATCAAATTCTAAACCTGAGGTCTTTAAACTTAGCCTACAATGCCCCCGAATCTGGGCTCTTGCGCCCTCTGCTGGAAAAGGGTTGCGTTGATGTGAGAAACGGCTAAGAGTGACACATTTTAGCAGAATCTCACAGTTGATGTTCAAATTCTTGTGCAAAACACGACGAGACGAACGTTTAGGTCTAATATAAACCTTAAAGACACCGACCTTTGGCCTTTGTTAATTATATATCCCCTCTCCCCTCAAATATAAATATTATTATTCAATATTATTAGAAAAAATACAAATAAAAAAATATCATTGGATTAATACTCACCTGATATATACACATATATATGCTGATAATGGCTTTGGCTCTCACAAGTCCCTAACCATATGATCACACACACGAGGGACACGCGACAGTGTCTGAGGGACGATACCTACTTCAAACTCACCCTAACACCTAAGGTCATGCACCCCCGTGCAATTATAGCCCTAATGACAGGTCCCCCTAGGTCCGGGGTAGTTCATGCCATAACCACATTCATGCAAAACACACCGAGACGAACGTTTACGGTCTAATATAAACCTTAAAGACACCGACCTTTGACCTTTGTTAATTATATATCCCCTCTCCCCTTAAATATAAATAGTATTATTCAATATTATTCGAAAAAATACATATAAAAAAATATTATTGGATAAATACTCACCTGATTGGGCGATCCCTCTCTTGTGTGTGTGTGTGTGTGTGTGTGTGTGTGTGTGTGACCCGTGGAGATTTACTTTACTTGACCTTCCTCTAAATGTTAATAACCTTGTATGTGAAGAATTTAAAGGAAAACAAAATGTGTTGATTGAAGTGGATGTGTGTGAGGCAATGAGACCCAGTGGGAAATTGACTTTGTTTACACCCTGAAATTTTATTTGAATAAACGCGTCGTCGATACAGATGTCCATCAAAGGATACGGTCTCGTACATGGGTGTACTTTTTTACGAATAGAATACAGAATACAGGATATAGGAGAGGGTATTATTTATACTTGATGATCATCTAGACATACGTAAAAGGACAATAAGATTAGCAGTTATTGACCGGGACTTGTAACTGACCCCGCCTGGATGCTTCCGTGTTCTGATTCTTTACAGTCTCAACACATTACAGTGACATTTCACTCCAGATGTACATCCCCTTTGATGAATTAATAATTTAGGAATCACGATTTTGCATAGAAACTACAGGTTTATCACGTTATTCGGTCAAAAAATTACAAAATAGAATCCCCTTAGGCATTTCATTTAATGAGGACTATTCCGTTGTTTGCCCACCAGAGGGAGACTGTCGCGCAGGTCTTCTTGTTGCATAATTGCATTTGTCTACTGAGAAGGTATGAATATCAAATTGCTCAACTGTGATTTGTTTAGGATTATTCTTCTATCGGAAACACCTAAGGACATTGCGTATACATAATTGGAACACTATCCTCATTGGGCTAAATTAAAAAATAGTTTTTAGAATATTATTCCTAAAAGAAAACGGTGTTATGGAATTGCAGTCCACGAGGAACATCGGATATATATGCATATATATATATATATATATATACACACACACACACACATATATATATATATATATATACACACATATATATGCTGATAATGGCTTTGGCTCTCACAAGTCCCTAACCATATGATCACACACACGAGGGACACGCGACAGTGTCTGAGGGACGATACCTACTTCAAACTCACCCTAACACCTAAGGTCATGCACCCCCGTGCAATTATAGCCCTAATGACAGGTCCCCCTAGGTCCGGGGTAGTTCATGCCATAACCACATTCATGCAAAACACAACGAGACGAACGTTTACGGTCTAATATAAACCTTAAAGACACCGACCTTTGACCTTTGTTAATTATATATCCCCTCTCCCCTTAAATATAAAGAGTATTATTCAATATTATTCGAAAAAATACATATAAAAAAATATTATTGGATAAATACTCACCTGATTGGGCGATCCCTCTCTTGTGTGTGTGTGTGTGTGTGTGTGTGTGTGCGTGTGTGTGTGTGTGTGACCCGTGGAGATTTACTTTACTTGACCTTCCTCTAAATGTTAATAACCTTGTATGTGAAGAATTTAAAGGAAAACAAAATGTGTTGATTGAAGTGGATGTGTGTTAGGCAATGAGACCCAGTGGGAAATTGACTTTGTTTACACCCTGAAATTTTATTTGAATAAACGCGTCGTCGATACAGATGTCCATCAAAGGATACGGTCTCGTACATGGGTGTACTTTTTTACGAATAGAATACAGAATACAGGATATAGGAGAGGGTATTATTTATACTTGATGATCATCTAGACATACGTAAAAGGACAATAAGATTAGCAGTTATTGACCGGGACTTGTAACTGACCCCGCCTGGATGCTTCCGTGTTCTGATTCTTTACAGTCTCAACACATTACAGTGACATTTCACTCCAGATGTACATCCCCTTTGATGAATTAATAATTTAGGAATCACCATTTTGCATAGAAACTACAGGTTTATCACGTTATTCGGTCAAAAAATTACAAAATAGAATCCCCTTAGGCATTTCATTTAATGAGGACTATTCCGTTGTTTGCCCACCAGAGGGAGACTGTCGCGCAGGTCTTCTTGTTGCATAATTGCATTTGTCTACTGAGAAGGTATGAATATCAAATTGCTCAACTGTGATTTGTTTAGGATTATTCTTCTATCGGAAACACCTAAGGACATTGCGTATACATAATTGGAACACTATCCTCATTGGGCTGAATTAAAAAATAGTTTTTAGAATATTATTCCTAAAAGAAAACGGTGTTATGGAATTGCAGTCCACCAGGAACATCGGATATATATGCATATATATATATATATATATATATATATATACACACACACACACATATATATATATATATATATATATACACACATATATATGCTGATAATGGCTTTGGCTCTCACAAGTCCCTAACCATATGATCACACACACGAGGGACACGCGACAGTGTCTGAGGGACGATACCTACTTCAAACTCACCCTAACACCTAAGGTCAGGCAACCCGTGCAATTATAGCCCTAATGACAGGTCCCCCTAGGTCCGGGGTAGTTCATGCCATAACCACATTCATGCAAAACACACCGAGACGAACGTTTACGGTCTAATATAAACCTTAAAGACACCGACCTTTGGCCTTTGTTAATTATATGTCCCCTCTCCCCTCAAATATAAATATTATTATTCAATATTATTAGAAAAAATATATATAAAACATCTTTTTCACTTTTGGACTTAGGAACCTTTTCGAAAACTTCACCAGGGGGCTCATTCGAAAACGAAAGCTCGGATCGATTCCAAACCTTCGCCGTCGTGTTCGGCGGCCTCGAAACTATACATGGACGTGTCTCATTTTCAATTTAGACTTTATATAAGGGGGGCTCAATGGCGTATCTCGGCTGGTGGTGGCGCTATAGAGTTTAAATAAAGTGCATCGGAAAGGGCGTCCTCCAAATAGTGTGTGTGCAAAGTTTCAAGTTTCTGCTGCACGAAACGACAGAGATAATCGCCTTCAGAGAAGCATTCTGGGGCTAGTGTATGATCCTCTGCTGTATAATCATGGTGTTCATCTCTAATCCTATCTGGCCCTAACCCCGTCCCTAGCCCCGGGCGCTCTTGCGCCCTCTGCTGGAAAAGGGTTGCGTTGATGTGAGAAACGGCTAAGAGTGACACATTTTAGCAGACTCACAGTTGATGTTCAAATTCTTGTGCAAAACACGACGAGACGAACGTTTAGGTCTAATATAAACCTTAAAGACACCGACCTTTGACCTTTGTTAATTATATATCCCCCTCCCCTCAAATATAAATATTATTATTCAATATTATTAGAAAAAATACATATAAAAAATATCATTGGATAAATACTCACCTGATTGGGCGATCCCTCTCGTGTGTCTGTGTGTGTGTGTGTGTGTGTGTGTTATATTATTGCTATTGCTATTATTGTTATTATATACTTCCAGTAACCAAACCCTACTCAACCTGTGCTCGTGGGATTTTCGGTGAAGGTAATGGTTCTGAATTATAGGGTGTCTGACATTGGGATATGTTGAATACATTTTGACTGCCATGTGAGCCTTTTATGATTGATTCCCCCATGGGGTGGGGACCGTGACTGTCTCTGGGATCGGACCGGAGGCGTTTGGGGTGGTCAGCTGGTTTGTGGCCAGTGCACACCGAGCTCTGTCTTTTGACATTTGGCTTTGGCTCTCACAAGTTCCTAACACCTAAGGTCAGAAAACTTAGATTACCAAAAACCTAAATGTCAAACACCTAATGTCAGGTAACCTTGAGGCAAGCAGGGATGCGGGGGGCGAAAAAGATCTCCCTATCCGAATCAAATTCTAAACCTAAGGTCTTTAAACTTAGCCTACAATGCCCCCGAATCTGGGCTCTTGCGCCCTCTGCTGGAAAAGGGTTGCGTTGATGTGAGAAACGGCTAAGAGTGACACATTTTAGCAGACTCACAGTTGATGTTCAAATTCTTGTGCAAAACACGACGAGACGAACGTTTAGGTCAAATATAAACCTTAAAGACACCGACCTTTGGCCTTTGTTAATTATATATCCCCTCTCCCCTCAAATATAAATATAATATTATTCAATATTATTAGAAAAAATACATATAAAAAAATATCATTGGATTAATACTCACCTGATATATACACATATATATGCTGATAATGGCTTTGGCTCTCACAAGTCCCTAACCATATGATCACACACACGAGGGACACGCGACAGTGTCTGAGGGACGATACCTACTTCAAACTCACCCTAACACCTAAGGTCATGCACCCCCGTGCAATTATAGCCCTAATGACAGGTCCCCCTAGGTCCGGGGTAGTTCATGCCATAACCACATTCATGCAAAACACAACGAGACGAACGTTTACGGTCTAATATAAACCTTAAAGACACCGACCTTTGACCTTTGTTAATTATATATCCCCTCTCCCCTTAAATATAAAGAGTATTATTCAATATTATTCGAAAAAATACATATAAAAAAATATTATTGGATAAATACTCACCTGATTGGGCGATCCCTCTCTTGTGTGTGTGTGTGTGTGTGTGTGTGTGTGTGTGTGTGTGTGTGTGTGTGTGTGTGTGACCCGTGGAGATTTACTTTACTTGACCTTCCTCTAAATGTTAATAACCTTGTATGTGAAGAATTTAAAGGAAAACAAAATGTGTTGATTGAAGTGGATGTGTGTTAGGCAATGAGACCCAGTGGGAAATTGACTTTGTTTACACCCTGAAATTTTATTTGAATAAACGCGTCGTCGATACAGATGTCCATCAAAGGATACGGTCTCGTACATGGGTGTACTTTTTTACGAATAGAATACAGAATACAGGATATAGGAGAGGGTATTATTTATACTTGATGATCATCTAGACATACGTAAAAGGACAATAAGATTAGCAGTTATTGACCGGGACTTGTAACTGACCCCGCCTGGATGCTTCCGTGTTCTGATTCTTTACAGTCTCAACACATTACAGTGACATTTCACTCCAGATGTACATCCCCTTTGATGAATTAATAATTTAGGAATCACCATTTTGCATAGAAACTACAGGTTTATCACGTTATTCGGTCAAAAAATTACAAAATAGAATCCCCTTAGGCATTTCATTTAATGAGGACTATTCCGTTGTTTGCCCACCAGAGGGAGACTGTCGCGCAGGTCTTCTTGTTGCATAATTGCATTTGTCTACTGAGAAGGTATGAATATCAAATTGCTCAACTGTGATTTGTTTAGGATTATTCTTCTATCGGAAACACCTAAGGACATTGCGTATACATAATTGGAACACTATCCTCATTGGGCTAAATTAAAAAATAGTTTTTAGAATATTATTCCTAAAAGAAAACGGTGTTATGGAATTGCAGTCCACGAGGAACATCGGATATATATGCATATATATATATATATATATACACACACACACACACATATATATATATATATATATACACACATATATATGCTGATAATGGCTTTGGCTCTCACAAGTCCCTAACCATATGATCACACACACGAGGGACACGCGACAGTGTCTGAGGGACGATACCTACTTCAAACTCACCCTAACACCTAAGGTCAGGCAACCCGTGCAATTATAGCCCTAATGACAGGTCCCCCTAGGTCCGGGGTAGTTCATGCCATAACCACATTCATGCAAAACACACAGAGACGAACGTTTACGGTCTAATATAAACCTTAAAGACACCGACCTTTGGCCTTTGTTAATTATATGTCCCCTCTCCCCTCAAATATAAATATTATTATTCAATATTATTAGAAAAAATATATATAAAACATCTTTTTCACTTTTGGACTCAGGAACCTTTTCGAAAACTTCACCAGGGGGCTCATTCGAAAACGAAAGCTCGGATCGATTCCAAACCTTCGCCGTCGTGTTCGGCGGCCTCGAAACTATACATGGACGTGTCTCATTTTCAATTTAGACTTTATATAAGGGGGGCTCAATGGCGTATCTCGGCTGGTGGTGGCGCTATAGAGTTTAAATAAAGTGCATCGGAAAGGGCGTCCTCCAAATAGTGTGTGTGCAAAGTTTCAAGTTTCTGCTGCACGAAACGACAGAGATAATCGCCTTCAGAGAAGCATTCTGGGGCTAGTGTATGATCCTCTGCTGTATAATCATGGTGTTCATCTCTAATCCTATGCAGCCCCAACCCAACCCCGTCCCTAACCCCGGGCGCTCTTGCGCCATCTGCTGGAAAAGGGTTGCGTTGATGTGAGAAACGGCTAAGAGTGACACATTTTAGCAGACTCACAGTTGATGTTCAAATTCTTGTGCAAAACACGACGAGACGAACGTTTAGGTCTAATATAAACATTAAAGACGCCAACCTTTGGCCTAGTTAATTGTGTATCCCCTCTCCCCTCAAATATAAATAGTATTATTCAATATTATTAGAAAAAATACATATTAAAACAATATATTATTGGATAAATACTCACCTGATTGGGCGATCCCTCTCGTGTGTGTGTGTGTGTGTGTGTGTGTGTTATATTATTGCTATTGCTATTATTGTTATTATATACTTCCAGTAACCAAACCCTACTCAACCTGTGCTCGTGGGATTTTCGGTGAAGGTAATGGTTCTGAATTATAGGGTGTCTGACATTGGGATATGTTGAATACATTTTGACTGCCATGTGAGCCTTTTATGATTGATTCCCCCATGGGGTGGGGACCGTGACTGTCTCTGGGATCGGACCGGAGGCGTTTGGGGTGGTCAGCTGGTTTGTGGCCAGTGCACACCGAGCTCTGTCTTTTGACATTTGGCTTTGGCTCTCACAAGTTCCTAACACCTAAGGTCAGAAAACTTAGATTACCAAAAACCTAAATGTCAAACACCTAATGTCAGGTAACCTTGAGGCAAGCAGGGATGCGGGGGGCGAAAAAGATCTCCCTATCCGAATCAAATTCTAAACCTAAGGTCTTTAAACTTAGCCTACAATGCCCCCGAATCTGGGCTCTTGCGCCCTCTGCTGGAAAAGGGTTGCGTTGATGTGAGAAACGGCTAAGAGTGACACATTTTAGCAGACTCACAGTTGATGTTCAAATTCTTGTGCAAAACACGACGAGACGAACGTTTAGGTCTAATATAAACCTTAAAGACACCGACCTTTGGCCTTTGTTAATTATATATCCCCTCTCCCCTCAAATATAAATATTATTATTCAATATTATTAGAAAAAATACAAATAAAAAAATATCATTGGATTAATACTCACCTGATATATACACATATATATGCTGATAATGGCTTTGGCTCTCACAAGTCCCTAACCATATGATCACACACACGAGGGACACGCGACAGTGTCTGAGGGACGATACCTACTTCAAACTCACCCTAACACCTAAGGTCATGCACCCCCGTGCAATTATAGCCCTAATGACAGGTCCCCCTAGGTCCGGGGTAGTTCATGCCATAACCACATTCATGCAAAACACACCGAGACGAACGTTTACGGTCTAATATAAACCTTAAAGACACCGACCTTTGACCTTTGTTAATTATATATCCCCTCTCCCATTAAATATAAATAGTATTATTCAATATTATTCGAAAAAATACATATAAAAAAATATTATTGGATAAATACTCACCTGATTGGGCGATCCCTCTCTTGTGTGTGTGTGTGTGTGTGTGTGTGTGTGTGTGTGTGTGTGTGTGTGTGTGTGACCCGTGGAGATTTACTTTACTTGACCTTCCTCTAAATGTTAATAACCTTGTATGTGAAGAATTTAAAGGAAAACAAAATGTGTTGATTGAAGTGGATGTGTGTGAGGCAATGAGACCCAGTGGGAAATTGACTTTGTTTACACCCTGAAATTTTATTTGAATAAACGCGTCGTCGATACAGATGTCCATCAAAGGATACGGTCTCGTACATGGGTGTACTTTTTTACGAATAGAATACAGAATACAGGATATAGGAGAGGGTATTATTTATACTTGATGATCATCTAGACATACGTAAAAGGACAATAAGATTAGCAGTTATTGACCGGGACTTGTAACTGACCCCGCCTGGATGCTTCCGTGTTCTGATTCTTTACAGTCTCAACACATTACAGTGACATTTCACTCCAGATGTACATCCCCTTTGATGAATTAATAATTTAGGAATCACGATTTTGCATAGAAACTACAGGTTTATCACGTTATTCGGTCAAAAAATTACAAAATAGAATCCCCTTAGGCATTTCATTTAATGAGGACTATTCCGTTGTTTGCCCACCAGAGGGAGACTGTCGCGCAGGTCTTCTTGTTGCATAATTGCATTTGTCTACTGAGAAGGTATGAATATCAAATTGCTCAACTGTGATTTGTTTAGGATTATTCTTCTATCGGAAACACCTAAGGACATTGCGTATACATAATTGGAACACTATCCTCATTGGGCTAAATTAAAAAATAGTTTTTAGAATATTATTCCTAAAAGAAAACGGTGTTATGGAATTGCAGTCCACGAGGAACATCGGATATATATGCATATATATATATATATATATATACACACACACACACACATATATATATATATATATATATACACACATATATATGCTGATAATGGCTTTGGCTCTCACAAGTCCCTAACCATATGATCACACACACGAGGGACACGCGACAGTGTCTGAGGGACGATACCTACTTCAAACTCACCCTAACACCTAAGGTCAGGCAACCCGTGCAATTATAGCCCTAATGACAGGTCCCCCTAGGTCCGGGGTAGTTCATGCCATAACCACATTCATGCAAAACACACAGAGACGAACGTTTACGGTCTAATATAAACCTTAAAGACACCGACCTTTGGCCTTTGTTAATTATATGTCCCCTCTCCCCTCAAATATAAATATTATTATTCAATATTATTAGAAAAAATATATATAAAACATCTTTTTCACTTTTGGACTCAGGAACCTTTTCGAAAACTTCACCAGGGGGCTCATTCGAAAACGAAAGCTCGGATCGATTCCAAACCTTCGCCGTCGTGTTCGGCGGCCTCGAAACTATACATGGACGTGTCTCATTTTCAATTTAGACTTTATATAAGGGGGGCTCAATGGCGTATCTCGGCTGGTGGTGGCGCTATAGAGTTTAAATAAAGTGCATCGGAAAGGGCGTCCTCCAAATAGTGTGTGTGCAAAGTTTCAAGTTTCTGCTGCACGAAACGACAGAGATAATCGCCTTCAGAGAAGCATTCTGGGGCTAGTGTATGATCCTCTGCTGTATAATCATGGTGTTCATCTCTAATCCTAGGCAGCCCCAACCCAACCCCGTCCCTAACCCCGGGCGCTCTTGCGCCATCTGCTGGAAAAGGGTTGCGTTGATGTGAGAAACGGCTAAGAGTGACACATTTTAGCAGACTCACAGTTGATGTTCAAATTCTTGTGCAAAACACGACGAGACGAACGTTTAGGTCTAATATAAACATTAAAGACGCCAACCTTTGGCCTAGTTAATTGTGTATCCCCTCTCCCCTCAAATATAAATAGTATTATTCAATATTATTAGAAAAAATACATATTAAAACAATATATTATTGGATAAATACTCACCTGATTGGGCGATCCCTCTCGTGTGTGTGTGTGTGTGTGTGTGTGTGTTATATTATTGCTATTGCTATTATTGTTATTATATACTTCCAGTAACCAAACCCTACTCAACCTGTGCTCGTGGGATTTTCGGTGAAGGTAATGGTTCTGAATTATAGGGTGTCTGACATTGGGATATGTTGAATACATTTTGACTGCCATGTGAGCCTTTTATGATTGATTCCCCCATGGGGTGGGGACCGTGACTGTCTCTGGGATCGGACCCGAGGCGTTTGGGGTGGTCAGCTGGTTTGTGGCCAGTGCACACCGAGCTCTGTCTTTTGACATTTGGCTTTGGCTCTCACAAGTTCCTAACACCTAAGGTCAGAAAACTTAGATTACCAAAAACCTAAATGTCAAACACCTAATGTCAGGTAACCTTGAGGCAAGCAGGGATGCGGGGGGCGAAAAAGATCTCCCTATCCGAATCAAATTCTAAACCTAAGGTCTTTAAACTTAGCCTACAATGCCCCCGAATCTGGGCTCTTGCGCCCTCTGCTGGAAAAGGGTTGCGTTGATGTGAGAAACGGCTAAGAGTGACACATTTTAGCAGAATCTCACAGTTGATGTTCAAATTCTTGTGCAAAACACGACGAGACGAACGTTTAGGTCTAATATAAACCTTAAAGACACCGACCTTTGGCCTTTTTTAATTATATATCCCCTCTCCCCTCAAATATAAATATTATTATTCAATATTATTAGAAAAAACACATATAAAAAAATATCATTGGATAAATACTCACCTGATTGGGCGATCCCTCTCGTGTGTGTGTGTGTGTGTGTGTGTGTGTGTGTTATATTATTGCTATTGCTATTATTGTTATTATATACTTCCAGTAACCAAACCCTACTCAACCTGTGCTCGTGGGATTTTCGGTGAAGGTAATGGTTCTGAATTATAGGGTGTCTGACATTGGGATATGTTGAATACATTTTGACTGCCATGTGAGCCTTTTATGATTGATTCCCCCATGGGGTGGGGACCGTGACTGTCTCTGGGATCGGACCGGAGGCCTTTGGGGTGGTCAGCTGGTTTGTGGCCAGTGCACACCGAGCTCTGTCTTTTGACATTTGGCTTTGGCTCTCACAAGTTCCTAACACCTAAGGTCAGAAAACTTAGATTACCAAAAACCTAAATGTCAAACACCTAATGTCAGGTAACCTTGAGGCAAGCAGGGATGCGGGGGGCGAAAAAGATCTCCCTATCCGAATCAAATTCTAAACCTAAGGTCTTTAAACTTAGCCTACAATGCCCCCGAATCTGGGCTCTTGCGCCCTCTGCTGGAAAAGGGTTGCGTTGATGTGAGAAACGGCTAAGAGTGACACATTTTAGCAGACTCACAGTTGATGTTCAAATTCTTGTGCAAAACACGACGAGACGAACGTTTAGGTGTAATATAAACCTTAAAGACACCGACCTTTGGCCTTTGTTAATTATATATCCCCTCTCCCCTCAAATATAAATATAATATTATTCAATATTATTAGAAAAAATACATATAAAAAAATATCATTGGATTAATACTCACCTGATATATACACATATATATGCTGATAATGGCTTTGGCTCTCACAAGTCCCTAACCATATGATCACACACACGAGGGACACGCGACAGTGTCTGAGGGACGATACCTACTTCAAACTCACCCTAACACCTAAGGTCATGCACCCCCGTGCAATTATAGCCCTAATGACAGGTCCCCCTAGGTCCGGGGTAGTTCATGCCATAACCACATTCATGCAAAACACAACGAGACGAACGTTTACGGTCTAATATAAACCTTAAAGACACCGACCTTTGACCTTTGTTAATTATATATCCCCTCTCCCCTTAAATATAAATAGTATTATTCAATATTATTCGAAAAAATACATATAAAAAAATATTATTGGATAAATACTCACCTGATTGGGCGATCCCTCTCTTGTGTGTGTGTGTGTGTGTGTGTGTGTGTGTGTGTGTGTGTGTGTGTGTGTGTGTGTGTGTGTGTGACCCGTGGAGATTTACTTTACTTGACCTTCCTCTAAATGTTAATAACCTTGTATGTGAAGAATTTAAAGGAAAACAAAATGTGTTGATTGAAGTGGATGTGTGTTAGGCAATGAGACCCAGTGGGAAATTGACTTTGTTTACACCCTGAAATTTTATTTGAATAAACGCGTCGTCGATACAGATGTCCATCAAAGGATACGGTCTCGTACATGGGTGTACTTTTTTACGAATAGAATACAGAATACAGGATATAGGAGAGGGTATTATTTATACTTGATGATCATCTAGACATACGTAAAAGGACAATAAGATTAGCAGTTATTGACCGGGACTTGTAACTGACCCCGCCTGGATGCTTCCGTGTTCTGATTCTTTACAGTCTCAACACATTACAGTGACATTTCACTCCAGATGTACATCCCCTTTGATGAATTAATAATTTAGGAATCACCATTTTGCATAGAAACTACAGGTTTATCACGTTATTCGGTCAAAAAATTACAAAATAGAATCCCCTTAGGCATTTCATTTAATGAGGACTATTCCGTTGTTTGCCCACCAGAGGGAGACTGTCGCGCAGGTCTTCTTGTTGCATAATTGCATTTGTCTACTGAGAAGGTATGAATATCAAATTGCTCAACTGTGATTTGTTTAGGATTATTCTTCTATCGGAAACACCTAAGGACATTGCGTATACATAATTGGAACACTATCCTCATTGGGCTGAATTAAAAAATAGTTTTTAGAATATTATTCCTAAAAGAAAACGGTGTTATGGAATTGCAGTCCACCAGGAACATCGGATATATATGCATATATATATATATATATATATATATATATATATATATATATATATATATATATACACACACACACACATATATATATATATATATATATATACACACATATATATGCTGATAATGGCTTTGGCTCTCACAAGTCCCTAACCATATGATCACACACACGAGGGACACGCGACAGTGTCTGAGGGACGATACCTACTTCAAACTCACCCTAACACCTAAGGTCAGGCAACCCGTGCAATTATAGCCCTAATGACAGGTCCCCCTAGGTCCGGGGTAGTTCATGCCATAACCACATTCATGCAAAACACACCGAGACGAACGTTTACGGTCTAATATAAACCTTAAAGACACCGACCTTTGGCCTTTGTTAATTATATGTCCCCTCTCCCCTCAAATATAAATATTATTATTCAATATTATTAGAAAAAATATATATAAAACATCTTTTTCACTTTTGGACTTAGGAACCTTTTCGAAAACTTCACCAGGGGGCTCATTCGAAAACGAAAGCTCGGATCGATTCCAAACCTTCGCCGTCGTGTTCGGCGGCCTCGAAACTATACATGGACGTTTCTCATTTTCAATTTAGACTTTATATAAGGGGGGCTCAATGGCGTATCTCGGCTGGTGGTGGCGCTATAGAGTTTAAATAAAGTGCATCGGAAAGGGCGTCCTCCAAATAGTGTGTGTGCAAAGTTTCAAGTTTCTGCTGCACGAAACGACAGAGATAATCGCCTTCAGAGAAGCATTCTGGGGCTAGTGTATGATCCTCTGCTGTATAATCATGGTGTTCATCTCTAATCCTAACCTATGCAGCCCTAACCACTAACCCCGTCCCTAACCCCGGGCGCTCTTGCGCCCTCTGCTGGAAAAGGGTTGCGTTGATGTGAGAAACGGCTAAGAGTGACACATTTTAGCAGACTCACAGTTGATGTTCAAATTCTTGTGCAAAACACGACGAGACGAACGTTTAGGTCTAATATAAACCTTAAAGACACCGACCTTTGACCTTTGTTAATTATATATCCCCCTCCCCTCAAATATAAATATTATTATTCAATATTATTAGAAAAAATACATATAAAAAAATATCATTGGATAAATACTCACCTGATTGGGCGATCCCTCTCGTGTGTCTGTGTGTGTGTGTGTGTGTGTGTGTTATATTATTGCTATTGCTATTATTGTTATTATATACTTCCAGTAACCAAACCCTACTCAACCTGTGCTCGTGGGATTTTCGGTGAAGGTAATGGTTCTGAATTATAGGGTGTCTGACATTGGGATATGTTGAATACATTTTGACTGCCATGTGAGCCTTTTATGATTGATTCCCCCATGGGGTGGGGACCGTGACTGTCTCTGGGATCGGACCGGAGGCGTTTGGGGTGGTCAGCTGGTTTGTGGCCAGTGCACACCGAGCTCTGTCTTTTGACATTTGGCTTTGGCTCTCACAAGTTCCTAACACCTAAGGTCAGAAAACTTAGATTACCAAAAACCTAAATGTCAAACACCTAATGTCAGGTAACCTTGAGGCAAGCAGGGATGCGGGGGGCGAAAAAGATCTCCCTATCCGAATCAAATTCTAAACCTAAGGTCTTTAAACTTAGCCTACAATGCCCCCGAATCTGGGCTCTTGCGCCCTCTGCTGGAAAAGGGTTGCGTTGATGTGAGAAACGGCTAAGAGTGACACATTTTAGCAGACTCACAGTTGATGTTCAAATTCTTGTGCAAAACACGACGAGACGAACGTTTAGGTCTAATATAAACCTTAAAGACACCGACCTTTGGCCTTTGTTAATTATATATCCCCTCTCCCCTCAAATATAAATATTATTATTCAATATTATTAGAAAAAATACAAATAAAAAAATATCATTGGATTAATACTCACCTGATATATACACATATATATGCTGATAATGGCTTTGGCTCTCACAAGTCCCTAACCATATGATCACACACACGAGGGACACGCGACAGTGTCTGAGGGACGATACCTACTTCAAACTCACCCTAACACCTAAGGTCATGCACCCCCGTGCAATTATAGCCCTAATGACAGGTCCCCCTAGGTCCGGGGTAGTTCATGCCATAACCACATTCATGCAAAACACAACGAGACGAACGTTTACGGTCTAATATAAACCTTAAAGACACCGACCTTTGACCTTTGTTAATTATATATCCCCTCTCCCCTTAAATATAAAGAGTATTATTCAATATTATTCGAAAAAATACATATAAAAAAATATTATTGGATAAATACTCACCTGATTGGGCGATCCCTCTCTTGTGTGTGTGTGTGTGTGTGTGTGTGTGTGTGCGTGTGTGTGTGTGTGTGACCCGTGGAGATTTACTTTACTTGACCTTCCTCTAAATGTTAATAACCTTGTATGTGAAGAATTTAAAGGAAAACAAAATGTGTTGATTGAAGTGGATGTGTGTTAGGCAATGAGACCCAGTGGGAAATTGACTTTGTTTACACCCTGAAATTTTATTTGAATAAACGCGTCGTCGATACAGATGTCCATCAAAGGATACGGTCTCGTACATGGGTGTACTTTTTTACGAATAGAATACAGAATACAGGATATAGGAGAGGGTATTATTTATACTTGATGATCATCTAGACATACGTAAAAGGACAATAAGATTAGCAGTTATTGACCGGGACTTGTAACTGACCCCGCCTGGATGCTTCCGTGTTCTGATTCTTTACAGTCTCAACACATTACAGTGACATTTCACTCCAGATGTACATCCCCTTTGATGAATTAATAATTTAGGAATCACCATTTTGCATAGAAACTACAGGTTTATCACGTTATTCGGTCAAAAAATTACAAAATAGAATCCCCTTAGGCATTTCATTTAATGAGGACTATTCCGTTGTTTGCCCACCAGAGGGAGACTGTCGCGCAGGTCTTCTTGTTGCATAATTGCATTTGTCTACTGAGAAGGTATGAATATCAAATTGCTCAACTGTGATTTGTTTAGGATTATTCTTCTATCGGAAACACCTAAGGACATTGCGTATACATAATTGGAACACTATCCTCATTGGGCTGAATTAAAAAATAGTTTTTAGAATATTATTCCTAAAAGAAAACGGTGTTATGGAATTGCAGTCCACCAGGAACATCGGATATATATGCATATATACATATATATATATATATATATATATATACACACACACACACATATATATATATATATATATATATACACACATATATATGCTGATAATGGCTTTGGCTCTCACAAGTCCCTAACCATATGATCACACACACGAGGGACACGCGACAGTGTCTGAGGGACGATACCTACTTCAAACTCACCCTAACACCTAAGGTCAGGCAACCCGTGCAATTATAGCCCTAATGACAGGTCCCCCTAGGTCCGGGGTAGTTCATGCCATAACCACATTCATGCAAAACACACAGAGACGAACGTTTACGGTCTAATATAAACCTTAAAGACACCGACCTTTGGCCTTTGTTAATTATATGTCCCCTCTCCCCTCAAATATAAATATTATTATTCAATATTATTAGAAAAAATATATATAAAACATCTTTTTCACTTTTGGACTTAGGAACCTTTTCGAAAACTTCACCAGGGGGCTCATTCGAAAACGAAAGCTCGGATCGATTCCAAACCTTCGCCGTCGTGTTCGGCGGCCTCGAAACTATACATGGACGTGTCTCATTTTCAATTTAGACTTTATATAAGGGGGGCTCAATGGCGTATCTCGGCTGGTGGTGGCGCTATAGAGTTTAAATAAAGTGCATCGGAAAGGGCGTCCTCCAAATAGTGTGTGTGCAAAGTTTCAAGTTTCTGCTGCACGAAACGACAGAGATAATCGCCTTCAGAGAAGCATTCTGGGGCTAGTGTATGATCCTCTGCTGTATAATCATGGTGTTCATCTCTAATCCTATCTGGCCCTAACCCCGTCCCTAGCCCCGGGCGCTCTTGCGCCCTCTGCTGGAAAAGGGTTGCGTTGATGTGAGAAACGGCTAAGAGTGACACATTTTAGCAGACTCACAGTTGATGTTCAAATTCTTGTGCAAAACACGACGAGACGAACGTTTAGGTCTAATATAAACCTTAAAGACACCGACCTTTGACCTTTGTTAATTATATATCCCCCTCCCCTCAAATATAAATATTATTATTCAATATTATTAGAAAAAATACATATAAAAAATATCATTGGATAAATACTCACCTGATTGGGCGATCCCTCTCGTGTGTCTGTGTGTGTGTGTGTGTGTGTGTGTTATATTATTGCTATTGCTATTATTGTTATTATATACTTCCAGTAACCAAACCCTACTCAACCTGTGCTCGTGGGATTTTCGGTGAAGGTAATGGTTCTGAATTATAGGGTGTCTGACATTGGGATATGTTGAATACATTTTGACTGCCATGTGAGCCTTTTATGATTGATTCCCCCATGGGGTGGGGACCGTGACTGTCTCTGGGATCGGACCGGAGGCGTTTGGGGTGGTCAGCTGGTTTGTGGCCAGTGCACACCGAGCTCTGTCTTTTGACATTTGGCTTTGGCTCTCACAAGTTCCTAACACCTAAGGTCAGAAAACTTAGATTACCAAAAACCTAAATGTCAAACACCTAATGTCAGGTAACCTTGAGGCAAGCAGGGATGCGGGGGGCGAAAAAGATCTCCCTATCCGAATCAAATTCTAAACCTAAGGTCTTTAAACTTAGCCTACAATGCCCCCGAATCTGGGCTCTTGCGCCCTCTGCTGGAAAAGGGTTGCGTTGATGTGAGAAACGGCTAAGAGTGACACATTTTAGCAGACTCACAGTTGATGTTCAAATTCTTGTGCAAAACACGACGAGACGAACGTTTAGGTCAAATATAAACCTTAAAGACACCGACCTTTGGCCTTTGTTAATTATATATCCCCTCTCCCCTCAAATATAAATATAATATTATTCAATATTATTAGAAAAAATACATATAAAAAAATATCATTGGATTAATACTCACCTGATATATACACATATATATGCTGATAATGGCTTTGGCTCTCACAAGTCCCTAACCATATGATCACACACACGAGGGACACGCGACAGTGTCTGAGGGACGATACCTACTTCAAACTCACCCTAACACCTAAGGTCATGCACCCCCGTGCAATTATAGCCCTAATGACAGGTCCCCCTAGGTCCGGGGTAGTTCATGCCATAACCACATTCATGCAAAACACAACGAGACGAACGTTTACGGTCTAATATAAACCTTAAAGACACCGACCTTTGACCTTTGTTAATTATATATCCCCTCTCCCCTTAAATATAAAGAGTATTATTCAATATTATTCGAAAAAATACATATAAAAAAATATTATTGGATAAATACTCACCTGATTGGGCGATCCCTCTCTTGTGTGTGTGTGTGTGTGTGTGTGTGTGTGTGTGTGTGTGTGTGTGTGTGTGTGTGTGTGTGACCCGTGGAGATTTACTTTACTTGACCTTCCTCTAAATGTTAATAACCTTGTATGTGAAGAATTTAAAGGAAAACAAAATGTGTTGATTGAAGTGGATGTGTGTTAGGCAATGAGACCCAGTGGGAAATTGACTTTGTTTACACCCTGAAATTTTATTTGAATAAACGCGTCGTCGATACAGATGTCCATCAAAGGATACGGTCTCGTACATGGGTGTACTTTTTTACGAATAGAATACAGAATACAGGATATAGGAGAGGGTATTATTTATACTTGATGATCATCTAGACATACGTAAAAGGACAATAAGATTAGCAGTTATTGACCGGGACTTGTAACTGACCCCGCCTGGATGCTTCCGTGTTCTGATTCTTTACAGTCTCAACACATTACAGTGACATTTCACTCCAGATGTACATCCCCTTTGATGAATTAATAATTTAGGAATCACCATTTTGCATAGAAACTACAGGTTTATCACGTTATTCGGTCAAAAAATTACAAAATAGAATCCCCTTAGGCATTTCATTTAATGAGGACTATTCCGTTGTTTGCCCACCAGAGGGAGACTGTCGCGCAGGTCTTCTTGTTGCATAATTGCATTTGTCTACTGAGAAGGTATGAATATCAAATTGCTCAACTGTGATTTGTTTAGGATTATTCTTCTATCGGAAACACCTAAGGACATTGCGTATACATAATTGGAACACTATCCTCATTGGGCTAAATTAAAAAATAGTTTTTAGAATATTATTCCTAAAAGAAAACGGTGTTATGGAATTGCAGTCCACGAGGAACATCGGATATATATGCATATATATATATATATATATACACACACACACACACATATATATATATATATATATACACACATATATATGCTGATAATGGCTTTGGCTCTCACAAGTCCCTAACCATATGATCACACACACGAGGGACACGCGACAGTGTCTGAGGGACGATACCTACTTCAAACTCACCCTAACACCTAAGGTCAGGCAACCCGTGCAATTATAGCCCTAATGACAGGTCCCCCTAGGTCCGGGGTAGTTCATGCCATAACCACATTCATGCAAAACACACAGAGACGAACGTTTACGGTCTAATATAAACCTTAAAGACACCGACCTTTGGCCTTTGTTAATTATATGTCCCCTCTCCCCTCAAATATAAATATTATTATTCAATATTATTAGAAAAAATATATATAAAACATCTTTTTCACTTTTGGACTCAGGAACCTTTTCGAAAACTTCACCAGGGGGCTCATTCGAAAACGAAAGCTCGGATCGATTCCAAACCTTCGCCGTCGTGTTCGGCGGCCTCGAAACTATACATGGACGTGTCTCATTTTCAATTTAGACTTTATATAAGGGGGGCTCAATGGCGTATCTCGGCTGGTGGTGGCGCTATAGAGTTTAAATAAAGTGCATCGGAAAGGGCGTCCTCCAAATAGTGTGTGTGCAAAGTTTCAAGTTTCTGCTGCACGAAACGACAGAGATAATCGCCTTCAGAGAAGCATTCTGGGGCTAGTGTATGATCCTCTGCTGTATAATCATGGTGTTCATCTCTAATCCTATGCAGCCCCAACCCAACCCCGTCCCTAACCCCGGGCGCTCTTGCGCCATCTGCTGGAAAAGGGTTGCGTTGATGTGAGAAACGGCTAAGAGTGACACATTTTAGCAGACTCACAGTTGATGTTCAAATTCTTGTGCAAAACACGACGAGACGAACGTTTAGGTCTAATATAAACATTAAAGACGCCAACCTTTGGCCTAGTTAATTGTGTATCCCCTCTCCCCTCAAATATAAATAGTATTATTCAATATTATTAGAAAAAATACATATTAAAACAATATATTATTGGATAAATACTCACCTGATTGGGCGATCCCTCTCGTGTGTGTGTGTGTGTGTGTGTGTGTGTTATATTATTGCTATTGCTATTATTGTTATTATATACTTCCAGTAACCAAACCCTACTCAACCTGTGCTCGTGGGATTTTCGGTGAAGGTAATGGTTCTGAATTATAGGGTGTCTGACATTGGGATATGTTGAATACATTTTGACTGCCATGTGAGCCTTTTATGATTGATTCCCCCATGGGGTGGGGACCGTGACTGTCTCTGGGATCGGACCGGAGGCGTTTGGGGTGGTCAGCTGGTTTGTGGCCAGTGCACACCGAGCTCTGTCTTTTGACATTTGGCTTTGGCTCTCACAAGTTCCTAACACCTAAGGTCAGAAAACTTAGATTACCAAAAACCTAAATGTCAAACACCTAATGTCAGGTAACCTTGAGGCAAGCAGGGATGCGGGGGGCGAAAAAGATCTCCCTATCCGAATCAAATTCTAAACCTGAGGTCTTTAAACTTAGCCTACAATGCCCCCGAATCTGGGCTCTTGCGCCCTCTGCTGGAAAAGGGTTGCGTTGATGTGAGAAACGGCTAAGAGTGACACATTTTAGCAGAATCTCACAGTTGATGTTCAAATTCTTGTGCAAAACACGACGAGACGAACGTTTAGGTCTAATATAAACCTTAAAGACACCGACCTTTGGCCTTTGTTAATTATATATCCCCTCTCCCCTCAAATATAAATATTATTATTCAATATTATTAGAAAAAATACAAATAAAAAAATATCATTGGATTAATACTCACCTGATATATACACATATATATGCTGATAATGGCTTTGGCTCTCACAAGTCCCTAACCATATGATCACACACACGAGGGACACGCGACAGTGTCTGAGGGACGATACCTACTTCAAACTCACCCTAACACCTAAGGTCATGCACCCCCGTGCAATTATAGCCCTAATGACAGGTCCCCCTAGGTCCGGGGTAGTTCATGCCATAACCACATTCATGCAAAACACACCGAGACGAACGTTTACGGTCTAATATAAACCTTAAAGACACCGACCTTTGACCTTTGTTAATTATATATCCCCTCTCCCCTTAAATATAAATAGTATTATTCAATATTATTCGAAAAAATACATATAAAAAAATATTATTGGATAAATACTCACCTGATTGGGCGATCCCTCTCTTGTGTGTGTGTGTGTGTGTGTGTGTGTGTGTGTGTGTGACCCGTGGAGATTTACTTTACTTGACCTTCCTCTAAATGTTAATAACCTTGTATGTGAAGAATTTAAAGGAAAACAAAATGTGTTGATTGAAGTGGATGTGTGTGAGGCAATGAGACCCAGTGGGAAATTGACTTTGTTTACACCCTGAAATTTTATTTGAATAAACGCGTCGTCGATACAGATGTCCATCAAAGGATACGGTCTCGTACATGGGTGTACTTTTTTACGAATAGAATACAGAATACAGGATATAGGAGAGGGTATTATTTATACTTGATGATCATCTAGACATACGTAAAAGGACAATAAGATTAGCAGTTATTGACCGGGACTTGTAACTGACCCCGCCTGGATGCTTCCGTGTTCTGATTCTTTACAGTCTCAACACATTACAGTGACATTTCACTCCAGATGTACATCCCCTTTGATGAATTAATAATTTAGGAATCACGATTTTGCATAGAAACTACAGGTTTATCACGTTATTCGGTCAAAAAATTACAAAATAGAATCCCCTTAGGCATTTCATTTAATGAGGACTATTCCGTTGTTTGCCCACCAGAGGGAGACTGTCGCGCAGGTCTTCTTGTTGCATAATTGCATTTGTCTACTGAGAAGGTATGAATATCAAATTGCTCAACTGTGATTTGTTTAGGATTATTCTTCTATCGGAAACACCTAAGGACATTGCGTATACATAATTGGAACACTATCCTCATTGGGCTAAATTAAAAAATAGTTTTTAGAATATTATTCCTAAAAGAAAACGGTGTTATGGAATTGCAGTCCACGAGGAACATCGGATATATATGCATATATATATATATATATATACACACACACACACACATATATATATATATATATATACACACATATATATGCTGATAATGGCTTTGGCTCTCACAAGTCCCTAACCATATGATCACACACACGAGGGACACGCGACAGTGTCTGAGGGACGATACCTACTTCAAACTCACCCTAACACCTAAGGTCAGGCAACCCGTGCAATTATAGCCCTAATGACAGGTCCCCCTAGGTCCGGGGTAGTTCATGCCATAACCACATTCATGCAAAACACACAGAGACGAACGTTTACGGTCTAATATAAACCTTAAAGACACCGACCTTTGGCCTTTGTTAATTATATGTCCCCTCTCCCCTCAAATATAAATATTATTATTCAATATTATTAGAAAAAATATATATAAAACATCTTTTTCACTTTTGGACTTAGGAACCTTTTCGAAAACTTCACCAGGGGGCTCATTCGAAAACGAAAGCTCGGATCGATTCCAAACCTTCGCCGTCGTGTTCGGCGGCCTCGAAACTATACATGGACGTGTCTCATTTTCAATTTAGACTTTATATAAGGGGGGCTCAATGGCGTATCTCGGCTGGTGGTGGCGCTATAGAGTTTAAATAAAGTGCATCGGAAAGGGCGTCCTCCAAATAGTGTGTGTGCAAAGTTTCAAGTTTCTGCTGCACGAAACGACAGAGATAATCGCCTTCAGAGAAGCATTCTGGGGCTAGTGTATGATCCTCTGCTGTATAATCATGGTGTTCATCTCTAATCCTAGGCAGCCCCAACCCAACCCCGTCCCTAACCCCGGGCGCTCTTGCGCCATCTGCTGGAAAAGGGTTGCGTTGATGTGAGAAACGGCTAAGAGTGACACATTTTAGCAGACTCACAGTTGATGTTCAAATTCTTGTGCAAAACACGACGAGACGAACGTTTAGGTCTAATATAAACATTAAAGACGCCAACCTTTGGCCTAGTTAATTGTGTATCCCCTCTCCCCTCAAATATAAATAGTATTATTCAATATTATTAGAAAAAATACATATTAAAACAATATATTATTGGATAAATACTCACCTGATTGGGCGATCCCTCTCGTGTGTGTGTGTGTGTGTGTGTGTGTGTGTGTTATATTATTGCTATTGCTATTATTGTTATTATATACTTCCAGTAACCAAACCCTACTCAACCTGTGCTCGTGGGATTTTCGGTGAAGGTAATGGTTCTGAATTATAGGGTGTCTGACATTGGGATATGTTGAATACATTTTGACTGCCATGTGAGCCTTTTATGATTGATTCCCCCATGGGGTGGGGACCGTGACTGTCTCTGGGATCGGACCGGAGGCGTTTGGGGTGGTCAGCTGGTTTGTGGCCAGTGCACACCGAGCTCTGTCTTTTGACATTTGGCTTTGGCTCTCACAAGTTCCTAACACCTAAGGTCAGAAAACTTAGATTACCAAAAACCTAAATGTCAAACACCTAATGTCAGGTAACCTTGAGGCAAGCAGGGATGCGGGGGGCGAAAAAGATCTCCCTATCCGAATCAAATTCTAAACCTAAGGTCTTTAAACTTAGCCTACAATGCCCCCGAATCTGGGCTCTTGCGCCCTCTGCTGGAAAAGGGTTGCGTTGATGTGAGAAACGGCTAAGAGTGACACATTTTAGCAGACTCACAGTTGATGTTCAAATTCTTGTGCAAAACACGACGAGACGAACGTTTAGGTCTAATATAAACCTTAAAGACACCGACCTTTGGCCTTTGTTAATTATATATCCCCTCTCCCCTCAAATATAAATATTATTATTCAATATTATTAGAAAAAATACAAATAAAAAAATATCATTGGATTAATACTCACCTGATATATACACATATATATGCTGATAATGGCTTTGGCTCTCACAAGTCCCTAACCATATGATCACACACACGAGGGACACGCGACAGTGTCTGAGGGACGATACCTACTTCAAACTCACCCTAACACCTAAGGTCATGCACCCCCGTGCAATTATAGCCCTAATGACAGGTCCCCCTAGGTCCGGGGTAGTTCATGCCATAACCACATTCATGCAAAACACACCGAGACGAACGTTTACGGTCTAATATAAACCTTAAAGACACCGACCTTTGACCTTTGTTAATTATATATCCCCTCTCCCCTTAAATATAAATAGTATTATTCAATATTATTCGAAAAAATACATATAAAAAAATATTATTGGATAAATACTCACCTGATTGGGCGATCCCTCTCTTGTGTGTGTGTGTGTGTGTGTGTGTGTGACCCGTGGAGATTTACTTTACTTGACCTTCCTCTAAATGTTAATAACCTTGTATGTGAAGAATTTAAAGGAAAACAAAATGTGTTGATTGAAGTGGATGTGTGTGAGGCAATGAGACCCAGTGGGAAATTGACTTTGTTTACACCCTGAAATTTTATTTGAATAAACGCGTCGTCGATACAGATGTCCATCAAAGGATACGGTCTCGTACATGGGTGTACTTTTTTACGAATAGAATACAGAATACAGGATATAGGAGAGGGTATTATTTATACTTGATGATCATCTAGACATACGTAAAAGGACAATAAGATTAGCAGTTATTGACCGGGACTTGTAACTGACCCCGCCTGGATGCTTCCGTGTTCTGATTCTTTACAGTCTCAACACATTACAGTGACATTTCACTCCAGATGTACATCCCCTTTGATGAATTAATAATTTAGGAATCACGATTTTGCATAGAAACTACAGGTTTATCACGTTATTCGGTCAAAAAATTACAAAATAGAATCCCCTTAGGCATTTCATTTAATGAGGACTATTCCGTTGTTTGCCCACCAGAGGGAGACTGTCGCGCAGGTCTTCTTGTTGCATAATTGCATTTGTCTACTGAGAAGGTATGAATATCAAATTGCTCAACTGTGATTTGTTTAGGATTATTCTTCTATCGGAAACACCTAAGGACATTGCGTATACATAATTGGAACACTATCCTCATTGGGCTAAATTAAAAAATAGTTTTTAGAATATTATTCCTAAAAGAAAACGGTGTTATGGAATTGCAGTCCACGAGGAACATCGGATATATATGCATATATATATATATATATATACACACACACACACACATATATATATATATATATATACACACATATATATGCTGATAATGGCTTTGGCTCTCACAAGTCCCTAACCATATGATCACACACACGAGGGACACGCGACAGTGTCTGAGGGACGATACCTACTTCAAACTCACCCTAACACCTAAGGTCAGGCAACCCGTGCAATTATAGCCCTAATGACAGGTCCCCCTAGGTCCGGGGTAGTTCATGCCATAACCACATTCATGCAAAACACACAGAGACGAACGTTTACGGTCTAATATAAACCTTAAAGACACCGACCTTTGGCCTTTGTTAATTATATGTCCCCTCTCCCCTCAAATATAAATATTATTATTCAATATTATTAGAAAAAATATATATAAAACATCTTTTTCACTTTTGGACTCAGGAACCTTTTCGAAAACTTCACCAGGGGGCTCATTCGAAAACGAAAGCTCGGATCGATTCCAAACCTTCGCCGTCGTGTTCGGCGGCCTCGAAACTATACATGGACGTGTCTCATTTTCAATTTAGACTTTATATAAGGGGGGCTCAATGGCGTATCTCGGCTGGTGGTGGCGCTATAGAGTTTAAATAAAGTGCATCGGAAAGGGCGTCCTCCAAATAGTGTGTGTGCAAAGTTTCAAGTTTCTGCTGCACGAAACGACAGAGATAATCGCCTTCAGAGAAGCATTCTGGGGCTAGTGTATGATCCTCTGCTGTATAATCATGGTGTTCATCTCTAATCCTATGCAGCCCCAACCCAACCCCGTCCCTAACCCCGGGCGCTCTTGCGCCATCTGCTGGAAAAGGGTTGCGTTGATGTGAGAAACGGCTAAGAGTGACACATTTTAGCAGACTCACAGTTGATGTTCAAATTCTTGTGCAAAACACGACGAGACGAACGTTTAGGTCTAATATAAACATTAAAGACGCCAACCTTTGGCCTAGTTAATTGTGTATCCCCTCTCCCCTCAAATATAAATAGTATTATTCAATATTATTAGAAAAAATACATATTAAAACAATATATTATTGGATAAATACTCACCTGATTGGGCGATCCCTCTCGTGTGTGTGTGTGTGTGTGTGTGTGTGTTATATTATTGCTATTGCTATTATTGTTATTATATACTTCCAGTAACCAAACCCTACTCAACCTGTGCTCGTGGGATTTTCGGTGAAGGTAATGGTTCTGAATTATAGGGTGTCTGACATTGGGATATGTTGAATACATTTTGACTGCCATGTGAGCCTTTTATGATTGATTCCCCCATGGGGTGGGGACCGTGACTGTCTCTGGGATCGGACCGGAGGCGTTTGGGGTGGTCAGCTGGTTTGTGGCCAGTGCACACCGAGCTCTGTCTTTTGACATTTGGCTTTGGCTCTCACAAGTTCCTAACACCTAAGGTCAGAAAACTTAGATTACCAAAAACCTAAATGTCAAACACCTAATGTCAGGTAACCTTGAGGCAAGCAGGGATGCGGGGGGCGAAAAAGATCTCCCTATCCGAATCAAATTCTAAACCTGAGGTCTTTAAACTTAGCCTACAATGCCCCCGAATCTGGGCTCTTGCGCCCTCTGCTGGAAAAGGGTTGCGTTGATGTGAGAAACGGCTAAGAGTGACACATTTTAGCAGAATCTCACAGTTGATGTTCAAATTCTTGTGCAAAACACGACGAGACGAACGTTTAGGTCTAATATAAACCTTAAAGACACCGACCTTTGGCCTTTGTTAATTATATATCCCCTCTCCCCTCAAATATAAATATTATTATTCAATATTATTAGAAAAAATACAAATAAAAAAATATCATTGGATTAATACTCACCTGATATATACACATATATATGCTGATAATGGCTTTGGCTCTCACAAGTCCCTAACCATATGATCACACACACGAGGGACACGCGACAGTGTCTGAGGGACGATACCTACTTCAAACTCACCCTAACACCTAAGGTCATGCACCCCCGTGCAATTATAGCCCTAATGACAGGTCCCCCTAGGTCCGGGGTAGTTCATGCCATAACCACATTCATGCAAAACACACCGAGACGAACGTTTACGGTCTAATATAAACCTTAAAGACACCGACCTTT
>NC_136779.1:22987180-22997180 GCF_947034865.1 Barbatula barbatula | reverse complement strand
GCAATTATAGCCCTAATGACAGGTCCCCCTAGGTCCGGGGTAGTTCATGCCATAACCACATTCATGCAAAACACACCGAGACGAACGTTTACGGTCTAATATAAACCTTAAAGACACCGACCTTTGGCCTTTGTTAATTATATGTCCCCTCTCCCCTCAAATATAAATATTATTATTCAATATTATTAGAAAAAATATATATAAAACATCTTTTTCACTTTTGGACTTAGGAACCTTTTCGAAAACTTCACCAGGGGGCTCATTCGAAAACGAAAGCTCGGATCGATTCCAAACCTTCGCCGTCGTGTTCGGCGGCCTCGAAACTATACATGGACGTGTCTCATTTTCAATTTAGACTTTATATAAGGGGGGCTCAATGGCGTATCTCGGCTGGTGGTGGCGCTATAGAGTTTAAATAAAGTGCATCGGAAAGGGCGTCCTCCAAATAGTGTGTGTGCAAAGTTTCAAGTTTCTGCTGCACGAAACGACAGAGATAATCGCCTTCAGAGAAGCATTCTGGGGCTAGTGTATGATCCTCTGCTGTATAATCATGGTGTTCATCTCTAATCCTATCTGGCCCTAACCCCGTCCCTAGCCCCGGGCGCTCTTGCGCCCTCTGCTGGAAAAGGGTTGCGTTGATGTGAGAAACGGCTAAGAGTGACACATTTTAGCAGACTCACAGTTGATGTTCAAATTCTTGTGCAAAACACGACGAGACGAACGTTTAGGTCTAATATAAACCTTAAAGACACCGACCTTTGACCTTTGTTAATTATATATCCCCCTCCCCTCAAATATAAATATTATTATTCAATATTATTAGAAAAAATACATATAAAAAATATCATTGGATAAATACTCACCTGATTGGGCGATCCCTCTCGTGTGTCTGTGTGTGTGTGTGTGTGTGTGTGTTATATTATTGCTATTGCTATTATTGTTATTATATACTTCCAGTAACCAAACCCTACTCAACCTGTGCTCGTGGGATTTTCGGTGAAGGTAATGGTTCTGAATTATAGGGTGTCTGACATTGGGATATGTTGAATACATTTTGACTGCCATGTGAGCCTTTTATGATTGATTCCCCCATGGGGTGGGGACCGTGACTGTCTCTGGGATCGGACCGGAGGCGTTTGGGGTGGTCAGCTGGTTTGTGGCCAGTGCACACCGAGCTCTGTCTTTTGACATTTGGCTTTGGCTCTCACAAGTTCCTAACACCTAAGGTCAGAAAACTTAGATTACCAAAAACCTAAATGTCAAACACCTAATGTCAGGTAACCTTGAGGCAAGCAGGGATGCGGGGGGCGAAAAAGATCTCCCTATCCGAATCAAATTCTAAACCTAAGGTCTTTAAACTTAGCCTACAATGCCCCCGAATCTGGGCTCTTGCGCCCTCTGCTGGAAAAGGGTTGCGTTGATGTGAGAAACGGCTAAGAGTGACACATTTTAGCAGACTCACAGTTGATGTTCAAATTCTTGTGCAAAACACGACGAGACGAACGTTTAGGTCAAATATAAACCTTAAAGACACCGACCTTTGGCCTTTGTTAATTATATATCCCCTCTCCCCTCAAATATAAATATAATATTATTCAATATTATTAGAAAAAATACATATAAAAAAATATCATTGGATTAATACTCACCTGATATATACACATATATATGCTGATAATGGCTTTGGCTCTCACAAGTCCCTAACCATATGATCACACACACGAGGGACACGCGACAGTGTCTGAGGGACGATACCTACTTCAAACTCACCCTAACACCTAAGGTCATGCACCCCCGTGCAATTATAGCCCTAATGACAGGTCCCCCTAGGTCCGGGGTAGTTCATGCCATAACCACATTCATGCAAAACACAACGAGACGAACGTTTACGGTCTAATATAAACCTTAAAGACACCGACCTTTGACCTTTGTTAATTATATATCCCCTCTCCCCTTAAATATAAAGAGTATTATTCAATATTATTCGAAAAAATACATATAAAAAAATATTATTGGATAAATACTCACCTGATTGGGCGATCCCTCTCTTGTGTGTGTGTGTGTGTGTGTGTGTGTGTGTGTGTGTGTGTGTGTGTGTGTGTGTGTGACCCGTGGAGATTTACTTTACTTGACCTTCCTCTAAATGTTAATAACCTTGTATGTGAAGAATTTAAAGGAAAACAAAATGTGTTGATTGAAGTGGATGTGTGTTAGGCAATGAGACCCAGTGGGAAATTGACTTTGTTTACACCCTGAAATTTTATTTGAATAAACGCGTCGTCGATACAGATGTCCATCAAAGGATACGGTCTCGTACATGGGTGTACTTTTTTACGAATAGAATACAGAATACAGGATATAGGAGAGGGTATTATTTATACTTGATGATCATCTAGACATACGTAAAAGGACAATAAGATTAGCAGTTATTGACCGGGACTTGTAACTGACCCCGCCTGGATGCTTCCGTGTTCTGATTCTTTACAGTCTCAACACATTACAGTGACATTTCACTCCAGATGTACATCCCCTTTGATGAATTAATAATTTAGGAATCACCATTTTGCATAGAAACTACAGGTTTATCACGTTATTCGGTCAAAAAATTACAAAATAGAATCCCCTTAGGCATTTCATTTAATGAGGACTATTCCGTTGTTTGCCCACCAGAGGGAGACTGTCGCGCAGGTCTTCTTGTTGCATAATTGCATTTGTCTACTGAGAAGGTATGAATATCAAATTGCTCAACTGTGATTTGTTTAGGATTATTCTTCTATCGGAAACACCTAAGGACATTGCGTATACATAATTGGAACACTATCCTCATTGGGCTAAATTAAAAAATAGTTTTTAGAATATTATTCCTAAAAGAAAACGGTGTTATGGAATTGCAGTCCACGAGGAACATCGGATATATATGCATATATATATATATATATATACACACACACACACACATATATATATATATATATATACACACATATATATGCTGATAATGGCTTTGGCTCTCACAAGTCCCTAACCATATGATCACACACACGAGGGACACGCGACAGTGTCTGAGGGACGATACCTACTTCAAACTCACCCTAACACCTAAGGTCAGGCAACCCGTGCAATTATAGCCCTAATGACAGGTCCCCCTAGGTCCGGGGTAGTTCATGCCATAACCACATTCATGCAAAACACACAGAGACGAACGTTTACGGTCTAATATAAACCTTAAAGACACCGACCTTTGGCCTTTGTTAATTATATGTCCCCTCTCCCCTCAAATATAAATATTATTATTCAATATTATTAGAAAAAATATATATAAAACATCTTTTTCACTTTTGGACTCAGGAACCTTTTCGAAAACTTCACCAGGGGGCTCATTCGAAAACGAAAGCTCGGATCGATTCCAAACCTTCGCCGTCGTGTTCGGCGGCCTCGAAACTATACATGGACGTGTCTCATTTTCAATTTAGACTTTATATAAGGGGGGCTCAATGGCGTATCTCGGCTGGTGGTGGCGCTATAGAGTTTAAATAAAGTGCATCGGAAAGGGCGTCCTCCAAATAGTGTGTGTGCAAAGTTTCAAGTTTCTGCTGCACGAAACGACAGAGATAATCGCCTTCAGAGAAGCATTCTGGGGCTAGTGTATGATCCTCTGCTGTATAATCATGGTGTTCATCTCTAATCCTATGCAGCCCCAACCCAACCCCGTCCCTAACCCCGGGCGCTCTTGCGCCATCTGCTGGAAAAGGGTTGCGTTGATGTGAGAAACGGCTAAGAGTGACACATTTTAGCAGACTCACAGTTGATGTTCAAATTCTTGTGCAAAACACGACGAGACGAACGTTTAGGTCTAATATAAACATTAAAGACGCCAACCTTTGGCCTAGTTAATTGTGTATCCCCTCTCCCCTCAAATATAAATAGTATTATTCAATATTATTAGAAAAAATACATATTAAAACAATATATTATTGGATAAATACTCACCTGATTGGGCGATCCCTCTCGTGTGTGTGTGTGTGTGTGTGTGTGTGTTATATTATTGCTATTGCTATTATTGTTATTATATACTTCCAGTAACCAAACCCTACTCAACCTGTGCTCGTGGGATTTTCGGTGAAGGTAATGGTTCTGAATTATAGGGTGTCTGACATTGGGATATGTTGAATACATTTTGACTGCCATGTGAGCCTTTTATGATTGATTCCCCCATGGGGTGGGGACCGTGACTGTCTCTGGGATCGGACCGGAGGCGTTTGGGGTGGTCAGCTGGTTTGTGGCCAGTGCACACCGAGCTCTGTCTTTTGACATTTGGCTTTGGCTCTCACAAGTTCCTAACACCTAAGGTCAGAAAACTTAGATTACCAAAAACCTAAATGTCAAACACCTAATGTCAGGTAACCTTGAGGCAAGCAGGGATGCGGGGGGCGAAAAAGATCTCCCTATCCGAATCAAATTCTAAACCTAAGGTCTTTAAACTTAGCCTACAATGCCCCCGAATCTGGGCTCTTGCGCCCTCTGCTGGAAAAGGGTTGCGTTGATGTGAGAAACGGCTAAGAGTGACACATTTTAGCAGACTCACAGTTGATGTTCAAATTCTTGTGCAAAACACGACGAGACGAACGTTTAGGTCTAATATAAACCTTAAAGACACCGACCTTTGGCCTTTGTTAATTATATATCCCCTCTCCCCTCAAATATAAATATTATTATTCAATATTATTAGAAAAAATACAAATAAAAAAATATCATTGGATTAATACTCACCTGATATATACACATATATATGCTGATAATGGCTTTGGCTCTCACAAGTCCCTAACCATATGATCACACACACGAGGGACACGCGACAGTGTCTGAGGGACGATACCTACTTCAAACTCACCCTAACACCTAAGGTCATGCACCCCCGTGCAATTATAGCCCTAATGACAGGTCCCCCTAGGTCCGGGGTAGTTCATGCCATAACCACATTCATGCAAAACACACCGAGACGAACGTTTACGGTCTAATATAAACCTTAAAGACACCGACCTTTGACCTTTGTTAATTATATATCCCCTCTCCCATTAAATATAAATAGTATTATTCAATATTATTCGAAAAAATACATATAAAAAAATATTATTGGATAAATACTCACCTGATTGGGCGATCCCTCTCTTGTGTGTGTGTGTGTGTGTGTGTGTGTGTGTGTGTGTGTGTGTGTGTGTGTGTGACCCGTGGAGATTTACTTTACTTGACCTTCCTCTAAATGTTAATAACCTTGTATGTGAAGAATTTAAAGGAAAACAAAATGTGTTGATTGAAGTGGATGTGTGTGAGGCAATGAGACCCAGTGGGAAATTGACTTTGTTTACACCCTGAAATTTTATTTGAATAAACGCGTCGTCGATACAGATGTCCATCAAAGGATACGGTCTCGTACATGGGTGTACTTTTTTACGAATAGAATACAGAATACAGGATATAGGAGAGGGTATTATTTATACTTGATGATCATCTAGACATACGTAAAAGGACAATAAGATTAGCAGTTATTGACCGGGACTTGTAACTGACCCCGCCTGGATGCTTCCGTGTTCTGATTCTTTACAGTCTCAACACATTACAGTGACATTTCACTCCAGATGTACATCCCCTTTGATGAATTAATAATTTAGGAATCACGATTTTGCATAGAAACTACAGGTTTATCACGTTATTCGGTCAAAAAATTACAAAATAGAATCCCCTTAGGCATTTCATTTAATGAGGACTATTCCGTTGTTTGCCCACCAGAGGGAGACTGTCGCGCAGGTCTTCTTGTTGCATAATTGCATTTGTCTACTGAGAAGGTATGAATATCAAATTGCTCAACTGTGATTTGTTTAGGATTATTCTTCTATCGGAAACACCTAAGGACATTGCGTATACATAATTGGAACACTATCCTCATTGGGCTAAATTAAAAAATAGTTTTTAGAATATTATTCCTAAAAGAAAACGGTGTTATGGAATTGCAGTCCACGAGGAACATCGGATATATATGCATATATATATATATATATATATACACACACACACACACATATATATATATATATATATATACACACATATATATGCTGATAATGGCTTTGGCTCTCACAAGTCCCTAACCATATGATCACACACACGAGGGACACGCGACAGTGTCTGAGGGACGATACCTACTTCAAACTCACCCTAACACCTAAGGTCAGGCAACCCGTGCAATTATAGCCCTAATGACAGGTCCCCCTAGGTCCGGGGTAGTTCATGCCATAACCACATTCATGCAAAACACACAGAGACGAACGTTTACGGTCTAATATAAACCTTAAAGACACCGACCTTTGGCCTTTGTTAATTATATGTCCCCTCTCCCCTCAAATATAAATATTATTATTCAATATTATTAGAAAAAATATATATAAAACATCTTTTTCACTTTTGGACTCAGGAACCTTTTCGAAAACTTCACCAGGGGGCTCATTCGAAAACGAAAGCTCGGATCGATTCCAAACCTTCGCCGTCGTGTTCGGCGGCCTCGAAACTATACATGGACGTGTCTCATTTTCAATTTAGACTTTATATAAGGGGGGCTCAATGGCGTATCTCGGCTGGTGGTGGCGCTATAGAGTTTAAATAAAGTGCATCGGAAAGGGCGTCCTCCAAATAGTGTGTGTGCAAAGTTTCAAGTTTCTGCTGCACGAAACGACAGAGATAATCGCCTTCAGAGAAGCATTCTGGGGCTAGTGTATGATCCTCTGCTGTATAATCATGGTGTTCATCTCTAATCCTAGGCAGCCCCAACCCAACCCCGTCCCTAACCCCGGGCGCTCTTGCGCCATCTGCTGGAAAAGGGTTGCGTTGATGTGAGAAACGGCTAAGAGTGACACATTTTAGCAGACTCACAGTTGATGTTCAAATTCTTGTGCAAAACACGACGAGACGAACGTTTAGGTCTAATATAAACATTAAAGACGCCAACCTTTGGCCTAGTTAATTGTGTATCCCCTCTCCCCTCAAATATAAATAGTATTATTCAATATTATTAGAAAAAATACATATTAAAACAATATATTATTGGATAAATACTCACCTGATTGGGCGATCCCTCTCGTGTGTGTGTGTGTGTGTGTGTGTGTGTTATATTATTGCTATTGCTATTATTGTTATTATATACTTCCAGTAACCAAACCCTACTCAACCTGTGCTCGTGGGATTTTCGGTGAAGGTAATGGTTCTGAATTATAGGGTGTCTGACATTGGGATATGTTGAATACATTTTGACTGCCATGTGAGCCTTTTATGATTGATTCCCCCATGGGGTGGGGACCGTGACTGTCTCTGGGATCGGACCCGAGGCGTTTGGGGTGGTCAGCTGGTTTGTGGCCAGTGCACACCGAGCTCTGTCTTTTGACATTTGGCTTTGGCTCTCACAAGTTCCTAACACCTAAGGTCAGAAAACTTAGATTACCAAAAACCTAAATGTCAAACACCTAATGTCAGGTAACCTTGAGGCAAGCAGGGATGCGGGGGGCGAAAAAGATCTCCCTATCCGAATCAAATTCTAAACCTAAGGTCTTTAAACTTAGCCTACAATGCCCCCGAATCTGGGCTCTTGCGCCCTCTGCTGGAAAAGGGTTGCGTTGATGTGAGAAACGGCTAAGAGTGACACATTTTAGCAGAATCTCACAGTTGATGTTCAAATTCTTGTGCAAAACACGACGAGACGAACGTTTAGGTCTAATATAAACCTTAAAGACACCGACCTTTGGCCTTTTTTAATTATATATCCCCTCTCCCCTCAAATATAAATATTATTATTCAATATTATTAGAAAAAACACATATAAAAAAATATCATTGGATAAATACTCACCTGATTGGGCGATCCCTCTCGTGTGTGTGTGTGTGTGTGTGTGTGTGTGTGTTATATTATTGCTATTGCTATTATTGTTATTATATACTTCCAGTAACCAAACCCTACTCAACCTGTGCTCGTGGGATTTTCGGTGAAGGTAATGGTTCTGAATTATAGGGTGTCTGACATTGGGATATGTTGAATACATTTTGACTGCCATGTGAGCCTTTTATGATTGATTCCCCCATGGGGTGGGGACCGTGACTGTCTCTGGGATCGGACCGGAGGCCTTTGGGGTGGTCAGCTGGTTTGTGGCCAGTGCACACCGAGCTCTGTCTTTTGACATTTGGCTTTGGCTCTCACAAGTTCCTAACACCTAAGGTCAGAAAACTTAGATTACCAAAAACCTAAATGTCAAACACCTAATGTCAGGTAACCTTGAGGCAAGCAGGGATGCGGGGGGCGAAAAAGATCTCCCTATCCGAATCAAATTCTAAACCTAAGGTCTTTAAACTTAGCCTACAATGCCCCCGAATCTGGGCTCTTGCGCCCTCTGCTGGAAAAGGGTTGCGTTGATGTGAGAAACGGCTAAGAGTGACACATTTTAGCAGACTCACAGTTGATGTTCAAATTCTTGTGCAAAACACGACGAGACGAACGTTTAGGTGTAATATAAACCTTAAAGACACCGACCTTTGGCCTTTGTTAATTATATATCCCCTCTCCCCTCAAATATAAATATAATATTATTCAATATTATTAGAAAAAATACATATAAAAAAATATCATTGGATTAATACTCACCTGATATATACACATATATATGCTGATAATGGCTTTGGCTCTCACAAGTCCCTAACCATATGATCACACACACGAGGGACACGCGACAGTGTCTGAGGGACGATACCTACTTCAAACTCACCCTAACACCTAAGGTCATGCACCCCCGTGCAATTATAGCCCTAATGACAGGTCCCCCTAGGTCCGGGGTAGTTCATGCCATAACCACATTCATGCAAAACACAACGAGACGAACGTTTACGGTCTAATATAAACCTTAAAGACACCGACCTTTGACCTTTGTTAATTATATATCCCCTCTCCCCTTAAATATAAATAGTATTATTCAATATTATTCGAAAAAATACATATAAAAAAATATTATTGGATAAATACTCACCTGATTGGGCGATCCCTCTCTTGTGTGTGTGTGTGTGTGTGTGTGTGTGTGTGTGTGTGTGTGTGTGTGTGTGTGTGTGTGTGTGTGACCCGTGGAGATTTACTTTACTTGACCTTCCTCTAAATGTTAATAACCTTGTATGTGAAGAATTTAAAGGAAAACAAAATGTGTTGATTGAAGTGGATGTGTGTTAGGCAATGAGACCCAGTGGGAAATTGACTTTGTTTACACCCTGAAATTTTATTTGAATAAACGCGTCGTCGATACAGATGTCCATCAAAGGATACGGTCTCGTACATGGGTGTACTTTTTTACGAATAGAATACAGAATACAGGATATAGGAGAGGGTATTATTTATACTTGATGATCATCTAGACATACGTAAAAGGACAATAAGATTAGCAGTTATTGACCGGGACTTGTAACTGACCCCGCCTGGATGCTTCCGTGTTCTGATTCTTTACAGTCTCAACACATTACAGTGACATTTCACTCCAGATGTACATCCCCTTTGATGAATTAATAATTTAGGAATCACCATTTTGCATAGAAACTACAGGTTTATCACGTTATTCGGTCAAAAAATTACAAAATAGAATCCCCTTAGGCATTTCATTTAATGAGGACTATTCCGTTGTTTGCCCACCAGAGGGAGACTGTCGCGCAGGTCTTCTTGTTGCATAATTGCATTTGTCTACTGAGAAGGTATGAATATCAAATTGCTCAACTGTGATTTGTTTAGGATTATTCTTCTATCGGAAACACCTAAGGACATTGCGTATACATAATTGGAACACTATCCTCATTGGGCTGAATTAAAAAATAGTTTTTAGAATATTATTCCTAAAAGAAAACGGTGTTATGGAATTGCAGTCCACCAGGAACATCGGATATATATGCATATATATATATATATATATATATATATATATATATATATA
>NC_136779.1:22829680-22984680 GCF_947034865.1 Barbatula barbatula | reverse complement strand
ACGGTCTCGTACATGGGTGTACTTTTTTACGAATAGAATACAGAATACAGGATATAGGAGAGGGTATTATTTATACTTGATGATCATCTAGACATACGTAAAAGGACAATAAGATTAGCAGTTATTGACCGGGACTTGTAACTGACCCCGCCTGGATGCTTCCGTGTTCTGATTCTTTACAGTCTCAACACATTACAGTGACATTTCACTCCAGATGTACATCCCCTTTGATGAATTAATAATTTAGGAATCACCATTTTGCATAGAAACTACAGGTTTATCACGTTATTCGGTCAAAAAATTACAAAATAGAATCCCCTTAGGCATTTCATTTAATGAGGACTATTCCGTTGTTTGCCCACCAGAGGGAGACTGTCGCGCAGGTCTTCTTGTTGCATAATTGCATTTGTCTACTGAGAAGGTATGAATATCAAATTGCTCAACTGTGATTTGTTTAGGATTATTCTTCTATCGGAAACACCTAAGGACATTGCGTATACATAATTGGAACACTATCCTCATTGGGCTGAATTAAAAAATAGTTTTTAGAATATTATTCCTAAAAGAAAACGGTGTTATGGAATTGCAGTCCACCAGGAACATCGGATATATATGCATATATACATATATATATATATATATATATATATACACACACACACACATATATATATATATATATATATATACACACATATATATGCTGATAATGGCTTTGGCTCTCACAAGTCCCTAACCATATGATCACACACACGAGGGACACGCGACAGTGTCTGAGGGACGATACCTACTTCAAACTCACCCTAACACCTAAGGTCAGGCAACCCGTGCAATTATAGCCCTAATGACAGGTCCCCCTAGGTCCGGGGTAGTTCATGCCATAACCACATTCATGCAAAACACACAGAGACGAACGTTTACGGTCTAATATAAACCTTAAAGACACCGACCTTTGGCCTTTGTTAATTATATGTCCCCTCTCCCCTCAAATATAAATATTATTATTCAATATTATTAGAAAAAATATATATAAAACATCTTTTTCACTTTTGGACTTAGGAACCTTTTCGAAAACTTCACCAGGGGGCTCATTCGAAAACGAAAGCTCGGATCGATTCCAAACCTTCGCCGTCGTGTTCGGCGGCCTCGAAACTATACATGGACGTGTCTCATTTTCAATTTAGACTTTATATAAGGGGGGCTCAATGGCGTATCTCGGCTGGTGGTGGCGCTATAGAGTTTAAATAAAGTGCATCGGAAAGGGCGTCCTCCAAATAGTGTGTGTGCAAAGTTTCAAGTTTCTGCTGCACGAAACGACAGAGATAATCGCCTTCAGAGAAGCATTCTGGGGCTAGTGTATGATCCTCTGCTGTATAATCATGGTGTTCATCTCTAATCCTATCTGGCCCTAACCCCGTCCCTAGCCCCGGGCGCTCTTGCGCCCTCTGCTGGAAAAGGGTTGCGTTGATGTGAGAAACGGCTAAGAGTGACACATTTTAGCAGACTCACAGTTGATGTTCAAATTCTTGTGCAAAACACGACGAGACGAACGTTTAGGTCTAATATAAACCTTAAAGACACCGACCTTTGACCTTTGTTAATTATATATCCCCCTCCCCTCAAATATAAATATTATTATTCAATATTATTAGAAAAAATACATATAAAAAATATCATTGGATAAATACTCACCTGATTGGGCGATCCCTCTCGTGTGTCTGTGTGTGTGTGTGTGTGTGTGTGTTATATTATTGCTATTGCTATTATTGTTATTATATACTTCCAGTAACCAAACCCTACTCAACCTGTGCTCGTGGGATTTTCGGTGAAGGTAATGGTTCTGAATTATAGGGTGTCTGACATTGGGATATGTTGAATACATTTTGACTGCCATGTGAGCCTTTTATGATTGATTCCCCCATGGGGTGGGGACCGTGACTGTCTCTGGGATCGGACCGGAGGCGTTTGGGGTGGTCAGCTGGTTTGTGGCCAGTGCACACCGAGCTCTGTCTTTTGACATTTGGCTTTGGCTCTCACAAGTTCCTAACACCTAAGGTCAGAAAACTTAGATTACCAAAAACCTAAATGTCAAACACCTAATGTCAGGTAACCTTGAGGCAAGCAGGGATGCGGGGGGCGAAAAAGATCTCCCTATCCGAATCAAATTCTAAACCTAAGGTCTTTAAACTTAGCCTACAATGCCCCCGAATCTGGGCTCTTGCGCCCTCTGCTGGAAAAGGGTTGCGTTGATGTGAGAAACGGCTAAGAGTGACACATTTTAGCAGACTCACAGTTGATGTTCAAATTCTTGTGCAAAACACGACGAGACGAACGTTTAGGTCAAATATAAACCTTAAAGACACCGACCTTTGGCCTTTGTTAATTATATATCCCCTCTCCCCTCAAATATAAATATAATATTATTCAATATTATTAGAAAAAATACATATAAAAAAATATCATTGGATTAATACTCACCTGATATATACACATATATATGCTGATAATGGCTTTGGCTCTCACAAGTCCCTAACCATATGATCACACACACGAGGGACACGCGACAGTGTCTGAGGGACGATACCTACTTCAAACTCACCCTAACACCTAAGGTCATGCACCCCCGTGCAATTATAGCCCTAATGACAGGTCCCCCTAGGTCCGGGGTAGTTCATGCCATAACCACATTCATGCAAAACACAACGAGACGAACGTTTACGGTCTAATATAAACCTTAAAGACACCGACCTTTGACCTTTGTTAATTATATATCCCCTCTCCCCTTAAATATAAAGAGTATTATTCAATATTATTCGAAAAAATACATATAAAAAAATATTATTGGATAAATACTCACCTGATTGGGCGATCCCTCTCTTGTGTGTGTGTGTGTGTGTGTGTGTGTGTGTGTGTGTGTGTGTGTGTGTGTGTGTGTGTGTGACCCGTGGAGATTTACTTTACTTGACCTTCCTCTAAATGTTAATAACCTTGTATGTGAAGAATTTAAAGGAAAACAAAATGTGTTGATTGAAGTGGATGTGTGTTAGGCAATGAGACCCAGTGGGAAATTGACTTTGTTTACACCCTGAAATTTTATTTGAATAAACGCGTCGTCGATACAGATGTCCATCAAAGGATACGGTCTCGTACATGGGTGTACTTTTTTACGAATAGAATACAGAATACAGGATATAGGAGAGGGTATTATTTATACTTGATGATCATCTAGACATACGTAAAAGGACAATAAGATTAGCAGTTATTGACCGGGACTTGTAACTGACCCCGCCTGGATGCTTCCGTGTTCTGATTCTTTACAGTCTCAACACATTACAGTGACATTTCACTCCAGATGTACATCCCCTTTGATGAATTAATAATTTAGGAATCACCATTTTGCATAGAAACTACAGGTTTATCACGTTATTCGGTCAAAAAATTACAAAATAGAATCCCCTTAGGCATTTCATTTAATGAGGACTATTCCGTTGTTTGCCCACCAGAGGGAGACTGTCGCGCAGGTCTTCTTGTTGCATAATTGCATTTGTCTACTGAGAAGGTATGAATATCAAATTGCTCAACTGTGATTTGTTTAGGATTATTCTTCTATCGGAAACACCTAAGGACATTGCGTATACATAATTGGAACACTATCCTCATTGGGCTAAATTAAAAAATAGTTTTTAGAATATTATTCCTAAAAGAAAACGGTGTTATGGAATTGCAGTCCACGAGGAACATCGGATATATATGCATATATATATATATATATATACACACACACACACACATATATATATATATATATATACACACATATATATGCTGATAATGGCTTTGGCTCTCACAAGTCCCTAACCATATGATCACACACACGAGGGACACGCGACAGTGTCTGAGGGACGATACCTACTTCAAACTCACCCTAACACCTAAGGTCAGGCAACCCGTGCAATTATAGCCCTAATGACAGGTCCCCCTAGGTCCGGGGTAGTTCATGCCATAACCACATTCATGCAAAACACACAGAGACGAACGTTTACGGTCTAATATAAACCTTAAAGACACCGACCTTTGGCCTTTGTTAATTATATGTCCCCTCTCCCCTCAAATATAAATATTATTATTCAATATTATTAGAAAAAATATATATAAAACATCTTTTTCACTTTTGGACTCAGGAACCTTTTCGAAAACTTCACCAGGGGGCTCATTCGAAAACGAAAGCTCGGATCGATTCCAAACCTTCGCCGTCGTGTTCGGCGGCCTCGAAACTATACATGGACGTGTCTCATTTTCAATTTAGACTTTATATAAGGGGGGCTCAATGGCGTATCTCGGCTGGTGGTGGCGCTATAGAGTTTAAATAAAGTGCATCGGAAAGGGCGTCCTCCAAATAGTGTGTGTGCAAAGTTTCAAGTTTCTGCTGCACGAAACGACAGAGATAATCGCCTTCAGAGAAGCATTCTGGGGCTAGTGTATGATCCTCTGCTGTATAATCATGGTGTTCATCTCTAATCCTATGCAGCCCCAACCCAACCCCGTCCCTAACCCCGGGCGCTCTTGCGCCATCTGCTGGAAAAGGGTTGCGTTGATGTGAGAAACGGCTAAGAGTGACACATTTTAGCAGACTCACAGTTGATGTTCAAATTCTTGTGCAAAACACGACGAGACGAACGTTTAGGTCTAATATAAACATTAAAGACGCCAACCTTTGGCCTAGTTAATTGTGTATCCCCTCTCCCCTCAAATATAAATAGTATTATTCAATATTATTAGAAAAAATACATATTAAAACAATATATTATTGGATAAATACTCACCTGATTGGGCGATCCCTCTCGTGTGTGTGTGTGTGTGTGTGTGTGTGTTATATTATTGCTATTGCTATTATTGTTATTATATACTTCCAGTAACCAAACCCTACTCAACCTGTGCTCGTGGGATTTTCGGTGAAGGTAATGGTTCTGAATTATAGGGTGTCTGACATTGGGATATGTTGAATACATTTTGACTGCCATGTGAGCCTTTTATGATTGATTCCCCCATGGGGTGGGGACCGTGACTGTCTCTGGGATCGGACCGGAGGCGTTTGGGGTGGTCAGCTGGTTTGTGGCCAGTGCACACCGAGCTCTGTCTTTTGACATTTGGCTTTGGCTCTCACAAGTTCCTAACACCTAAGGTCAGAAAACTTAGATTACCAAAAACCTAAATGTCAAACACCTAATGTCAGGTAACCTTGAGGCAAGCAGGGATGCGGGGGGCGAAAAAGATCTCCCTATCCGAATCAAATTCTAAACCTGAGGTCTTTAAACTTAGCCTACAATGCCCCCGAATCTGGGCTCTTGCGCCCTCTGCTGGAAAAGGGTTGCGTTGATGTGAGAAACGGCTAAGAGTGACACATTTTAGCAGAATCTCACAGTTGATGTTCAAATTCTTGTGCAAAACACGACGAGACGAACGTTTAGGTCTAATATAAACCTTAAAGACACCGACCTTTGGCCTTTGTTAATTATATATCCCCTCTCCCCTCAAATATAAATATTATTATTCAATATTATTAGAAAAAATACAAATAAAAAAATATCATTGGATTAATACTCACCTGATATATACACATATATATGCTGATAATGGCTTTGGCTCTCACAAGTCCCTAACCATATGATCACACACACGAGGGACACGCGACAGTGTCTGAGGGACGATACCTACTTCAAACTCACCCTAACACCTAAGGTCATGCACCCCCGTGCAATTATAGCCCTAATGACAGGTCCCCCTAGGTCCGGGGTAGTTCATGCCATAACCACATTCATGCAAAACACACCGAGACGAACGTTTACGGTCTAATATAAACCTTAAAGACACCGACCTTTGACCTTTGTTAATTATATATCCCCTCTCCCCTTAAATATAAATAGTATTATTCAATATTATTCGAAAAAATACATATAAAAAAATATTATTGGATAAATACTCACCTGATTGGGCGATCCCTCTCTTGTGTGTGTGTGTGTGTGTGTGTGTGTGTGTGTGTGACCCGTGGAGATTTACTTTACTTGACCTTCCTCTAAATGTTAATAACCTTGTATGTGAAGAATTTAAAGGAAAACAAAATGTGTTGATTGAAGTGGATGTGTGTGAGGCAATGAGACCCAGTGGGAAATTGACTTTGTTTACACCCTGAAATTTTATTTGAATAAACGCGTCGTCGATACAGATGTCCATCAAAGGATACGGTCTCGTACATGGGTGTACTTTTTTACGAATAGAATACAGAATACAGGATATAGGAGAGGGTATTATTTATACTTGATGATCATCTAGACATACGTAAAAGGACAATAAGATTAGCAGTTATTGACCGGGACTTGTAACTGACCCCGCCTGGATGCTTCCGTGTTCTGATTCTTTACAGTCTCAACACATTACAGTGACATTTCACTCCAGATGTACATCCCCTTTGATGAATTAATAATTTAGGAATCACGATTTTGCATAGAAACTACAGGTTTATCACGTTATTCGGTCAAAAAATTACAAAATAGAATCCCCTTAGGCATTTCATTTAATGAGGACTATTCCGTTGTTTGCCCACCAGAGGGAGACTGTCGCGCAGGTCTTCTTGTTGCATAATTGCATTTGTCTACTGAGAAGGTATGAATATCAAATTGCTCAACTGTGATTTGTTTAGGATTATTCTTCTATCGGAAACACCTAAGGACATTGCGTATACATAATTGGAACACTATCCTCATTGGGCTAAATTAAAAAATAGTTTTTAGAATATTATTCCTAAAAGAAAACGGTGTTATGGAATTGCAGTCCACGAGGAACATCGGATATATATGCATATATATATATATATATATACACACACACACACACATATATATATATATATATATACACACATATATATGCTGATAATGGCTTTGGCTCTCACAAGTCCCTAACCATATGATCACACACACGAGGGACACGCGACAGTGTCTGAGGGACGATACCTACTTCAAACTCACCCTAACACCTAAGGTCAGGCAACCCGTGCAATTATAGCCCTAATGACAGGTCCCCCTAGGTCCGGGGTAGTTCATGCCATAACCACATTCATGCAAAACACACAGAGACGAACGTTTACGGTCTAATATAAACCTTAAAGACACCGACCTTTGGCCTTTGTTAATTATATGTCCCCTCTCCCCTCAAATATAAATATTATTATTCAATATTATTAGAAAAAATATATATAAAACATCTTTTTCACTTTTGGACTTAGGAACCTTTTCGAAAACTTCACCAGGGGGCTCATTCGAAAACGAAAGCTCGGATCGATTCCAAACCTTCGCCGTCGTGTTCGGCGGCCTCGAAACTATACATGGACGTGTCTCATTTTCAATTTAGACTTTATATAAGGGGGGCTCAATGGCGTATCTCGGCTGGTGGTGGCGCTATAGAGTTTAAATAAAGTGCATCGGAAAGGGCGTCCTCCAAATAGTGTGTGTGCAAAGTTTCAAGTTTCTGCTGCACGAAACGACAGAGATAATCGCCTTCAGAGAAGCATTCTGGGGCTAGTGTATGATCCTCTGCTGTATAATCATGGTGTTCATCTCTAATCCTAGGCAGCCCCAACCCAACCCCGTCCCTAACCCCGGGCGCTCTTGCGCCATCTGCTGGAAAAGGGTTGCGTTGATGTGAGAAACGGCTAAGAGTGACACATTTTAGCAGACTCACAGTTGATGTTCAAATTCTTGTGCAAAACACGACGAGACGAACGTTTAGGTCTAATATAAACATTAAAGACGCCAACCTTTGGCCTAGTTAATTGTGTATCCCCTCTCCCCTCAAATATAAATAGTATTATTCAATATTATTAGAAAAAATACATATTAAAACAATATATTATTGGATAAATACTCACCTGATTGGGCGATCCCTCTCGTGTGTGTGTGTGTGTGTGTGTGTGTGTTATATTATTGCTATTGCTATTATTGTTATTATATACTTCCAGTAACCAAACCCTACTCAACCTGTGCTCGTGGGATTTTCGGTGAAGGTAATGGTTCTGAATTATAGGGTGTCTGACATTGGGATATGTTGAATACATTTTGACTGCCATGTGAGCCTTTTATGATTGATTCCCCCATGGGGTGGGGACCGTGACTGTCTCTGGGATCGGACCGGAGGCGTTTGGGGTGGTCAGCTGGTTTGTGGCCAGTGCACACCGAGCTCTGTCTTTTGACATTTGGCTTTGGCTCTCACAAGTTCCTAACACCTAAGGTCAGAAAACTTAGATTACCAAAAACCTAAATGTCAAACACCTAATGTCAGGTAACCTTGAGGCAAGCAGGGATGCGGGGGGCGAAAAAGATCTCCCTATCCGAATCAAATTCTAAACCTGAGGTCTTTAAACTTAGCCTACAATGCCCCCGAATCTGGGCTCTTGCGCCCTCTGCTGGAAAAGGGTTGCGTTGATGTGAGAAACGGCTAAGAGTGACACATTTTAGCAGAATCTCACAGTTGATGTTCAAATTCTTGTGCAAAACACGACGAGACGAACGTTTAGGTCTAATATAAACCTTAAAGACACCGACCTTTGGCCTTTGTTAATTATATATCCCCTCTCCCCTCAAATATAAATATTATTATTCAATATTATTAGAAAAAATACAAATAAAAAAATATCATTGGATTAATACTCACCTGATATATACACATATATATGCTGATAATGGCTTTGGCTCTCACAAGTCCCTAACCATATGATCACACACACGAGGGACACGCGACAGTGTCTGAGGGACGATACCTACTTCAAACTCACCCTAACACCTAAGGTCATGCACCCCCGTGCAATTATAGCCCTAATGACAGGTCCCCCTAGGTCCGGGGTAGTTCATGCCATAACCACATTCATGCAAAACACACCGAGACGAACGTTTACGGTCTAATATAAACCTTAAAGACACCGACCTTTGACCTTTGTTAATTATATATCCCCTCTCCCCTTAAATATAAATAGTATTATTCAATATTATTCGAAAAAATACATATAAAAAAATATTATTGGATAAATACTCACCTGATTGGGCGATCCCTCTCTTGTGTGTGTGTGTGTGTGTGTGTGTGTGTGTGTGACCCGTGGAGATTTACTTTACTTGACCTTCCTCTAAATGTTAATAACCTTGTATGTGAAGAATTTAAAGGAAAACAAAATGTGTTGATTGAAGTGGATGTGTGTGAGGCAATGAGACCCAGTGGGAAATTGACTTTGTTTACACCCTGAAATTTTATTTGAATAAACGCGTCGTCGATACAGATGTCCATCAAAGGATACGGTCTCGTACATGGGTGTACTTTTTTACGAATAGAATACAGAATACAGGATATAGGAGAGGGTATTATTTATACTTGATGATCATCTAGACATACGTAAAAGGACAATAAGATTAGCAGTTATTGACCGGGACTTGTAACTGACCCCGCCTGGATGCTTCCGTGTTCTGATTCTTTACAGTCTCAACACATTACAGTGACATTTCACTCCAGATGTACATCCCCTTTGATGAATTAATAATTTAGGAATCACGATTTTGCATAGAAACTACAGGTTTATCACGTTATTCGGTCAAAAAATTACAAAATAGAATCCCCTTAGGCATTTCATTTAATGAGGACTATTCCGTTGTTTGCCCACCAGAGGGAGACTGTCGCGCAGGTCTTCTTGTTGCATAATTGCATTTGTCTACTGAGAAGGTATGAATATCAAATTGCTCAACTGTGATTTGTTTAGGATTATTCTTCTATCGGAAACACCTAAGGACATTGCGTATACATAATTGGAACACTATCCTCATTGGGCTAAATTAAAAAATAGTTTTTAGAATATTATTCCTAAAAGAAAACGGTGTTATGGAATTGCAGTCCACGAGGAACATCGGATATATATGCATATATATATATATATATATACACACACACACACACATATATATATATATATATATACACACATATATATGCTGATAATGGCTTTGGCTCTCACAAGTCCCTAACCATATGATCACACACACGAGGGACACGCGACAGTGTCTGAGGGACGATACCTACTTCAAACTCACCCTAACACCTAAGGTCAGGCAACCCGTGCAATTATAGCCCTAATGACAGGTCCCCCTAGGTCCGGGGTAGTTCATGCCATAACCACATTCATGCAAAACACACAGAGACGAACGTTTACGGTCTAATATAAACCTTAAAGACACCGACCTTTGGCCTTTGTTAATTATATGTCCCCTCTCCCCTCAAATATAAATATTATTATTCAATATTATTAGAAAAAATATATATAAAACATCTTTTTCACTTTTGGACTTAGGAACCTTTTCGAAAACTTCACCAGGGGGCTCATTCGAAAACGAAAGCTCGGATCGATTCCAAACCTTCGCCGTCGTGTTCGGCGGCCTCGAAACTATACATGGACGTGTCTCATTTTCAATTTAGACTTTATATAAGGGGGGCTCAATGGCGTATCTCGGCTGGTGGTGGCGCTATAGAGTTTAAATAAAGTGCATCGGAAAGGGCGTCCTCCAAATAGTGTGTGTGCAAAGTTTCAAGTTTCTGCTGCACGAAACGACAGAGATAATCGCCTTCAGAGAAGCATTCTGGGGCTAGTGTATGATCCTCTGCTGTATAATCATGGTGTTCATCTCTAATCCTAGGCAGCCCCAACCCAACCCCGTCCCTAACCCCGGGCGCTCTTGCGCCATCTGCTGGAAAAGGGTTGCGTTGATGTGAGAAACGGCTAAGAGTGACACATTTTAGCAGACTCACAGTTGATGTTCAAATTCTTGTGCAAAACACGACGAGACGAACGTTTAGGTCTAATATAAACATTAAAGACGCCAACCTTTGGCCTAGTTAATTGTGTATCCCCTCTCCCCTCAAATATAAATAGTATTATTCAATATTATTAGAAAAAATACATATTAAAACAATATATTATTGGATAAATACTCACCTGATTGGGCGATCCCTCTCGTGTGTGTGTGTGTGTGTGTGTGTGTGTTATATTATTGCTATTGCTATTATTGTTATTATATACTTCCAGTAACCAAACCCTACTCAACCTGTGCTCGTGGGATTTTCGGTGAAGGTAATGGTTCTGAATTATAGGGTGTCTGACATTGGGATATGTTGAATACATTTTGACTGCCATGTGAGCCTTTTATGATTGATTCCCCCATGGGGTGGGGACCGTGACTGTCTCTGGGATCGGACCGGAGGCGTTTGGGGTGGTCAGCTGGTTTGTGGCCAGTGCACACCGAGCTCTGTCTTTTGACATTTGGCTTTGGCTCTCACAAGTTCCTAACACCTAAGGTCAGAAAACTTAGATTACCAAAAACCTAAATGTCAAACACCTAATGTCAGGTAACCTTGAGGCAAGCAGGGATGCGGGGGGCGAAAAAGATCTCCCTATCCGAATCAAATTCTAAACCTAAGGTCTTTAAACTTAGCCTACAATGCCCCCGAATCTGGGCTCTTGCGCCCTCTGCTGGAAAAGGGTTGCGTTGATGTGAGAAACGGCTAAGAGTGACACATTTTAGCAGACTCACAGTTGATGTTCAAATTCTTGTGCAAAACACGACGAGACGAACGTTTAGGTCTAATATAAACCTTAAAGACACCGACCTTTGGCCTTTGTTAATTATATATCCCCTCTCCCCTCAAATATAAATATTATTATTCAATATTATTAGAAAAAATACAAATAAAAAAATATCATTGGATTAATACTCACCTGATATATACACATATATATGCTGATAATGGCTTTGGCTCTCACAAGTCCCTAACCATATGATCACACACACGAGGGACACGCGACAGTGTCTGAGGGACGATACCTACTTCAAACTCACCCTAACACCTAAGGTCATGCACCCCCGTGCAATTATAGCCCTAATGACAGGTCCCCCTAGGTCCGGGGTAGTTCATGCCATAACCACATTCATGCAAAACACACCGAGACGAACGTTTACGGTCTAATATAAACCTTAAAGACACCGACCTTTGACCTTTGTTAATTATATATCCCCTCTCCCATTAAATATAAATAGTATTATTCAATATTATTCGAAAAAATACATATAAAAAAATATTATTGGATAAATACTCACCTGATTGGGCGATCCCTCTCTTGTGTGTGTGTGTGTGTGTGTGTGTGTGTGTGTGTGTGTGTGTGTGTGTGACCCGTGGAGATTTACTTTACTTGACCTTCCTCTAAATGTTAATAACCTTGTATGTGAAGAATTTAAAGGAAAACAAAATGTGTTGATTGAAGTGGATGTGTGTGAGGCAATGAGACCCAGTGGGAAATTGACTTTGTTTACACCCTGAAATTTTATTTGAATAAACGCGTCGTCGATACAGATGTCCATCAAAGGATACGGTCTCGTACATGGGTGTACTTTTTTACGAATAGAATACAGAATACAGGATATAGGAGAGGGTATTATTTATACTTGATGATCATCTAGACATACGTAAAAGGACAATAAGATTAGCAGTTATTGACCGGGACTTGTAACTGACCCCGCCTGGATGCTTCCGTGTTCTGATTCTTTACAGTCTCAACACATTACAGTGACATTTCACTCCAGATGTACATCCCCTTTGATGAATTAATAATTTAGGAATCACGATTTTGCATAGAAACTACAGGTTTATCACGTTATTCGGTCAAAAAATTACAAAATAGAATCCCCTTAGGCATTTCATTTAATGAGGACTATTCCGTTGTTTGCCCACCAGAGGGAGACTGTCGCGCAGGTCTTCTTGTTGCATAATTGCATTTGTCTACTGAGAAGGTATGAATATCAAATTGCTCAACTGTGATTTGTTTAGGATTATTCTTCTATCGGAAACACCTAAGGACATTGCGTATACATAATTGGAACACTATCCTCATTGGGCTAAATTAAAAAATAGTTTTTAGAATATTATTCCTAAAAGAAAACGGTGTTATGGAATTGCAGTCCACGAGGAACATCGGATATATATGCATATATATATATATATATATATACACACACACACACACATATATATATATATATATATATACACACATATATATGCTGATAATGGCTTTGGCTCTCACAAGTCCCTAACCATATGATCACACACACGAGGGACACGCGACAGTGTCTGAGGGACGATACCTACTTCAAACTCACCCTAACACCTAAGGTCAGGCAACCCGTGCAATTATAGCCCTAATGACAGGTCCCCCTAGGTCCGGGGTAGTTCATGCCATAACCACATTCATGCAAAACACACAGAGACGAACGTTTACGGTCTAATATAAACCTTAAAGACACCGACCTTTGGCCTTTGTTAATTATATGTCCCCTCTCCCCTCAAATATAAATATTATTATTCAATATTATTAGAAAAAATATATATAAAACATCTTTTTCACTTTTGGACTCAGGAACCTTTTCGAAAACTTCACCAGGGGGCTCATTCGAAAACGAAAGCTCGGATCGATTCCAAACCTTCGCCGTCGTGTTCGGCGGCCTCGAAACTATACATGGACGTGTCTCATTTTCAATTTAGACTTTATATAAGGGGGGCTCAATGGCGTATCTCGGCTGGTGGTGGCGCTATAGAGTTTAAATAAAGTGCATCGGAAAGGGCGTCCTCCAAATAGTGTGTGTGCAAAGTTTCAAGTTTCTGCTGCACGAAACGACAGAGATAATCGCCTTCAGAGAAGCATTCTGGGGCTAGTGTATGATCCTCTGCTGTATAATCATGGTGTTCATCTCTAATCCTAGGCAGCCCCAACCCAACCCCGTCCCTAACCCCGGGCGCTCTTGCGCCATCTGCTGGAAAAGGGTTGCGTTGATGTGAGAAACGGCTAAGAGTGACACATTTTAGCAGACTCACAGTTGATGTTCAAATTCTTGTGCAAAACACGACGAGACGAACGTTTAGGTCTAATATAAACATTAAAGACGCCAACCTTTGGCCTAGTTAATTGTGTATCCCCTCTCCCCTCAAATATAAATAGTATTATTCAATATTATTAGAAAAAATACATATTAAAACAATATATTATTGGATAAATACTCACCTGATTGGGCGATCCCTCTCGTGTGTGTGTGTGTGTGTGTGTGTGTGTTATATTATTGCTATTGCTATTATTGTTATTATATACTTCCAGTAACCAAACCCTACTCAACCTGTGCTCGTGGGATTTTCGGTGAAGGTAATGGTTCTGAATTATAGGGTGTCTGACATTGGGATATGTTGAATACATTTTGACTGCCATGTGAGCCTTTTATGATTGATTCCCCCATGGGGTGGGGACCGTGACTGTCTCTGGGATCGGACCGGAGGCGTTTGGGGTGGTCAGCTGGTTTGTGGCCAGTGCACACCGAGCTCTGTCTTTTGACATTTGGCTTTGGCTCTCACAAGTTCCTAACACCTAAGGTCAGAAAACTTAGATTACCAAAAACCTAAATGTCAAACACCTAATGTCAGGTAACCTTGAGGCAAGCAGGGATGCGGGGGGCGAAAAAGATCTCCCTATCCGAATCAAATTCTAAACCTAAGGTCTTTAAACTTAGCCTACAATGCCCCCGAATCTGGGCTCTTGCGCCCTCTGCTGGAAAAGGGTTGCGTTGATGTGAGAAACGGCTAAGAGTGACACATTTTAGCAGACTCACAGTTGATGTTCAAATTCTTGTGCAAAACACGACGAGACGAACGTTTAGGTCTAATATAAACCTTAAAGACACCGACCTTTGGCCTTTGTTAATTATATATCCCCTCTCCCCTCAAATATAAATATTATTATTCAATATTATTAGAAAAAATACAAATAAAAAAATATCATTGGATTAATACTCACCTGATATATACACATATATATGCTGATAATGGCTTTGGCTCTCACAAGTCCCTAACCATATGATCACACACACGAGGGACACGCGACAGTGTCTGAGGGACGATACCTACTTCAAACTCACCCTAACACCTAAGGTCAGGCAACCCGTGCAATTATAGCCCTAATGACAGGTCCCCCTAGGTCCGGGGTAGTTCATGCCATAACCACATTCATGCAAAACACACAGAGACGAACGTTTACGGTCTAATATAAACCTTAAAGACACCGACCTTTGGCCTTTGTTAATTATATGTCCCCTCTCCCCTCAAATATAAATATTATTATTCAATATTATTAGAAAAAATATATATAAAACATCTTTTTCACTTTTGGACTCAGGAACCTTTTCGAAAACTTCACCAGGGGGCTCATTCGAAAACGAAAGCTCGGATCGATTCCAAACCTTCGCCGTCGTGTTCGGCGGCCTCGAAACTATACATGGACGTGTCTCATTTTCAATTTAGACTTTATATAAGGGGGGCTCAATGGCGTATCTCGGCTGGTGGTGGCGCTATAGAGTTTAAATAAAGTGCATCGGAAAGGGCGTCCTCCAAATAGTGTGTGTGCAAAGTTTCAAGTTTCTGCTGCACGAAACGACAGAGATAATCGCCTTCAGAGAAGCATTCTGGGGCTAGTGTATGATCCTCTGCTGTATAATCATGGTGTTCATCTCTAATCCTATGCAGCCCCAACCCAACCCCGTCCCTAACCCCGGGCGCTCTTGCGCCATCTGCTGGAAAAGGGTTGCGTTGATGTGAGAAACGGCTAAGAGTGACACATTTTAGCAGACTCACAGTTGATGTTCAAATTCTTGTGCAAAACACGACGAGACGAACGTTTAGGTCTAATATAAACATTAAAGACGCCAACCTTTGGCCTAGTTAATTGTGTATCCCCTCTCCCCTCAAATATAAATAGTATTATTCAATATTATTAGAAAAAATACATATTAAAACAATATATTATTGGATAAATACTCACCTGATTGGGCGATCCCTCTCGTGTGTGTGTGTGTGTGTGTGTGTGTGTTATATTATTGCTATTGCTATTATTGTTATTATATACTTCCAGTAACCAAACCCTACTCAACCTGTGCTCGTGGGATTTTCGGTGAAGGTAATGGTTCTGAATTATAGGGTGTCTGACATTGGGATATGTTGAATACATTTTGACTGCCATGTGAGCCTTTTATGATTGATTCCCCCATGGGGTGGGGACCGTGACTGTCTCTGGGATCGGACCGGAGGCGTTTGGGGTGGTCAGCTGGTTTGTGGCCAGTGCACACCGAGCTCTGTCTTTTGACATTTGGCTTTGGCTCTCACAAGTTCCTAACACCTAAGGTCAGAAAACTTAGATTACCAAAAACCTAAATGTCAAACACCTAATGTCAGGTAACCTTGAGGCAAGCAGGGATGCGGGGGGCGAAAAAGATCTCCCTATCCGAATCAAATTCTAAACCTGAGGTCTTTAAACTTAGCCTACAATGCCCCCGAATCTGGGCTCTTGCGCCCTCTGCTGGAAAAGGGTTGCGTTGATGTGAGAAACGGCTAAGAGTGACACATTTTAGCAGAATCTCACAGTTGATGTTCAAATTCTTGTGCAAAACACGACGAGACGAACGTTTAGGTCTAATATAAACCTTAAAGACACCGACCTTTGGCCTTTGTTAATTATATATCCCCTCTCCCCTCAAATATAAATATTATTATTCAATATTATTAGAAAAAATACAAATAAAAAAATATCATTGGATTAATACTCACCTGATATATACACATATATATGCTGATAATGGCTTTGGCTCTCACAAGTCCCTAACCATATGATCACACACACGAGGGACACGCGACAGTGTCTGAGGGACGATACCTACTTCAAACTCACCCTAACACCTAAGGTCATGCACCCCCGTGCAATTATAGCCCTAATGACAGGTCCCCCTAGGTCCGGGGTAGTTCATGCCATAACCACATTCATGCAAAACACACCGAGACGAACGTTTACGGTCTAATATAAACCTTAAAGACACCGACCTTTGACCTTTGTTAATTATATATCCCCTCTCCCCTTAAATATAAATAGTATTATTCAATATTATTCGAAAAAATACATATAAAAAAATATTATTGGATAAATACTCACCTGATTGGGCGATCCCTCTCTTGTGTGTGTGTGTGTGTGTGTGTGTGTGTGTGTGTGACCCGTGGAGATTTACTTTACTTGACCTTCCTCTAAATGTTAATAACCTTGTATGTGAAGAATTTAAAGGAAAACAAAATGTGTTGATTGAAGTGGATGTGTGTGAGGCAATGAGACCCAGTGGGAAATTGACTTTGTTTACACCCTGAAATTTTATTTGAATAAACGCGTCGTCGATACAGATGTCCATCAAAGGATACGGTCTCGTACATGGGTGTACTTTTTTACGAATAGAATACAGAATACAGGATATAGGAGAGGGTATTATTTATACTTGATGATCATCTAGACATACGTAAAAGGACAATAAGATTAGCAGTTATTGACCGGGACTTGTAACTGACCCCGCCTGGATGCTTCCGTGTTCTGATTCTTTACAGTCTCAACACATTACAGTGACATTTCACTCCAGATGTACATCCCCTTTGATGAATTAATAATTTAGGAATCACGATTTTGCATAGAAACTACAGGTTTATCACGTTATTCGGTCAAAAAATTACAAAATAGAATCCCCTTAGGCATTTCATTTAATGAGGACTATTCCGTTGTTTGCCCACCAGAGGGAGACTGTCGCGCAGGTCTTCTTGTTGCATAATTGCATTTGTCTACTGAGAAGGTATGAATATCAAATTGCTCAACTGTGATTTGTTTAGGATTATTCTTCTATCGGAAACACCTAAGGACATTGCGTATACATAATTGGAACACTATCCTCATTGGGCTAAATTAAAAAATAGTTTTTAGAATATTATTCCTAAAAGAAAACGGTGTTATGGAATTGCAGTCCACGAGGAACATCGGATATATATGCATATATATATATATATATATACACACACACACACACATATATATATATATATATATACACACATATATATGCTGATAATGGCTTTGGCTCTCACAAGTCCCTAACCATATGATCACACACACGAGGGACACGCGACAGTGTCTGAGGGACGATACCTACTTCAAACTCACCCTAACACCTAAGGTCAGGCAACCCGTGCAATTATAGCCCTAATGACAGGTCCCCCTAGGTCCGGGGTAGTTCATGCCATAACCACATTCATGCAAAACACACAGAGACGAACGTTTACGGTCTAATATAAACCTTAAAGACACCGACCTTTGGCCTTTGTTAATTATATGTCCCCTCTCCCCTCAAATATAAATATTATTATTCAATATTATTAGAAAAAATATATATAAAACATCTTTTTCACTTTTGGACTTAGGAACCTTTTCGAAAACTTCACCAGGGGGCTCATTCGAAAACGAAAGCTCGGATCGATTCCAAACCTTCGCCGTCGTGTTCGGCGGCCTCGAAACTATACATGGACGTGTCTCATTTTCAATTTAGACTTTATATAAGGGGGGCTCAATGGCGTATCTCGGCTGGTGGTGGCGCTATAGAGTTTAAATAAAGTGCATCGGAAAGGGCGTCCTCCAAATAGTGTGTGTGCAAAGTTTCAAGTTTCTGCTGCACGAAACGACAGAGATAATCGCCTTCAGAGAAGCATTCTGGGGCTAGTGTATGATCCTCTGCTGTATAATCATGGTGTTCATCTCTAATCCTATCCTATCTGGCCCTAACCCCGTCCCTAGCCCCGGGCGCTCTTGCGCCCTCTGCTGGAAAAGGGTTGCGTTGATGTGAGAAACGGCTAAGAGTGACACATTTTAGCAGACTCACAGTTGATGTTCAAATTCTTGTGCAAAACACGACGAGACGAACGTTTAGGTCTAATATAAACCTTAAAGACACCGACCTTTGACCTTTGTTAATTATATATCCCCCTCCCCTCAAATATAAATATTATTATTCAATATTATTAGAAAAAACACATATAAAAAAATATCATTGGATAAATACTCACCTGATTGGGCGATCCCTCTCGTGTGTGTGTGTGTGTGTGTGTGTGTGTTATATTATTGCTATTGCTATTATTGTTATTATATACTTCCAGTAACCAAACCCTACTCAACCTGTGCTCGTGGGATTTTCGGTGAAGGTAATGGTTCTGAATTATAGGGTGTCTGACATTGGGATATGTTGAATACATTTTGACTGCCATGTGAGCCTTTTATGATTGATTCCCCCATGGGGTGGGGACCGTGACTGTCTCTGGGATCGGACCCGAGGCGTTTGGGGTGGTCAGCTGGTTTGTGGCCAGTGCACACCGAGCTCTGTCTTTTGACATTTGGCTTTGGCTCTCACAAGTTCCTAACACCTAAGGTCAGAAAACTTAGATTACCAAAAACCTAAATGTCAAACACCTAATGTCAGGTAACCTTGAGGCAAGCAGGGATGCGGGGGGCGAAAAAGATCTCCCTATCCGAATCAAATTCTAAACCTAAGGTCTTTAAACTTAGCCTACAATGCCCCCGAATCTGGGCTCTTGCGCCCTCTGCTGGAAAAGGGTTGCGTTGATGTGAGAAACGGCTAAGAGTGACACATTTTAGCAGAATCTCACAGTTGATGTTCAAATTCTTGTGCAAAACACGACGAGACGAACGTTTAGGTCTAATATAAACCTTAAAGACACCGACCTTTGGCCTTTTTTAATTATATATCCCCTCTCCCCTCAAATATAAATATTATTATTCAATATTATTAGAAAAAACACATATAAAAAAATATCATTGGATAAATACTCACCTGATTGGGCGATCCCTCTCGTGTGTGTGTGTGTGTGTGTGTGTGTGTGTGTTATATTATTGCTATTGCTATTATTGTTATTATATACTTCCAGTAACCAAACCCTACTCAACCTGTGCTCGTGGGATTTTCGGTGAAGGTAATGGTTCTGAATTATAGGGTGTCTGACATTGGGATATGTTGAATACATTTTGACTGCCATGTGAGCCTTTTATGATTGATTCCCCCATGGGGTGGGGACCGTGACTGTCTCTGGGATCGGACCGGAGGCCTTTGGGGTGGTCAGCTGGTTTGTGGCCAGTGCACACCGAGCTCTGTCTTTTGACATTTGGCTTTGGCTCTCACAAGTTCCTAACACCTAAGGTCAGAAAACTTAGATTACCAAAAACCTAAATGTCAAACACCTAATGTCAGGTAACCTTGAGGCAAGCAGGGATGCGGGGGGCGAAAAAGATCTCCCTATCCGAATCAAATTCTAAACCTAAGGTCTTTAAACTTAGCCTACAATGCCCCCGAATCTGGGCTCTTGCGCCCTCTGCTGGAAAAGGGTTGCGTTGATGTGAGAAACGGCTAAGAGTGACACATTTTAGCAGACTCACAGTTGATGTTCAAATTCTTGTGCAAAACACGACGAGACGAACGTTTAGGTGTAATATAAACCTTAAAGACACCGACCTTTGGCCTTTGTTAATTATATATCCCCTCTCCCCTCAAATATAAATATAATATTATTCAATATTATTAGAAAAAATACATATAAAAAAATATCATTGGATTAATACTCACCTGATATATACACATATATATGCTGATAATGGCTTTGGCTCTCACAAGTCCCTAACCATATGATCACACACACGAGGGACACGCGACAGTGTCTGAGGGACGATACCTACTTCAAACTCACCCTAACACCTAAGGTCATGCACCCCCGTGCAATTATAGCCCTAATGACAGGTCCCCCTAGGTCCGGGGTAGTTCATGCCATAACCACATTCATGCAAAACACAACGAGACGAACGTTTACGGTCTAATATAAACCTTAAAGACACCGACCTTTGACCTTTGTTAATTATATATCCCCTCTCCCCTTAAATATAAATAGTATTATTCAATATTATTCGAAAAAATACATATAAAAAAATATTATTGGATAAATACTCACCTGATTGGGCGATCCCTCTCTTGTGTGTGTGTGTGTGTGTGTGTGTGTGTGTGTGTGTGTGTGTGTGTGTGTGTGACCCGTGGAGATTTACTTTACTTGACCTTCCTCTAAATGTTAATAACCTTGTATGTGAAGAATTTAAAGGAAAACAAAATGTGTTGATTGAAGTGGATGTGTGTTAGGCAATGAGACCCAGTGGGAAATTGACTTTGTTTACACCCTGAAATTTTATTTGAATAAACGCGTCGTCGATACAGATGTCCATCAAAGGATACGGTCTCGTACATGGGTGTACTTTTTTACGAATAGAATACAGAATACAGGATATAGGAGAGGGTATTATTTATACTTGATGATCATCTAGACATACGTAAAAGGACAATAAGATTAGCAGTTATTGACCGGGACTTGTAACTGACCCCGCCTGGATGCTTCCGTGTTCTGATTCTTTACAGTCTCAACACATTACAGTGACATTTCACTCCAGATGTACATCCCCTTTGATGAATTAATAATTTAGGAATCACCATTTTGCATAGAAACTACAGGTTTATCACGTTATTCGGTCAAAAAATTACAAAATAGAATCCCCTTAGGCATTTCATTTAATGAGGACTATTCCGTTGTTTGCCCACCAGAGGGAGACTGTCGCGCAGGTCTTCTTGTTGCATAATTGCATTTGTCTACTGAGAAGGTATGAATATCAAATTGCTCAACTGTGATTTGTTTAGGATTATTCTTCTATCGGAAACACCTAAGGACATTGCGTATACATAATTGGAACACTATCCTCATTGGGCTGAATTAAAAAATAGTTTTTAGAATATTATTCCTAAAAGAAAACGGTGTTATGGAATTGCAGTCCACCAGGAACATCGGATATATATGCATATATATATATATATATATATATATATATATATATATATATATATATATACACACACACACACATATATATATATATATATATATATACACACATATATATGCTGATAATGGCTTTGGCTCTCACAAGTCCCTAACCATATGATCACACACACGAGGGACACGCGACAGTGTCTGAGGGACGATACCTACTTCAAACTCACCCTAACACCTAAGGTCAGGCAACCCGTGCAATTATAGCCCTAATGACAGGTCCCCCTAGGTCCGGGGTAGTTCATGCCATAACCACATTCATGCAAAACACACCGAGACGAACGTTTACGGTCTAATATAAACCTTAAAGACACCGACCTTTGGCCTTTGTTAATTATATGTCCCCTCTCCCCTCAAATATAAATATTATTATTCAATATTATTAGAAAAAATATATATAAAACATCTTTTTCACTTTTGGACTTAGGAACCTTTTCGAAAACTTCACCAGGGGGCTCATTCGAAAACGAAAGCTCGGATCGATTCCAAACCTTCGCCGTCGTGTTCGGCGGCCTCGAAACTATACATGGACGTTTCTCATTTTCAATTTAGACTTTATATAAGGGGGGCTCAATGGCGTATCTCGGCTGGTGGTGGCGCTATAGAGTTTAAATAAAGTGCATCGGAAAGGGCGTCCTCCAAATAGTGTGTGTGCAAAGTTTCAAGTTTCTGCTGCACGAAACGACAGAGATAATCGCCTTCAGAGAAGCATTCTGGGGCTAGTGTATGATCCTCTGCTGTATAATCATGGTGTTCATCTCTAATCCTATCTGGCCCTAACCCCGTCCCTAGCCCCGGGCGCTCTTGCGCCCTCTGCTGGAAAAGGGTTGCGTTGATGTGAGAAACGGCTAAGAGTGACACATTTTAGCAGACTCACAGTTGATGTTCAAATTCTTGTGCAAAACACGACGAGACGAACGTTTAGGTCTAATATAAACCTTAAAGACACCGACCTTTGACCTTTGTTAATTATATATCCCCCTCCCCTCAAATATAAATATTATTATTCAATATTATTAGAAAAAATACATATAAAAAAATATCATTGGATAAATACTCACCTGATTGGGCGATCCCTCTCGTGTGTCTGTGTGTGTGTGTGTGTGTGTGTGTTATATTATTGCTATTGCTATTATTGTTATTATATACTTCCAGTAACCAAACCCTACTCAACCTGTGCTCGTGGGATTTTCGGTGAAGGTAATGGTTCTGAATTATAGGGTGTCTGACATTGGGATATGTTGAATACATTTTGACTGCCATGTGAGCCTTTTATGATTGATTCCCCCATGGGGTGGGGACCGTGACTGTCTCTGGGATCGGACCGGAGGCGTTTGGGGTGGTCAGCTGGTTTGTGGCCAGTGCACACCGAGCTCTGTCTTTTGACATTTGGCTTTGGCTCTCACAAGTTCCTAACACCTAAGGTCAGAAAACTTAGATTACCAAAAACCTAAATGTCAAACACCTAATGTCAGGTAACCTTGAGGCAAGCAGGGATGCGGGGGGCGAAAAAGATCTCCCTATCCGAATCAAATTCTAAACCTAAGGTCTTTAAACTTAGCCTACAATGCCCCCGAATCTGGGCTCTTGCGCCCTCTGCTGGAAAAGGGTTGCGTTGATGTGAGAAACGGCTAAGAGTGACACATTTTAGCAGACTCACAGTTGATGTTCAAATTCTTGTGCAAAACACGACGAGACGAACGTTTAGGTCTAATATAAACCTTAAAGACACCGACCTTTGGCCTTTGTTAATTATATATCCCCTCTCCCCTCAAATATAAATATTATTATTCAATATTATTAGAAAAAATACAAATAAAAAAATATCATTGGATTAATACTCACCTGATATATACACATATATATGCTGATAATGGCTTTGGCTCTCACAAGTCCCTAACCATATGATCACACACACGAGGGACACGCGACAGTGTCTGAGGGACGATACCTACTTCAAACTCACCCTAACACCTAAGGTCATGCACCCCCGTGCAATTATAGCCCTAATGACAGGTCCCCCTAGGTCCGGGGTAGTTCATGCCATAACCACATTCATGCAAAACACAACGAGACGAACGTTTACGGTCTAATATAAACCTTAAAGACACCGACCTTTGACCTTTGTTAATTATATATCCCCTCTCCCCTTAAATATAAAGAGTATTATTCAATATTATTCGAAAAAATACATATAAAAAAATATTATTGGATAAATACTCACCTGATTGGGCGATCCCTCTCTTGTGTGTGTGTGTGTGTGTGTGTGTGTGTGCGTGTGTGTGTGTGTGTGACCCGTGGAGATTTACTTTACTTGACCTTCCTCTAAATGTTAATAACCTTGTATGTGAAGAATTTAAAGGAAAACAAAATGTGTTGATTGAAGTGGATGTGTGTTAGGCAATGAGACCCAGTGGGAAATTGACTTTGTTTACACCCTGAAATTTTATTTGAATAAACGCGTCGTCGATACAGATGTCCATCAAAGGATACGGTCTCGTACATGGGTGTACTTTTTTACGAATAGAATACAGAATACAGGATATAGGAGAGGGTATTATTTATACTTGATGATCATCTAGACATACGTAAAAGGACAATAAGATTAGCAGTTATTGACCGGGACTTGTAACTGACCCCGCCTGGATGCTTCCGTGTTCTGATTCTTTACAGTCTCAACACATTACAGTGACATTTCACTCCAGATGTACATCCCCTTTGATGAATTAATAATTTAGGAATCACCATTTTGCATAGAAACTACAGGTTTATCACGTTATTCGGTCAAAAAATTACAAAATAGAATCCCCTTAGGCATTTCATTTAATGAGGACTATTCCGTTGTTTGCCCACCAGAGGGAGACTGTCGCGCAGGTCTTCTTGTTGCATAATTGCATTTGTCTACTGAGAAGGTATGAATATCAAATTGCTCAACTGTGATTTGTTTAGGATTATTCTTCTATCGGAAACACCTAAGGACATTGCGTATACATAATTGGAACACTATCCTCATTGGGCTGAATTAAAAAATAGTTTTTAGAATATTATTCCTAAAAGAAAACGGTGTTATGGAATTGCAGTCCACCAGGAACATCGGATATATATGCATATATATATATATATATATATATATATATACACACACACACACATATATATATATATATATATATATACACACATATATATGCTGATAATGGCTTTGGCTCTCACAAGTCCCTAACCATATGATCACACACACGAGGGACACGCGACAGTGTCTGAGGGACGATACCTACTTCAAACTCACCCTAACACCTAAGGTCAGGCAACCCGTGCAATTATAGCCCTAATGACAGGTCCCCCTAGGTCCGGGGTAGTTCATGCCATAACCACATTCATGCAAAACACACCGAGACGAACGTTTACGGTCTAATATAAACCTTAAAGACACCGACCTTTGGCCTTTGTTAATTATATGTCCCCTCTCCCCTCAAATATAAATATTATTATTCAATATTATTAGAAAAAATATATATAAAACATCTTTTTCACTTTTGGACTTAGGAACCTTTTCGAAAACTTCACCAGGGGGCTCATTCGAAAACGAAAGCTCGGATCGATTCCAAACCTTCGCCGTCGTGTTCGGCGGCCTCGAAACTATACATGGACGTGTCTCATTTTCAATTTAGACTTTATATAAGGGGGGCTCAATGGCGTATCTCGGCTGGTGGTGGCGCTATAGAGTTTAAATAAAGTGCATCGGAAAGGGCGTCCTCCAAATAGTGTGTGTGCAAAGTTTCAAGTTTCTGCTGCACGAAACGACAGAGATAATCGCCTTCAGAGAAGCATTCTGGGGCTAGTGTATGATCCTCTGCTGTATAATCATGGTGTTCATCTCTAATCCTATCTGGCCCTAACCCCGTCCCTAGCCCCGGGCGCTCTTGCGCCCTCTGCTGGAAAAGGGTTGCGTTGATGTGAGAAACGGCTAAGAGTGACACATTTTAGCAGACTCACAGTTGATGTTCAAATTCTTGTGCAAAACACGACGAGACGAACGTTTAGGTCTAATATAAACCTTAAAGACACCGACCTTTGACCTTTGTTAATTATATATCCCCCTCCCCTCAAATATAAATATTATTATTCAATATTATTAGAAAAAATACATATAAAAAATATCATTGGATAAATACTCACCTGATTGGGCGATCCCTCTCGTGTGTCTGTGTGTGTGTGTGTGTGTGTGTGTTATATTATTGCTATTGCTATTATTGTTATTATATACTTCCAGTAACCAAACCCTACTCAACCTGTGCTCGTGGGATTTTCGGTGAAGGTAATGGTTCTGAATTATAGGGTGTCTGACATTGGGATATGTTGAATACATTTTGACTGCCATGTGAGCCTTTTATGATTGATTCCCCCATGGGGTGGGGACCGTGACTGTCTCTGGGATCGGACCGGAGGCGTTTGGGGTGGTCAGCTGGTTTGTGGCCAGTGCACACCGAGCTCTGTCTTTTGACATTTGGCTTTGGCTCTCACAAGTTCCTAACACCTAAGGTCAGAAAACTTAGATTACCAAAAACCTAAATGTCAAACACCTAATGTCAGGTAACCTTGAGGCAAGCAGGGATGCGGGGGGCGAAAAAGATCTCCCTATCCGAATCAAATTCTAAACCTAAGGTCTTTAAACTTAGCCTACAATGCCCCCGAATCTGGGCTCTTGCGCCCTCTGCTGGAAAAGGGTTGCGTTGATGTGAGAAACGGCTAAGAGTGACACATTTTAGCAGACTCACAGTTGATGTTCAAATTCTTGTGCAAAACACGACGAGACGAACGTTTAGGTCAAATATAAACCTTAAAGACACCGACCTTTGGCCTTTGTTAATTATATATCCCCTCTCCCCTCAAATATAAATATAATATTATTCAATATTATTAGAAAAAATACATATAAAAAAATATCATTGGATTAATACTCACCTGATATATACACATATATATGCTGATAATGGCTTTGGCTCTCACAAGTCCCTAACCATATGATCACACACACGAGGGACACGCGACAGTGTCTGAGGGACGATACCTACTTCAAACTCACCCTAACACCTAAGGTCATGCACCCCCGTGCAATTATAGCCCTAATGACAGGTCCCCCTAGGTCCGGGGTAGTTCATGCCATAACCACATTCATGCAAAACACAACGAGACGAACGTTTACGGTCTAATATAAACCTTAAAGACACCGACCTTTGACCTTTGTTAATTATATATCCCCTCTCCCCTTAAATATAAAGAGTATTATTCAATATTATTCGAAAAAATACATATAAAAAAATATTATTGGATAAATACTCACCTGATTGGGCGATCCCTCTCTTGTGTGTGTGTGTGTGTGTGTGTGTGTGTGTGTGTGTGTGTGTGTGTGTGTGTGTGTGACCCGTGGAGATTTACTTTACTTGACCTTCCTCTAAATGTTAATAACCTTGTATGTGAAGAATTTAAAGGAAAACAAAATGTGTTGATTGAAGTGGATGTGTGTTAGGCAATGAGACCCAGTGGGAAATTGACTTTGTTTACACCCTGAAATTTTATTTGAATAAACGCGTCGTCGATACAGATGTCCATCAAAGGATACGGTCTCGTACATGGGTGTACTTTTTTACGAATAGAATACAGAATACAGGATATAGGAGAGGGTATTATTTATACTTGATGATCATCTAGACATACGTAAAAGGACAATAAGATTAGCAGTTATTGACCGGGACTTGTAACTGACCCCGCCTGGATGCTTCCGTGTTCTGATTCTTTACAGTCTCAACACATTACAGTGACATTTCACTCCAGATGTACATCCCCTTTGATGAATGAATAATTTAGGAATCACCATTTTGCATAGAAACTACAGGTTTATCACGTTATTCGGTCAAAAAATTACAAAATAGAATCCCCTTAGGCATTTCATTTAATGAGGACTATTCCGTTGTTTGCCCACCAGAGGGAGACTGTCGCGCAGGTCTTCTTGTTGCATAATTGCATTTGTCTACTGAGAAGGTATGAATATCAAATTGCTCAACTGTGATTTGTTTAGGATTATTCTTCTATCGGAAACACCTAAGGACATTGCGTATACATAATTGGAACACTATCCTCATTGGGCTAAATTAAAAAATAGTTTTTAGAATATTATTCCTAAAAGAAAACGGTGTTATGGAATTGCAGTCCACGAGGAACATCGGATATATATGCATATATATATATATATATATATATATATATATATATATATATACACACACACACACATATATATATATATATATATATACACACATATATATGCTGATAATGGCTTTGGCTCTCACAAGTCCCTAACCATATGATCACACACACGAGGGACACGCGACAGTGTCTGAGGGACGATACCTACTTCAAACTCACCCTAACACCTAAGGTCAGGCAACCCGTGCAATTATAGCCCTAATGACAGGTCCCCCTAGGTCCGGGGTAGTTCATGCCATAACCACATTCATGCAAAACACACCGAGACGAACGTTTACGGTCTAATATAAACCTTGAAGACACCGACCTTTGGCCTTTGTTAATTATATGTCCCCTCTCCCCTCAAATATAAATATTATTATTCAATATTATTAGAAAAAATATATATAAAACATCTTTTTCACTTTTGGACTTAGGAACCTTTTCGAAAACTTCACCAGGGGGCTCATTCGACAACGAAAGCTCGGATCGATTCCAAACCTTCGCCGTCGTGTTCGGCGGCCTCGAAACTATACATGGACGTGTCTCATTTTCAATTTAGACTTTATATAAGGGGGGCTCAATGGCGTATCTCGGCTGGTGGTGGCGCTATAGAGTTTAAATAAAGTGCATCGGAAAGGGCGTCCTCCAAATAGTGTGTGTGCAAAGTTTCAAGTTTCTGCTGCACGAAACGACAGAGATAATCGCCTTCAGAGAAGCATTCTGGGGCTAGTGTATGATCCTCTGCTGTATAATCATGGTGTTCATCTCTAATCCTATGCAGCCCCAACCCAACCCCGTCCCTAACCCCGGGCGCTCTTGCGCCATCTGCTGGAAAAGGGTTGCGTTGATGTGAGAAACGGCTAAGAGTGACACATTTTAGCAGACTCACAGTTGATGTTCAAATTCTTGTGCAAAACACGACGAGACGAACGTTTAGGTCTAATATAAACATTAAAGACGCCAACCTTTGGCCTAGTTAATTGTGTATCCCCTCTCCCCTCAAATATAAATAGTATTATTCAATATTATTAGAAAAAATACATATTAAAACAATATATTATTGGATAAATACTCACCTGATTGGGCGATCCCTCTCGTGTGTGTGTGTGTGTGTGTGTGTGTGTGTGTGTGTTATATTATTGCTATTGCTATTATTGTTATTATATACTTCCAGTAACCAAACCCTACTCAACCTGTGCTCGTGGGATTTTCGGTGAAGGTAATGGTTCTGAATTATAGGGTGTCTGACATTGGGATATGTTGAATACATTTTGACTGCCATGTGAGCCTTTTATGATTGATTCCCCCATGGGGTGGGGACCGTGACTGTCTCTGGGATCGGACCCGAGGCGTTTGGGGTGGTCAGCTGGTTTGTGGCCAGTGCACACCGAGCTCTGTCTTTTGACATTTGGCTTTGGCTCTCACAAGTTCCTAACACCTAAGGTCAGAAAACTTAGATTACCAAAAACCTAAATGTCAAACACCTAATGTCAGGTAACCTTGAGGCAAGCAGGGATGCGGGGGGCGAAAAAGATCTCCCTATCCGAATCAAATTCTAAACCTAAGGTCTTTAAACTTAGCCTACAATGCCCCCGAATCTGGGCTCTTGCGCCCTCTGCTGGAAAAGGGTTGCGTTGATGTGAGAAACGGCTAAGAGTGACACATTTTAGCAGAATCTCACAGTTGATGTTCAAATTCTTGTGCAAAACACGACGAGACGAACGTTTAGGTCTAATATAAACCTTAAAGACACCGACCTTTGGCCTTTGTTAATTATATATCCCCTCTCCCCTCAAATATAAATATTATTATTCAATATTATTAGAAAAAATACAAATAAAAAAATATCATAGGATTAATACTCACCTGATATATACACATATATATGCTGATAATGGCTTTGGCTCTCACAAGTCCCTAACCATATGATCACACACACGAGGGACACGCGACAGTGTCTGAGGGACGATACCTACTTCAAACTCACCCTAACACCTAAGGTCATGCACCCCCGTGCAATTATAGCCCTAATGACAGGTCCCCCTAGGTCCGGGGTAGTTCATGCCATAACCACATTCATGCAAAACACACCGAGACGAACGTTTACGGTCTAATATAAACCTTAAAGACACCGACCTTTGACCTTTGTTAATTATATATCCCCTCTCCCCTTAAATATAAATAGTATTATTCAATATTATTCGAAAAAATACATATAAAAAAATATTATTGGATAAATACTCACCTGATTGGGCGATCCCTCTCTTGTGTGTGTGTGTGTGTGTGTGTGTGTGTGTGTGTGACCCGTGGAGATTTACTTTACTTGACCTTCCTCTAAATGTTAATAACCTTGTATGTGAAGAATTTAAAGGAAAACAAAATGTGTTGATTGAAGTGGATGTGTGTGAGGCAATGAGACCCAGTGGGAAATTGACTTTGTTTACACCCTGAAATTTTATTTGAATAAACGCGTCGTCGATACAGATGTCCATCAAAGGATACGGTCTCGTACATGGGTGTACTTTTTTACGAATAGAATACAGAATACAGGATATAGGAGAGGGTATTATTTATACTTGATGATCATCTAGACATACGTAAAAGGACAATAAGATTAGCAGTTATTGACCGGGACTTGTAACTGACCCCGCCTGGATGCTTCCGTGTTCTGATTCTTTACAGTCTCAACACATTACAGTGACATTTCACTCCAGATGTACATCCCCTTTGATGAATTACTAATTTAGGAATCACGATTTTGCATAGAAACTACAGGTTTATCACGTTATTCGGTCAAAAAATTACAAAATAGAATCCCCTTAGGCATTTCATTTAATGAGGACTATTCCGTTGTTTGCCCACCAGAGGGAGACTGTCGCGCAGGTCTTCTTGTTGCATAATTGCATTTGTCTACTGAGAAGGTATGAATATCAAATTGCTCAACTGTGATTTGTTTAGGATTATTCTTCTATCGGAAACACCTAAGGACATTGCGTATACATAATTGGAACACTATCCTCATTGGGCTAAATTAAAAAATAGTTTTTAGAATATTATTCCTAAAAGAAAACGGTGTTATGGAATTGCAGTCCACGAGGAACATCAGATATATATGCATATATATATATATATATATATATATATATATATATATATATATATATATATATATATATATATATATATATATATATATATATATACACACATATATATGCTGATAATGTCTTTGGCTCTCACAAGTCCCTAACCATATGATCACACACACGAGGGACACGCGACAGTGTCTGAGGGACGATACCTACTTCAAACTCACCCTAACACCTAAGGTCAGGCAACCCGTGCAATTATAGCCCTAATGACAGGCCCCCCTAGGTCCGGGGTAGTTCATGCCATAACCACATTCATGCAAAACACACCGAGACGAACGTTTACGGTCTAATATAAACCTTAAAGACACCGACCTTTGGCCTTTGTTAATTATATGTCCCCTCTCCCCTCAAATATAAATATTATTATTCAATATTATTAGAAAAAATATATATAAAACATCTTTTTCACTTTTGGACTTAGGAACCTTTTCGAAAACTTCACCAGGGGGCTCATTCGAAAACGAAAGCTCGGATCGATTCCAAACCTTCGCCGTCGTGTTCGGCGGCCTCGAAACTATACATGGACGTGTCTCATTTTCAATTTAGACTTTATATAAGGGGGGCTCAATGGCGTATCTCGGCTGGTGGTGGCGCTATAGAGTTTAAATAAAGTGCATCGGAAAGGGCGTCCTCCAAATAGTGTGTTTGCAAAGTTTCAAGTTTCTGCTGCACGAAACGACAGAGATAATCGCCTTCAGAGAAGCATTCTGGGGCTAGTGTATGATCCTCTGCTGTATAATCATGGTGTTCATCTCTAATCCTATGCAGCCCCAACCCAACCCCGTCCCTAACCCCGGGCGCTCTTGCGCCATCTGCTGGAAAAGGGTTGCGTTGATGTGAGAAACGGCTAAGAGTGACACATTTTAGCAGACTCACAGTTGATGTTCAAATTCTTGTGCAAAACACGACGAGACGAACGTTTAGGTCTAATATAAACATTAAAGACGCCAACCTTTGGCCTAGTTAATTGTGTATCCCCTCTCCCCTCAAATATAAATAGTATTATTCAATATTATTAGAAAAAATACATATTAAAACAATATATTATTGGATAAATACTCACCTGATTGGGCGATCCCTCTCGTGTGTGTGTGTGTGTGTGTGTGTGTGTGTTATATTATTGCTATTGCTATTATTGTTATTATATACTTCCAGTAACCAAACCCTACTCAACCTGTGCTCGTGGGATTTTCGGTGAAGGTAATGGTTCTGAATTATAGGGTGTCTGACATTGGGATATGTTGAATACATTTTGACTGCCATGTGAGCCTTTTATGATTGATTCCCCCATGGGGTGGGGACCGTGACTGTCTCTGGGATCGGACCGGAGGCGTTTGGGGTGGTCAGCTGGTTTGTGGCCAGTGCACACCGAGCTCTGTCTTTTGACATTTGGCTTTGGCTCTCACAAGTTCCTAACACCTAAGGTCAGAAAACTTAGATTACCAAAAACCTAAATGTCAAACACCTAATGTCAGGTAACCTTGAGGCAAGCAGGGATGCGGGGGGCGAAAAAGATCTCCCTATCCGAATCAAATTCTAAACCTGAGGTCTTTAAACTTAGCCTACAATGCCCCCGAATCTGGGCTCTTGCGCCCTCTGCTGGAAAAGGGTTGCGTTGATGTGAGAAACGGCTAAGAGTGACACATTTTAGCAGAATCTCACAGTTGATGTTCAAATTCTTGTGCAAAACACGACGAGACGAACGTTTAGGTCTAATATAAACCTTAAAGACACCGACCTTTGGCCTTTGTTAATTATATATCCCCTCTCCCCTCAAATATAAATATTATTATTCAATATTATTAGAAAAAATACAAATAAAAAAATATCATTGGATTAATACTCACCTGATATATACACATATATATGCTGATAATGGCTTTGGCTCTCACAAGTCCCTAACCATATGATCACACACACGAGGGACACGCGACAGTGTCTGAGGGACGATACCTACTTCAAACTCACCCTAACACCTAAGGTCATGCACCCCCGTGCAATTATAGCCCTAATGACAGGTCCCCCTAGGTCCGGGGTAGTTCATGCCATAACCACATTCATGCAAAACACACCGAGACGAACGTTTACGGTCTAATATAAACCTTAAAGACACCGACCTTTGACCTTTGTTAATTATATATCCCCTCTCCCCTTAAATATAAATAGTATTATTCAATATTATTCGAAAAAATACATATAAAAAAATATTATTGGATAAATACTCACCTGATTGGGCGATCCCTCTCTTGTGTGTGTGTGTGTGTGTGTGTGTGTGTGTGTGTGTGTGACCCGTGGAGATTTACTTTACTTGACCTTCCTCTAAATGTTAATAACCTTGTATGTGAAGAATTTAAAGGAAAACAAAATGTGTTGATTGAAGTGGATGTGTGTGAGGCAATGAGACCCAGTGGGAAATTGACTTTGTTTACACCCTGAAATTTTATTTGAATAAACGCGTCGTCGATACAGATGTCCATCAAAGGATACGGTCTCGTACATGGGTGTACTTTTTTACGAATAGAATACAGAATACAGGATATAGGAGAGGGTATTATTTATACTTGATGATCATCTAGACATACGTAAAAGGACAATAAGATTAGCAGTTATTGACCGGGACTTGTAACTGACCCCGCCTGGATGCTTCCGTGTTCTGATTCTTTACAGTCTCAACACATTACAGTGACATTTCACTCCAGATGTACATCCCCTTTGATGAATTAATAATTTAGGAATCACGATTTTGCATAGAAACTACAGGTTTATCACGTTATTCGGTCAAAAAATTACAAAATAGAATCCCCTTAGGCATTTCATTTAATGAGGACTATTCCGTTGTTTGCCCACCAGAGGGAGACTGTCGCGCAGGTCTTCTTGTTGCATAATTGCATTTGTCTACTGAGAAGGTATGAATATCAAATTGCTCAACTGTGATTTGTTTAGGATTATTCTTCTATCGGAAACACCTAAGGACATTGCGTATACATAATTGGAACACTATCCTCATTGGGCTAAATTAAAAAATAGTTTTTAGAATATTATTCCTAAAAGAAAACGGTGTTATGGAATTGCAGTCCACGAGGAACATCGGATATATATGCATATATATATATATATATATATATATATATATATATATACACACACACACACATATATATATATATATATATATACACACATATATATGCTGATAATGGCTTTGGCTCTCACAAGTCCCTAACCATATGATCACACACACGAGGGACACGCGACAGTGTCTGAGGGACGATACCTACTTCAAACTCACCCTAACACCTAAGGTCAGGCAACCCGTGCAATTATAGCCCTAATGACAGGTCCCCCTAGGTCCGGGGTAGTTCATGCCATAACCACATTCATGCAAAACACACCGAGACGAACGTTTACGGTCTAATATAAACCTTGAAGACACCGACCTTTGGCCTTTGTTAATTATATGTCCCCTCTCCCCTCAAATATAAATATTATTATTCAATATTATTAGAAAAAATATATATAAAACATCTTTTTCACTTTTGGACTTAGGAACCTTTTCGAAAACTTCACCAGGGGGCTCATTCGACAACGAAAGCTCGGATCGATTCCAAACCTTCGCCGTCGTGTTCGGCGGCCTCGAAACTATACATGGACGTGTCTCATTTTCAATTTAGACTTTATATAAGGGGGGCTCAATGGCGTATCTCGGCTGGTGGTGGCGCTATAGAGTTTAAATAAAGTGCATCGGAAAGGGCGTCCTCCAAATAGTGTGTGTGCAAAGTTTCAAGTTTCTGCTGCACGAAACGACAGAGATAATCGCCTTCAGAGAAGCATTCTGGGGCTAGTGTATGATCCTCTGCTGTATAATCATGGTGTTCATCTCTAATCCTAACCTATGCAGCCCTAACCACTAACCCCGTCCCTAACCCCGGGCGCTCTTGCGCCCTCTGCTGGAAAAGGGTTGCGTTGATGTGAGAAACGGCTAAGAGTGACACATTTTAGCAGAATCTCACAGTTGATGTTCAAATTCTTGTGCAAAACACAACGAGACGAACGTTTAGGTCTAATATAAACCTTAAAGACACCGACCTTTGGCCTTTGTTAATTATATATCCCCTCTCCCCTCAAATATAAATAGTATTATTCAATATTATTCGAAAAAAAACATATAAAAAAATATTATTGGATAAATACTCACCTGATTGGGCGATCCCTCTCTTTAGTGTGTGTGTGTGTGTGTGTGTGTGTGTTATATTATTGCTATTGCTATTATTGTTATTATATACTTCCAGTAACCAAACCCTACTCAACCTGTGCTCGTGGGATTTTCGGTGAAGGTAATGGTTCTGAATTATAAGGTGTCTGACATTGGGATATGGTGAATACATTTTGACTGCCATGTGAGCCTTTTATGATTGATTCCCCCATGGGGTGGGGACCCTGACTGTCTCTGGGATCGGACCGGAGGCGTTTGGGGTGGTCAGCTGGTTTGTGGCCAGTGCACACAGAGCTCTGTCTTTTGACATTTGGCTTTGGCTCTCACAAGTTCCTAACACCTAAGGTCAGGAAACTTAGATTACCAAAAACCTAAATGTCAAACACCTAATGTCAGGTAACCTTGAGGCAAGCAGGGATGCGGGGGGCGAAAAAGATCTCCCTATCCGAATCAAATTCTAAACCTAAGGTCTTTAAACTTAGCCTACAATGCCCCCGAATCTGGGCTCTTGCGCCCTCTGCTGGAAAAGGGTTGCGTTGATGTGAGAAACGGCTAAGAGTGACACATTTTAGCAGACTCACAGTTGATGTTCAAATTCTTGTGCAAAACACGACGAGACGAACGTTTAGGTCTAATATAAACCTTAAAGACACCGACCTTTGACCTTTGTTAATTATATATCCCCCTCCCCTCAAATATAAATATTATTATTCAATATTATTAGAAAAAATACATATAAAAAAATATCATTGGATAAATACTCACCTGATTGGGCGATCCCTCTCGTGTGTGTGTGTGTGTGTGTGTGTGTGTGTTATATTATTGCTATTGCTATTATTGTTATTATATACTTCCAGTAACCAAACCCTACTCAACCTGTGCTCGTGGGATTTTCGGTGAAGGTAATGGTTCTGAATTATAGGGTGTCTGACATTGGGATATGTTGAATACATTTTGACTGCCATGTGAGCCTTTTATGATTGATTCCCCCATGGGGTGGGGACCGTGACTGTCTCTGGGATCGGACCGGAGGCGTTTGGGGTGGTCAGCTGGTTTGTGGCCAGTGCACACCGAGCTCTGTCTTTTGACATTTGGCTTTGGCTCTCACAAGTTCCTAACACCTAAGGTCAGAAAACTTAGATTACCAAAAACCTAAATGTCAAACACCTAATGTCAGGTAACCTTGAGGCAAGCAGGGATGCGGGGGGCGAAAAAGATCTCCCTATCCGAATCAAATTCTAAACCTAAGGTCTTTAAACTTAGCCTACAATGCCCCCGAATCTGGGCTCTTGCGCCCTCTGCTGGAAAAGGGTTGCGTTGATGTGAGAAACGGCTAAGAGTGACACATTTTAGCAGACTCACAGTTGATGTTCAAATTCTCGTGCAAAACACGACGAGACGAACGTTTAGGTCTAATATAAACCTTAAAGACACCGACCTTTGGCCTTTGTTAATTATATATCCCCTCTCCCCTCAAATATAAATATTATTATTCAATATTATTAGAAAAAATACAAATAAAAAAATATCATTGGATTAATACTCACCTGATATATACACATATATATGCTGATAATGGCTTTGGCTCTCACAAGTCCCTAACCATATGATCACACACACGAGGGACACGCGACAGTGTCTGAGGGACGATACCTACTTCAAACTCACCCTAACACCTAAGGTCATGCACCCCCGTGCAATTATAGCCCTAATGACAGGTCCCCCTAGGTCCGGGGTAGTTCATGCCATAACCACATTCATGCAAAACACAACGAGACGAACGTTTACGGTCTAATATAAACCTTAAAGACACCGACCTTTGACCTTTGTTAATTATATATCCCCTCTCCCCTTAAATATAAATAGTATTATTCAATATTATTCGAAAAAATACATATAAAAAAATATTATTGGATAAATACTCACCTGATTGGGCGATCCCTCTCTTGTGTGTGTGTGTGTGTGTGTGTGTGTGTGTGTGTGTGTGACCCGTGGAGATTTACTTTACTTGACCTTCCTCTAAATGTTAATAACCTTGTATGTGAAGAATTTAAAGGAAAACAAAATGTGTTGATTGAAGTGGATGTGTGTTAGGCAATGAGACCCAGTGGGAAATTGACTTTGTTTACACCCTGAAATTTTATTTGAATAAACGCGTCGTCGATACAGATGTCCATCAAAGGATACGGTCTCGTACATGGGTGTACTTTTTTACGAATAGAATACAGAATACAGGATATAGGAGAGGGTATTATTTATACTTGATGATCATCTAGACATACGTAAAAGGACAATAAGATTAGCAGTTATTGACCGGGACTTGTAACTGACCCCGCCTGGATGCTTCCGTGTTCTGATTCTTTACAGTCTCAACACATTACAGTGACATTTCACTCCAGATGTACATCCCCTTTGATGAATTAATAATTTAGGAATCACCATTTTGCATAGAAACTACAGGTTTATCACGTTATTCGGTCAAAAAATTACAAAATAGAATCCCCTTAGGCATTTCATTTAATGAGGACTATTCCGTTGTTTGCCCACCAGAGGGAGACTGTCGCGCAGGTCTTCTTGTTGCATAATTGCATTTGTCTACTGAGAAGGTATGAATATCAAATTGCTCAACTGTGATTTGTTTAGGATTATTCTTCTATCGGAAACACCTAAGGACATTGCGTATACATAATTGGAACACTATCCTCATTGGGCTAAATTAAAAAATAGTTTTTAGAATATTATTCCTAAAAGAAAACGGTGTTATGGAATTGCAGTCCACGAGGAACATCGGATATATATGCATATATATATATATATATATATATATATATATATATATATATATATACACACACACACACACATATATATATATATATATATATACACACATATATATGCTGATAATGGCTTTGGCTCTCACAAGTCCCTAACCATATGATCACACACACGAGGGACACGCGACAGTGTCTGAGGGACGATACCTACTTCAAACTCACCCTAACACCTAAGGTCAGGCAACCCGTGCAATTATAGCCCTAATGACAGGTCCCCCTAGGTCCGGGGTAGTTCATGCCATAACCACATTCATGCAAAACACACCGAGACGAACGTTTACGGTCTAATATAAACCTTAAAGACACCGACCTTTGACCTTTGTTAATTATATGTCCCCTCTCCCCTCAAATATAAATATTATTGTTCAATATTATTAGAAAAAATACATATTAAAAAAATATATTATTGGATAAATACTCACCTGATTGGGCGATCCCTCTCGTGTGTGTGTGTGTGTGTGTGTGTGTGTGTGTGTTATATTATTGCTATTGCTATTATTGTTATTATATACTTCCAGTAACCAAACCCTACTCAACCTGTGCTCGTGGGATTTTCGGTGAAGGTAATCGTTCTGAATTATAGGGTGTCTGACATTGGGATATGGTGAATACATTTTGACTGCCATGTGAGCCTTTTATGATTGATTCCCCCATGGGGTGGGGACCCTGACTGTCTCTGGGATCGGACCGGAGGCGTTTGGGGTGGTCAGCTGGTTTGTGGCCACTGCACACAGAGCTCTGTCTTTTGACATTGGGCTTTGGCTCTCACAAGTTCCTAACACCTAAGGTCAGGAAACTTAGATTACCAAAAACCTAAATGTCAAACACCTAATGTCAGGTAACCTTGAGGCAAGCAGGGATGCAGGTCGAAAAAGATCTCCCTATCCGAATCAAATTCTAAACCTAAGGTCTTTAAACTTAGCCTACAATGCCCCCGAATCTACCCTTACACCTAAAGCCATGACCCCTAGTTTAAAGACTAATCTGTTTAGGCCACCCTTATGGCAAATTAGTATGCATGCCACTATGACCTACCCTCTATCTGCCCTTACACCTAAAAGCCATGGCCCTTACTACTAAAAAAACAATCTATTTAGACCACCCTAGCCACAGATTAACATGCAGGCCACCATAACCTGCCCTCAAATCTGCCCTTACACCTAAAGCCAGGCCCCCTTATTAAAGACCGATCGGCATTTGATAGACACCCTTGATCAATATTCCTGACCAGGATCACGTGTCCCCTCTCCCCTCGTAAGTATTAATAACATAGTATATATTATATATAGATAGATATTAAACTACTATTATTATTATTATGTAAATATCCGCTCCGCTGCTTGTGCCCTCTCGTGTGTGACCTGTGGAGGTTCACTCGGAACAAACCCCTTCTGTTAGATTTTTTTTGTGTCCTTTCCTATTATTTATGTTTTTTCGTATTCTTCAGACAACCCCGACTATAGGATGTTCGTGTTCGATATCTAGGAGGGTGACGAATGTGTGACAACTACACCCGGTGGGACCTTTTATTTCACTATGATAAACATATGGATACAAATGTCCATACAAAAGACGTATTGCTGTACCCCCCCTTTCTTTACTTTTTCATTAATAGAATAGAATACAGAATACAGGATATAGGATATAGATACAGAGGGAATCTTATTTATACTTGATGATCGTGTCTAGACATATATACGTAAAAGGACAATAAGATAGCAGTTATTGACCGGGACTTCTAACTGACCCCGCCTGGATGCCTCCGTGTTCTGATTCTTTACAGTCTCAACACATTACAGTGACATTTCACTCCAGATGTACATCCCCTTTGATGAATGAATAATTTAGGAATCACGATTTTGCATAGAAACTACAGGTTTATCACGTTATTCGGTCAAAGAAATACAAAATAGAATCCCCTTAGGCATTTCATTTAATGAGGACTATTCCGTTGTTTGCCCACCAGAGGGAGACTGTCGCGCAGGTCTTCTTGTTGCATAATTGCATTTGTCTACTGAGAAGGTATGAATATCAAATTGCTCAACTGTGATTTGTTTAGGATTATTCTTCTATCGGAAACACCTAAGGACATTGCGTATACATAATTGGAACACTATCCTCATTGGGCTGAATTAAAAAATAGTTTTTAGAATATTATTCCTAAAAGAAAACGGTGTTATGGAATTGCAGTCCACCAGGAACATCGGAGAGAAAATACATTATCTGCGAGGTAAGACATTCACTTGACAATGTTCATTTAAAAATGTATAACCTTATTGTCGTTTCTGTTAAAGTTAACGTATAGCAGTGCACTCGATATGTGCTGACACATTTCATGACATTGAGTCATGGTGAATATAAAGTCACAGGTATACACTAACATGTTTATCCGTTAAATGATACGTGTATTTCTCAGAAACTATGTCAGATATCCTCTTCTTAAATGAGCAAGGGCTTGATCTTGTGAGCACATTGTTTTATGAAATGTGGTTGCTCACTACGGCCCAAAATGAGTTTAATGATATTTAGAAAATATCGCTTTTATCGGCTGTCTTTTTATGATCTAACATTCCCCGTAGTCAACGACATGGCCGAGGGCAACTCTTTACAGGATGACATTGTGAGGACTGAGCGCAAATATAATTTCGAATTATTTGTCTTTATTGTTTGAAAAGTTCACTTCAATAAATGTTTGTATAAAACACTTGTTTCTCTGCAGTCTCCTGAAATCACAATAGACCTGGTGTCCTCGTCTGACGAGGAAAATAACTATGAAAAGATTAATGTGAGTAAAAATTGCTTATTTAAAACTAAGCTTGAACCGTGTCTAATATTATTATGTCTCTGTATTCTTTACGGAGCAATACCCCATCAACATTTGTTTCTCTATTACGTGATTAATGTAAGAAAACGTAATGTTTATGTAAAAATTGTCACCAGACAATGTTAAATAAGGCACAAATCTTAAATCCAATTTGTTTTTATTGTATAAAACAGATTAAAAATGTAATGCTATAGTAAAGAGTTACAATTCAACATAATGCAAATATTTTCATACCAGAAAAGATCACTTTAAACCGACCTCTAATTGTTCATCTATAAACATGGTATTCCTGCAGTAAAACAAATAGTTCTGGCAACAGTAATCCATGCACCGAAAACACGATTGCTTCCCTATTGGCAAAACATGGTTCATTTTGTTTTTTTTAATGTTGTATATTCATTAAGAAACGTCAAAAAATGAGTGTTACCAAAGTCATAAAATAATTATTATCATATGGTTAAAGTCCATGAAAAACACAAGTGTTACGGTCTGGAATGTCTAATCGTTTTTATTTTCCTTCAGCCATAGCATTGTACATTTGAATGACTTTGTATAAAAATGTTTAGATAGAGCACTGGAAATAAAGTATATCAGCAACCATCTATAAAGATTGTTGCAATCCAGAATACAAATGCTGAATGATACAATATAAGACTTTTAAATAAATAAATAATTTGTAAGATATATACAGTACAATAAATAAATAGACTTGACAACCTGCATCCTTGAGAACGACTTTACCATTTAGAAACTTGATTTACAAACTCCTCAGTCCCGGGCGCTCTTGCTCCCTCTGCTGGAAAAGGGTTGCGTTGATGTGAGAAACGGCTAAGAGTGACACATTTTAGCAGAATCTCACAGTCGATGTTCAAATTCTTGTGCAAAACACAACGAGACGAACGTTTACGGTCTAATATAAACCTTAAAGACACCGACCTTTGGCCTAGTTAATTGTGTATCCCCTCTCCCCTCAAATATAAATAGTATTATTCAATATTATTAGAAAAAATACATATTAAAACAATATATTATTGGATAAATACTCACCTGATTGGGCGATCCCTCTCGTGTGTGTGTGTGTGTGTGTGTGTGTGTGTGTGTGTGTGTGTGTAATTATTGAGGATTTCATGCAACTAACAAAATAATTACCAGGAACATCCAGAGAACGACAAATAACTTTTTCATGAAACATTTATTTGAACCAAATAAGAATATAAAATACAACTGAATCTTCGTTTGAAACGGATGACATATTGAAATAAACAAGAACGTTCTAGAACTGGAGCTTCTGCTGTAATGCTATTTTCTCCTCCTCCACAACCATCTCACTTCTCCTCATCTTTTTAAGGGTGCTTTTAATTTTTTCTGCTAAATATTGTTGCATGTCCTTGTTGCCGCGAGGACTCCAACCAGGACTCCATACGCCATCCCTCTCCCCTGCCTCTTTGATGACATCTGCCTTGTCATACAGGCTCTTGGTGTCTGCAGAAAGGGAACAGGATCATTCAGCATCCATGCAAGTTCACACTGACATTGAAGGTTAAGCTACAGCGTACAACAGTAATTAAATTGTTGAAAGTCAAAAGAATTCTCACAATGTAATATTAACTCACTATTAACGTTCAGTCGCTTTAACTGATATTGGAAGTAGGCCAGCTGGAGTCTTGACAGTTTCTCCTGTCTGCTTATGTTCTGGCTCATGTGGGGCTTTACTTTGGCAGCTAGGTCTGGTGTAAGGTCTTCTAAGGACTTGGCCAGCTTGCGCTTGGTCCAGCCAACCTGTTGTTGATACCCCAATGTAACAGAATGTTCAAGAGGTGGACTTTCAAATTCAATGATGGTCTCCTCCTCATGCCCCGGCATGGATGAAAGCAGTGGGCCGCTGGCTGACGGCAGCACAGGCAGGGAAGAGGTTGGTCTACGCCTTGTCAGGGTAAATGTCGCACCTTGGGACGGAGGGATGGGAGACTGAGAAGGAGACGGACGTCGGATGTCAAAGGAGGTCTCAGCATCTTGCCCCGGCATGGATGAAAGCAGTGGGCCGCTGGCTGACGGCAGCACAGGAAGAGAAGCAGTTGGTGTACGCCTTGTCAGGGTAAATGTCGCACCTTGGGAGGGAGGGATGGGAGACTGAGAAGGAGACGGACGTCGGATGCCAAAGGAGGTCTCGGCATTTTGCCCCGGCATGGATGAAAGCTTTGGGCTGCTGGCTGACGGGAGGGAAGCTGCACGTCTTGTCAAGTTCGATGTCACGTCTTGGGTTGTTCCAGGAGAAGCCACCAAACTGCAAACATCAGCTTCCATCGCTGCTAGCCATGAAAGCACGGACTCCAATTTCCCTTCCACAGTTGCCATTCTGTTGACCACAGACTCCTCCATGGCCTCCACTTTGACCTCAACCTTCTGTAGGGCGGTCTTAAAGTCTTCTTCCAGCAGCTGGAGGTCGCATCGGATCTGTCTGTGTGTCCTCTCTGTATTGTGTTGCAGCTCCTCCTTGAAGTTCTTCTCCGTAACCTCCACGAAGGCCTTTAAATCCTCCTGCGCCGCCTTCTGGACAGAAAAGACAGCTTCTCTTAAGGCTTTCAGCTCCTGGACGAAAAAGTCCCTCATGGTCTCGTGCCTTAAGAGGAGCACATCTTCTGTCGTAAGGGTATCTTCCACTTCATAGTCTTCCTGCTGATCTGCCGACATGTCTGCCTAAAACACAGGACCACTTTAAACAAACGAAGGACATGAACAGGTGATGCAAACGCACGCATACACACTGTTTAAGCTCAGAGCAAATCTATGAAGCAGACCCAGATCTATCCACTCTGAAAACTGGAATAAAGTAACTACACAGACGTGATTCACAAAAAATTATGTGGCCGACTCCATACTGAATAATTATAAAAGTGTTTACACTATTTTCCCTCGATGTACCATCAACAATAAAAAGATTTTGTGTGGCGTTGTTTTCTTCCTTATAACTTTTTGAAGTAAAGCAGACTTACCCGTATATAGAAGTATTACCAAAATGAAAAAGAGCACTGGGCTATTCAGTCGGAGGGTCTTCGAGCAAGAGAAGCCTGAAAACACAACGGCTCATATGTTAAAGCAGGTGATCCAATATGCAATAAGCTACAAAGTGAACTGACATAGTAACATGGAGAGTTGATCTGTACAATAGACTTGAAAATACATTCATGTGATAACCTGCAGACGTCACGAGTAAAGTAGGCTTGATGATAAATCAACATGGTAATCTACAGACATTAGCAGACGTACATCTAAAGCCCCAAACACTACGTGCTCAACACTAAAAATGATCACTTATCATCATTTATCATTTATAAAGTTGATAATAAATGCTTAGGAGGTAAACGCAGGCTTAGTTATGGAAAAGCGTACCAATCTTATGCCAGAATCATTAGACGCTGTTAAATGGACATGTTGATGTTTTAAGCTTAAATTAACATCAAGATGATATATTTCATACCAAAATATGTTATGGAAATAAATAAAATAATGTGAATTGTTTAATACTACGTTGGTATTTTATACCTGATGTATTATGTTAACGAAATATTTGGCTCCAGTTTATTTTTTATCATTTTGATACGGTGATGTGATGTCACCAGGCCGGCGGTGCATAAACTTTATATTTATATATATATATTTATCACTTGCGATCTGAGTGAACTGTTATTTAGGAACATGGCTACAAATTATTATTTGTATGTGTATTATAAAGATGAGACAAAGACGTGTTAAATAAGACCGAGGATTAGTGTCTTCTTTGGCGTTCACTAACCCCGTTATGAAGTCATTTTATTCTCATATAAAAACACCGTTTTTTAATTCACTAATAATAATTGGAGATCGAATTTCCGAATAGTGGTGCACATCCATAATTTAAACTTGTAATGTCTAGTTATAACGGTCATACGATAAAATTGCTTAACATTTGATTGATCGAATAAACTTGTAAATAATATTTACCTCGCGGAATGGTAGATGTCCAAATGAAAAGCGGCGATTTGAATGAAGCTCTGTATATGTGTCCACTAGCACAAAGGCGAATGTATCAGGGAACCTTCTTTTAATGAGTCCAATTTGCTAAATAAAAGTCAGAACTGCAGGCTGTAACTTATCTTGAGATGTTCATGAGACAATTGCGCTTTAGAGGTAAAAAATACAATTTGGCTTAAGGGATACAAGGAACAATTTGGCTTTAGAGGTACAAGGAACAATTTGGCTTTAGAGGTACAAGGAACAATTTGGCTTAAGGGATACAAGGAACAATTTGGCTTTAGAGGTACAAGGAACAATTTGGCTTAAGGGATACAAGGAACAATTTGGCTTTAGAGGTACAAGGAACAATTTGGCTTAAGGGATACAAGGAACAATTTGGCTTTAGAGGTACAAGGAACAATTTGGCTTAAGGGATACAAGGAACAATTTGGCTTAAGGGATACAAGGAACAATTTGAACATGGCTACAAATTATTATTTGTATGTGTATTATAAAGATGAGACAAAGACGTGTTAAATAAGACCGAGGATTAGTGTCTTCTGTGGCGCCGGTCAATTTCGCTTTAGAGGTAAGAGAAGTTAATGTGAGTGCACTTATTGTTTCTCTGTATTGTTTAAAAAGTTCACATCAATAAATGTTTGTATAAAACACTTGTTTCTCTGCAGTCTCCTGAAATCACAATAGACCTGGTGTCCTCGTCTGACGAGGAGAATTACTATGACGTGATGAGTGTAAGCAAACTATACTAGTAAAATTGTCACCAGACAATGATAAAAAAGGCAGAAATCTTATATCCAAATTGTTTTATTGTATAAAACGGATTGAAAAAAATGTGAAACTGTAGTTAAGAGTTATAAATCAACGAACGAGTGACTCGTGCAGGGTTGTTGAAAGTATTTATATAAAGTGCAATGACACAACAAGATTTATACACAAACACACATCAAGAAAAATAGATAACAGCAAGCAAATTGGAAAAAAAAGATACAAATTAAAATAAAATAGAAGTACTTATTTTTAAAGTGTTTCGTACACACAAATAACACACACTCAAAAATAAGACAAGGTGTCTTCAAACTTTAAAATATGATGTAGTTCTTCCAAGTCCAGAGTCACAAGCTGACTAGGAAGATGATCTTGATTTGAAGACGAGTCTGTAAAATAAAACATTTGCTTAACTTCAATGCAAGTGAAATAATAAAGAGTGGGTATACTAATGTGCCGCTATGACCAATGTACGTAAATTAATCTTTATAACATATCATAAGATCACCTACCCAGGACTTGAAGCAAATCTTCAGGAGGTTGAGAAAGAGGGTTTTCTAACCATGCCTGCAGGTCAAGTGGGCTTCCCATTGTTGTTGCATATTCCTACACACACACACACACACACAAAAAAAACATGTTATGTATTATTTAAACTATATATATATATATATATATATATATGTATATATATAGGGTCAGCTGTGGCCTGGTGAATAGAGCGTTGGGCTTGTGATCGGAAGGTTGCAGGTTCTAATCTCCGTGCCAGCAGGTCATGACTGAAGTGCCCTTGAGAAAGACACCTTACCCCTGATTGATCTGCAGTATTGTGACACTGTAAAAAAAACTACTTGTAAGTTGCATCTGCCAAATGAATAAATGTATATATAATCAATGAAAACAAGCTATACACACTCACACATGAGAAAATATAGGTGAAACTAATCTGAAAAAAGTAGATACTAAATTTAAGAGTACTTTTTTCAAAGTTATTTGTCAAGTATAATAAAAAATAAGACAAGGGATATTCAAAATCTACAACTTACAAGCTGATGAGAAAGCTGGATATTTCCCTCTTGATTTGAAGACGAGTCTGTAAAATAAAACATTTGCTTAACTTCAATGCAAGTGAAACAATAAAGAGTGGGTATACTAATGTGCCGCTATGACCAATGTACGTAAATTAATCTTTATAACATATCATAAGATCACCTACCCAGGACTTGAAGCAAATCTTCAGGAGGTTGTGAAAGACAGTCCCCTGAGGTGTACGTCTTATTTTCTGGCGAGGCGAGATCCAGATGGTTTTTCAGAGCTATTTGGGGGTTCGATGCCCTCAGCTCCGACAATTTTTCTCGTGTGACTCTCAATTTGAGGTCACTCGTAATCTCTGATACCCTAGAACTCTGAAAATGAAAAAATAACAAACATAGTTGATATAAATGGTATCTCACATTATATAAACAAAAACACCTATCACAAAACCCCTTAAATATACTCACACTGAGGTTTGCATGGGCTTTTACGATGTGCTTTTCTATGTACACGATCATTTTTGAGCACACGGGACACCTTAAATTTCGCAGCATTACCCTTCCTCTGGCAAGTTTCAGCAGAAGTTGACGTTCTTCCTGATTTACAATCCCGTGCACGTTTCTCAAATGATGCACCAGACTGTTCACTCGGGAAACACAAAGGGGGCAATCCAACGTCATCTATAAATGTGTAAAAAAACTTAATTATGAAATTTAATGATTTAAATCTTGAAAAAAAATAAGCACCTAGAAAGACTGTTCGACTTACCTTGATAAAACGGGAGAAGTTCTTGCTGATGCGTCCTCTGGAACTGTTGAAGCTGTGAAAGTCCGTCTTGTAAATGAGATCCAGTATGGCGGGAACCCTTACGTCCGTCCGACGTCTGACTTGAAGTCTTGAACGTTTGTCCAGGTATCCCACGTGGAGACGTCACGTGACGTCAGGTCGTCGCTAGCCCTAATCCATGCACCGAAAACACGATTGCTTCCCTATTGGCAAAACATGGTTCATCTTGTTTGTATTTTTTAAAATGTTGTCAGTTCGAAGGTAAATTCAAAGGGAAATTCAAAGGTAAATTCGAAGGTAAATTCAAAGCGAAATTCGAAGGTAAATTCGAAACGAAATTCGAAGGTAAATTCAAAGCGAAATTCGAAACGAAATTCAAAGCCAAATTCAAAGCGAAATTCGAAGGTAAATTCGAAGGTAAATTCAAAGCGAAATTCGAAACGAAATTCAAAGCGAAATTCGAAGGTAAATTCGAAGGTAAATTCAAAGCGAAATTCGAAGGTAAATTCGAAACGAAATTCGAAGGTAAATTCAAAGCGAAATTCGAAACGAAATTCAAAGCGAAATTCGAAACGAAATTCAAAGGGAAATTCGAAACGAAATTCAAAGGGAAATTCGAAGGGAAATTCGACGGGAAATTCAAAGGGAAATTCAAAGCGAAATTCGAAGGTAAATTCGAAACGAAATTCGAAGGTAAATTCGAAGCTAAATTCAACGCGAAATTCGAAACGAAATTCAAAGCGAAATTCGAAGGTAAATTCAAAGCGAAATTCGAAGGTAAATTCGAAACGAAATTCGAAGGTAAATTCAAAGCGAAATTCGAAACGAAATTCAAAGCGAAATTCGAAACGAAATTCAAAGCGAAATTCGAAACGAAATTCAAAGCGAAATTCGAAACGAAATTCAAAGGGAAATTCGAAACGAAATTCAAAGGGAAATTCGAAGGGAAATTCAAAGGGAAATTCGAAGGGAAATTCGAAACTAAATTCAATGGGAAATTCGAAGGGAAATTCGAAACTAAATTCGAAGCTAAATTCAAAGCTAAATTCAAAGGGAAATTCGAAGGTAAATTCAAAGCGAAATTCGAAACGAAATTCAAAGCGAAATTCGAAACGAAATTCAATGGGAAATTCGAAGGGAAATTCGAAACGAAATTCAAAGCGAAATGATTATAGATAGATATTAAAATACCTCTATTATATTATTAGCAATATTATTATTATGATTATACAAATACCCGCTCTGCTGCTTGTGCCCTCTCGTGTGTGGCAACGAGACCCGGTTGGAAAGTGACTTTGTTTACACCCTGACATTTTATTTGAATAAACGCGTCGATACAGATGTCCATACAAAGGATACGGTCTCGTACATGGGTGTACTTTTTTACGAATAGAATACAGAATATAGGATATAGATACAGAGGGCATCTTATTTATACTTGATGATCGTCTAGACATATATATACGACGTAAAAGGACAATAAGATTAGCAGTTATTGACCGGGACTTGTAACTGACCCCGCCTGGATGCTTCCGTGTTCTGATTCTTTACAGTCTCAACACATTACAGTGACATTTCACTCCAGATGTACATCCCCTTTGATGAATTACTAATTTAGGAATCACGATTTTGCATAGAAACTACAGGTTTATCACGTTATTCGGTCAAAAAATTACAAAATAGAATCCCCTTAGGCATTTCATTTAATGAGGACTATTCCGTTGTTTGCCCACCAGAGGGAGACTGTCGCGCAGGTCTTCTTGTTGCATAATTGCATTTGTCTACTGAGAAGGTATGAATATCAAATTGCTCAACTGTGATTTGTTTAGGATTATTCTTCTATCGGAAACACCTAAGGACATTGCGTATACATAATTGGAACACTATCCTCATTGGGCTAAATTAAAAAATAGTTTTTAGAATATTATTCCTAAAAGAAAACGGTGTTATGGAATTGCAGTCCACGAGGAACATCGGATATATATGCATATATATATATATATATATATATACACACACACACACACATATATATATATATATATATACACACATATATATGCTGATAATGGCTTTGGCTCTCACAAGTCCCTAACCATATGATCACACACACGAGGGACACGCGACAGTGTCTGAGGGACGATACCTACTTCAAACTCACCCTAACACCTAAGGTCAGGCAACCCGTGCAATTATAGCCCTAATGACAGGTCCCCCTAGGTCCGGGGTAGTTCATGCCATAACCACATTCATGCAAAACACACCGAGACGAACGTTTACGGTCTAATATAAACCTTAAAGACACCGACCTTTGGCCTTTGTTAATTATATGTCCCCTCTCCCCTCAAATATAAATATTATTATTCAATATTATTAGAAAAAATATATATAAAACATCTTTTTCACTTTTGGACTTAGGAACCTTTTCGAAAACTTCACCAGGGGGCTCATTCGAAAACGAAAGCTCGGATCGATTCCAAACCTTCGCCGTCGTGTTCGGCGGCCTCGAAACTATACATGGACGTGTCTCATTTTCAATTTAGACTTTATATAAGGGGGGCTCAATGGCGTATCTCGGCTGGTGGTGGCGCTATAGAGTTTAAATAAAGTGCATCGGAAAGGGCGTCCTCCAAATAGTGTGTGTGCAAAGTTTCAAGTTTCTGCTGCACGAAACGACAGAGATAATCGCCTTCAGAGAAGCATTCTGGGGCTAGTGTATGATCCTCTGCTGTATAATCATGGTGTTCATCTCTAATCCTAACCCTAACCCTAACCCTAACCCTAACCCTAACCCAACCTTCGTTTTTTGCCCTACAACCTAACCCTAACCCTACCTAACCCTAACCCTAACCCTAAATTCATCTAACCCCCACCCCAACCAAACTCTAAACCTAAGGTCAGGAACCCTCTGCAATGGACACGAATTGCAACATATCTCATCGAAAGGCTCGGAAACAATTGTCGGACCGCGTTCCGTTCGAAAGGCGTGGGCGAGACCTTTCCGACGAGCCTACGTTCGTATCTCTACGACCTTCCTACGCAGAGTTATGCCCACTTATTCAAAAAATAGCGCCGCCTGGCGGACAAACGTTATAACTCCGTGTAGGAATGGACTAGAAACGCGAGACGGGTGTTGTCGGAAAGGTCTGGATGACACCTTTCCAACGAGCCGTCGACCGACGCGGTACGACCTTCCGTGACGGATAGGGGGAGCCAAACAGAAACGGCTCTAGAAAAAATATCTCGGCCTAGGAAGGTCGCAGCGACGAGTGCTTGGTGTCGTTGGAAAGGTCTCGGCGAGTCCTTCGAGACGCGTCCGACCTCGTCCTGCTGCGACCTTCCTGGCCAGAGATACGCTTTTCAGACGCCTTTCTGTTCGGGGGTCTAGCTCGGCTTAGGAAGGTCGCAGCGACGCGTGCTCGGTGTCGTTGGAAAGGCCTGGACCTCCCCTTTCGAATGACACCTGGCTCTAGGTTCTACGATCTTCGCGGCCCGAGTTACGTCGACTCCAAATTCGTCTGTTTAGAGCGTGTTTTCAGCCAAGTACAACCCCTTGACAACACCTTTTACAAAAAGTGTCTCTCGAAAACTATACAGATCGACTCCAAATGGCCTGAAACGTGTAGAAAAAGGCTTTCTGGGTGAACGAATTTGCACTTTTCCACTTGGGAAAATTTTACAAACTTTTACAAAACTTCACCCTGGGGTGCACTTCCGAACGGAAGCTCGGATCGACTCCAAACCTTCACCATCGTGCTCGGCGACCTCGAAACTATATAATGACGTGCCTCGTTTTCCTTTTACACTTTCATTAAGGGGGGTGCACTTACTTATCTCGGCCGCTGGGGGCGCTATCGAGCTAAAAGTGAGCGCGTTCGAAAGGGCGTCCGCCAATTACTATATATACGCAATTTCAAGTCTCTACCTACATCCCTTCGAAAGATAAGTGGGGGGGTGCACTTCACCAGGGGTGCAACCTTCGTTTTTTGCCCTACAACCCTAACCCTACCTAACCCTAACCTAACCTAACCCTAACCCTAACCTAACCCTACTCTGGTAACCCTATTCTGATATCTGATCTATCCCCCATCCGAACCAAACTCTTACCCTAAGGTCAGGCACCTTCTGGTCGTTGGACAATTAGGCAAAATTCATCTAACCCCCACCCCAACCAAACTCTAAACCTAAGGTCAGGAACCCTCTGCAATGGACACGAATTGCAAGATATCTCATCGAAAGGCTCGGAAACAATTGTCGGACGCGTGCTCCGTGTCGTTGGAAAGGCCTGGACCTCCCCTTTCGAATGACACCTGGCTCTAGGTTCTACGATCTTCGCGGCCCGAGTTACGTCGACTCCAAATTCGTCTGTTTAGAGCGTGTTTTCAGCCAAGTACAACCCCTTGAACCTTTTACAAAAAGTGTCTCTCGAAAACTATACAGATCGACTCCAAATGGCCTGAAACGTGTAGAAAAAGGCTTTCTGGGTGAACGAATTTGCACTTTTAGACTTAGGAAAATTTTACAAACTTTTACAAAACTTCACCCTGGGGTGCACTTCCGAACGGAAGCTCGGATCGACTCCAAACCTTCACCATCGTGCTCGGCGACCTCGAAACTATATAATGACGTGCCTCGTTTTCCTTTTACACTTTCATTAAGGGGGGTGCACTTCCTTATCTCGGCCGCTGGGGGCACTATCGAGCTAAAAGTGAGCGCGTTCGAAAGGGCGTCCGCCAATTACTATATATACGCAATTTCAAGTCTCTACCTACATCCCTTCGAAAGATAAGTGGGGGGGTGCACTTCACCAGGGGTGCAACCTTCGTTTTTTGCCCTACAACCCTAACCCTACTCTGGTAACCCTATTCTGATATCTGATCTATCCCCCATCCGAACCAAACTCTTACCCTAAGGTCAGGCACCTTCTGGTCGTTGGACAATTAGGCAAAATTCATCTAACCCCCACCCCAACCAAACTCTAAACCTAAGGTCAGGAACCCTCTGCAATGGACACGAATTGCAAGATATCTCATCGAAAGGCTCGGAAACAATTGTCGGACCGCGTTCCGTTCGAAAGGCGTGGACGAGACCTTTCCGACGAGCCTACGTTCGTATCTCTACGACAGTGGTCTTCACTATTTTTGTCATGAGAGCCACAATAACAGGACAAAGTCAAAAGGGGAGCCACTTTTCATCCAGTCTTAAAAAAAATGTCTGCTTATCAATCTGGCATCCGTGAACATACAATATGCAATGTTACAAATATAGAAGAGGGAAAATTAAACAAGATGATTTACTTTAATTACAAAAAGCAGGATTACCTTAATGCTGCGATGAGCGGAAGCATGCATGCATTTCTTTAACTTTCCTTATATTGTATTTGTAGCTTGTTGTTGCGATGCGTGTGAGGCATGCAAGATGTTCATCAGTGAGGCGGTTTCTGTGTTTCCTCTTTATATTGTTCATGGTTGAGAATGTTGACTCACAAGTGTAGGTGCTCACAAAGAAGGACATGACTTTTTGCACAAGTGGCTTCAAAGTGGGAAAATCTCCTTCAGACACCAAATTCCAGAATTGTTCAACACCTGCTCCGAGTTCAGCTTTGAGAATGTCTTTTGTCTGCAGTTCTACAATTTCACTTTCTACAGCAGCACGATGACTAGGGCAGAGAAGAGTGATAGTTGGGGTGAGAGATGACACATCCACATGGAAGGGGTTTTCAATGAAGTTAAAAATATCCTTGTGTTCATTCACATCCTTGAATCTGGATTCAAACTCCCCCCTTAGCTCTTCCAAAACATTCACAAACTCTCTGTGGCTGAAGTGCTGCTGCAGAGATGGGTCATTTGTGGCGACAGCTCTGAGTTTAGGGAAGTGAATGAACTCTCTGTCAGGTATGTACAGTGCAGTTATTTTGTTCTGAAATGCTCTGACTGCATTCAGCATGTTGTTTGGAAGCTTATCTCTACCTTGAAGTTGCAGGTTGAGAGTGTTCAGGTGACAGGTGAGGTCAGTCAGAAAGGCCAGCTGTAGAATCCAGCACGGGTCTTCCAGCTCTGGCTCCTGTTTTCCTTTGCTGTCCAGGAAAGTGCAAATCTCAGGGAGGAGGCTCAGAAACCGTTCAAGAACTTTTCCACGAGATAACCACCTCACTTCACTGTGCATCAGTAAATCACCATATTCTGTGTCACAGTCTTCAATTAACTGTCTGAACTGTCTGTGGTTCAGCGGTCTGGAGACAATGAAGTTTACAACACGAACAACTGTTTGCATTACATTTTGAAATGTATTATTTCTGAGTTTTGATACCAGTGACTCCTGATGTATGATACAATGGAAACTGATAAAATTTGGTATTTCTTCTCTTTTTTTCATGAGCCCAACAAGGCCTTTCTCCTTACCTCGCATGCTAGGGGCTCCATCTGTGCACACACTTGCTAGACCTGACCAACTGAGATTTTTTTCATCAAAAAAAGCCAGAAGTGCATTCAGACTGTCTTCACCTCTCGTTTGGCCAACAAGTGGAAGCAAGCAAAGCATTTCCTCTCGGAAAGACTTTTCTTTAGGGAACCTCACCCAAACGCACAACTGAGACACGTCTGTCATATCGGTGCTCTCATCCACTGCGATACTAAAACATGGAGCTGCTGACACATCTGCACGGAGTTGGTCACTCACATCTTTGCCGATGTTTTCAATCCGCCTCATTATGGTGGAATCTGATAATTGCAATCCTTTAATTTGCTTTAAAATTGCATCTTTGTTGTCAAACTCAGCAAACAATATTTCTGCTGAAGCCAGAAAACAATCTTTGACAATTTCTGAATCTGAGAACGGTTTTTTCCCCCGAGCCAAAATCCACGCGATCTCAAAAGAAGCCTCGGTTAAACGTTCAGCTGTAGAAGTTGTCCTGTGTATGAGCCTTTGTTGTCCAGAAAGAGAGGAAGAAAGCTGTTCTATTTTTCTTTTCCTTATTTCACTTCCAGGCGGGTAACTTTTATTGAAATTTGGATGCGTTGTTCGGAAATGGCGCTCCAAATTACTGCGCTTGAAACCAGAGCGGGTTTGCTTGCATAGTAAACACAAAGGGTTCGATCCATGGAGAACAAATAAAAATTCATCTGTCCACTTTTCTTGAAATTTTCTATGCTCATCCTCTATGACTCGTACCTTTCTCTTTTTAGCATGCGCGGACTCTCCACAAACTCCGTCTTCGTCATCTTTCTGTTGATTTGCGGTTGTTGCATGCTCCGAATCTTTAGTTCCCTGTTTTGTCACCGTCGCATCGCTTTGTTGCTGTCCACTTGGTGCACGATGTTTGATAAGAAATCGATCCATTTGTAGTCTGTGTGAAACTCAAGCTAACTAGCCTGAAATGTTGGAAATCGCAGTACCTAACGTCAAGTGTTACGTGCTGGAAAGAGCGCCAAAAACCGGCACCTGCGCAGTCAGTTAGTATTACGTTAATGGACGTAACGGGAGAGAGAGTATATTTTCTAGTCTATATTCCCATATCGTCATGCCACTGTTTTTGGGTATTTTTATATAAATTATTTGGTATAGGCTACTGCAGACACAGAATTCTCTAATTGGTTATGTCTAGATTTTTTTTAAATGAAATATCTTTATTGACCTGCGTGACATGCGAGCCGTGAATTAAAGCTTGGCGAGCCGCAGGAGGCTCGCGAGCCGCGCAATGAGTAAAGCTGCTCTACGACCTTCCTACGCAGAGTTATGCCCACTTATTCAAAAAATAGCGCCGCCTGGCGGACAAACGTTATAACTCCGTGTAGGAATGGACTAGAAACGCGAGACGGGTGTTGTCGGAAAGGTCTGGATGACACCTTTCCAACGAGCCGTCGACCGACGCGGTACGACCTTCCGTGACGGATAGGGGGAGCCAAACAGAAACGGCTCTAGAAAAAATATCTCGGCCTAGGAAGGTCGCAGCGACGAGTGCTTGGTGTCGTTGGAAAGGTCTCGGCGAGTCCTTCAAGACGCGTCCGACCTCGTCCTGCTGCGACCTTCCTGGCCAGAGATACGCTTTTCAGACGCCTTTCTGTTCGGGGGTCTAGCTCGGCTTAGGAAGGTCGCAGCGACGCGTGCTTGGTGTCGTTGGAAAGGCCTGGACCTCCCCTTTCGAACGGCACCTGGCTCTAGGTTCTACGATCTTCGCGGCCCGAGTTACGTCGACTCAAAATTCTACTGTTCAGAGCGTGTTTTCAGCCAAGTACAACCCCTTGAACCTTTTTACAAAAAGTGTCTCTAGAAAACGAAACAGATCGACTCCAAATGGCCTGAAACGTGTAGAAAAATACTTTCTGGGTGAACGTGTTATTGTATACTTCCAGTAACCAAACCCTTTTCAACCTGTGCTCGTGGGAATTTTTCCTCCCCCCGTCTCTGTTCGACATGGTACAACAGACCATTCTTGATGACGGGTGGTGGTATGTGCCAGGGAGTTGGACTTTACCCTCAATGACTCGTACCTGAGCCCAACAGTTCCGAAGTTGCTCGTCTTCCCTTTTCTCTTTTCCGAACGAGCCTTCTCTGGTAATCTGCTGAATAAGTTCAGAAAAGAAGGGTCTTGGCACTCACCCTCCCGTTCGCTCTCTGTAGTCAGCAACGGCGTGCGGTGGTTCCGGGACTACCACCGATGTGATTGGCGGCCCCCAACGGCCGGCCGGACAGATGGATGAAGCCATCAGTTTGTCAAAACCCAGAAAATCCCATCCCAATAAAACCGGCACAGGTAGGCGTTTGACAGTCCCCACCTTCAGCTTCCAGGCACCTTGTGGAGTAGCCACAGTGACCCGTCGGGCAGAGATCTCCCGCATGTCCCAATGGACACAGGTGACGGAGACCAGGGAAGGTACCCGGCGTGGGCATTGGTTAGTCTGTTGCCTGGCCGAGAGGTGCCCTCCGTTGGTCGCCATGGTTGTCTCACCCTCTGGGGCGGCAGCCCTGCTCTCTCCCCGGCCTCGCGGGCCCTGATAATTCTACCGACTAGACAAGGTCCCGGAGTGAGGTGGGGCTACGCATGCTGACGGAGTTTAGGAGACTGCGATCCACTACGACAAGAACTAAAGGCTGACTCTTGCAAAACTATACATTAACATATGTTTCATTCAAAATAATTATTCATCAACAGTCACTTAAAATAAAGAACAAACACTACCGTCTAGATTATAGCGGCCTATTCAATATTATTTTGAATATTTGACAAAAAACGGAATAACTTCTGTTCATGTTGAATCTCATTGACATGACAAACACTGTCAAGCGATTTGTGTGCCTTGAGCTTTCTGAAGGCCATTGTAATTTTTGCCATTCATTTGGATATTTTACCCAGGGACGCAACAGAGAGTATGGGTCAGGAAACAGAATCTCAGAGCAAACAAACACTCACAGAGAAATCCACTAATCTCTCTTGTAAAACAGGATGGTTCTGCGGATGTAAAAGGTCCTTTATTAAAACCATTCAATCAAATAAAGTTATTGTATGCAATTGTTTATTTTGAAAATTGGGAATACTTTGCCAGGCTGAATTTATTTTTTCAGTACTTTGCGCTGCACAACACATTTCATCCGGGTTTTCAATGCATACTGAAAAAAACACTATTACATGACATTTACATTCACTCATTTAGGAAATGTTTATAATCAAAGTGAGTTACAGTTGAGTGATGTATCTTAATAACAATCATTAGAAGTGCCAGTAATAAAAAAAAATTGTCAAAACATTAAGATGTAGCCAGAAAAGAGAGATGTAGTTAAAAGTTCCCTTTCTGTCGGTCTCTCGACGTTGTGTCGAAGCCGACAGATGGGGTTCGCCCTTGAGAACCAATCGTCTCTGACTATTTTGAAAAGGCCAATGAAATTGGCGAATGAAATTTGCATGCCGGGCTCCGCCCCCGGATATCCGGGTATAAAAGGGGAGCCGGCGTGCTCATTCATTCACCTTTTGTTCTTCGGAGCCTTCGCATCTGATGACATTCTTCGAATTGCCGATTTCTACGACGCGGTGCAGCGGAGATTCCCCTGGGCGTCCTGGCAGTTCCTGAGGTATTTTTCTAAAAGAGCAATTTCCTCAGCGTGGCATTGCCCGCTGATCTCTTGGGTGCAGTACACTCATCGAGGACGGGGACGGACACGGTGGTTGCCGCAAGTGTTCGGGGGTCCGATCACTGTGGCAGCCTCGTGGATTCGTCCTGCCCGCACGGCGCGCGGATGGCTATTCAGACGTTGCGTCACTGCGCGCGGATGGCTAGTCAGACGTTGCGTCACTGCGGGCGGACGGCTATTCAGACGTTGCGTCACGTTGGCTACGTTCTGTCAAGAGCAAGCCACCACCTCGTTTGCTTCCCGTTCTGTGACCGCAGCGGCTACGGCCCTGCCGTCAGCGGCGGCGAGCAGCGAGGGTGATGTGGGGATTATCGTGAGCGTTAATCCGTCAGCCGGTCGGCTCGCGGACCGCTCGCGCCCCGTCTCGCTTGTTTAGCAGGTCCCCAAGGATGGTCCTACGCCATCTTATTCCTCAGCCACGCGCTCGGACACGAGCCGTGGAGATGAGGTGTCTCTTGCAACATCGGAGCGCGACCTGCTGGCATCAGACTCTGGCGATTCCCTGAAGCTCCCTCCCTCGGGAGGTCGAGCACAGGTGAGAGCAGACGTCAAGATGTCAGCCATGCTCGCTCGGACCGCCGTGAGCGTCGGGTTGCGGTGCAGCCCTGGTGCTCGCGGCTGGGTACTCGCACATTGGGCCCGGCTCAAGTGCCAAGTTTTACCGAGCTGCATAAGGAGTTCAGTAAGACCTGGAGCGTCCCCTTCGGCGCGCTTCCGTCTAGCTGACTCTATCGCCCTCTCTTCCCTCGGGGCGGGGAGGCAGCTAGGGACTATGTCAATGCACCCTGGGTGGAGCATGCAGTCGCGGGTATCCGCAGACGGCGGCCACCTGGGGGGCTTGACCTAGACTCACCGTCCAGGGCATGTAAGGTCTCAACATCTCTGGTGTTGAGGCTGGCAGTGCCGTGGACCAAGCTGCCTCCACTCTTACGCATGGCCTTCCTGCAGGCCAGGGCGCTAAAGAGAGCCCCATGGGGTAAGACCGACCCAAGTAGTGCCGCCGCCGACTGGCCCTCCGGGGACCGCGGTGGCAGCGCAGGCTGGGTCGGACGATGTCCACATCAGTGGCCCGGAAAGATGCCTCGGACCCAATCTTGCGCAGGGGGGCGATGTCGAGAAAGGCCACTTTCCCGACTCCTCTCTCGCAAGGTCGGCTGATTGGTGGCGCTGTCAAGGACTGCTCCAGCAGCCTTTTGACAGTGTAGAAACAGACCGGCCTGCTGTGACCCGGCCGCCTTTCGGCCGTCGAGGTCTCGCACGTGGTCTGCCCCGGCAGCCCTGGCCTTCTCCAGCGTCGACTCCGGTTCTGGTGCCCCCGCAGGTGGCCCCCCGGAGGAGGACGTCAAGAGAAGGACCACCTAGAGAGATTGAACCATCGGGCCCGACCCAGCCTGGGTTGCTGGATGGTCGGACTGGGGCGGTCCCTGCCGCGTCCCAAACACCTTCTGGGCCCCTTCGGGGGCCTAGTGCCCGTCTTCTCACAAGGAGAGGTCTCTCTCTGGGTCCCACTTGCAGCCGCTCTCACCCTCTGAAAGATGGTGTTCGGCAACTCGACGTTGCGTCGTGGCGGCACGCAATGACGAGTATAAAGCAGCCCTCAGCACTCTCGCTTCGACGGTGCGTCGAGCTGCGCCATCGCCTGGCAGGTGATTTAGCGGAGCCGTTCCCCCCGGGGAGAACAGCACTGCTAGTCATTGAACCAACCCCCGCGGGTTGATGAAGTAGATCGCAGCCCCCCCTGTGAGGTCTCTGGGTGCTTGGTTAGCATTTCAAACCATCACGGTGGCTGGGAGTGTGGTCCGTCTCGGCATTCGATCCAGCTCGCCAGACCTCCGCCGGACTTCAGGCATCCTCTTACCTCAGCAGAGGCAGGGATGTTCCTGTGCTCCAGGCCGGGGCTGCCACCCCTCTGGCGAAGGCGATCGAACCGTCCCCTCGGCCGAGATGTCCAGTGGCTTCGACAGCCGCACTTCATCATCCCCAAAACCAGGGGTCGCTGCATACCTTGAGCAGCACCTTGCAAGGGTGCCGTTCGGGAGGCGCAGAAGCGCGTCCTGGTGTCTGTCAGACGCCAGGAGTGGTTCATGACAACTGACCGCATACTCTCATGTACAGTTCCCTCGGCACTGTCGAGGGGCTGGCATGTCAGTAAACGGGTCAGCCGGGAAAAAGAGAGCAGCTCTCCCTGGCGCGGAGCTCCCCCTTTTCCTGGTAGAGAACTCAACACTGTCTCCATGACGGCGTGCTCGCTCACGAGCACGCACAGTCAGTGCTGAGCTGCTTGAACTTTCAGGCAGCAGCCAGCGGTCCCCTGAAATCAGTTTCAGAGGCTCCTGGGCATGGTGTCCTCGGGGGTGGCCTGTCCCCCTCGAGTTGACGCACATGGGACCGCGACAGCACTGACTACAGAGATGAGTTCCCTGGAGAGCGTGGCGCACCGGCAGTAGGCGTATCGTCATTACACCTGCTGCCGTCGCATCCTAACCCCGAGCAGGTCTTGAGGCCGGTCGTGGAACGACAGACGCCTCCCTACGGGGTGCGGGTGCGGTGTGCAATGGGCGCGCAGTGTCGGGTCGCTGGACGGGCCCCCGCCTGCGTTGGCAGATCACTGCCTTCAAGTTGCTAGCTGTCCTGCTTGCACTGATGAGGCTCCGGCCTCTCGTGCAGAGCCAGCATACTGGCCCGGACAGCACGACCGGCGTAGCGTACTAAACCTCAGGGTGGCACTCGCTCGCTGCAGTCATCGCAACTCGCCCAAAACGCCTCCTCCCGTGGAGACAGCAGGTGGCAAAGCCCCTGCAGGTCACATGCCCACCGGGCGTCCTGAACCAGACAGCCAAGCGCTCTCTCGTCAGTTGACACCCCGTGGGAAGTGATGACTCCACCCCTGCGGGCTGGCCTGGGTGTGGTTTGGGCGGGCACAGGGGGACCTGTCGCCTCCCTGAACACCACCCAGTACCGCTGGGCATTCCTTGGACGAGGACCCCCTCGACACGGAGGCCCTAGCGCGCAGCCTCCAGTGGAGACAGCAGGTGGCAAAGCCCCTGCAGGTCACATGACCACCGGATGTCCTGAACCAGACAGCCAAGCGCTCTCTCGTCAGTTGACGCCTCGTGGGAAGTGACGACTCCACCCCTGGTGGAGACAGCAGGTGGCAAGGCCCCTGCAGGTCACACGCCACCGGGTGTCCTGAACCAGACAGCCAAGCGCTCTCTCGTCAGTTGACACCTCGTGCGAAGTGACGACTCCACCACTGCGGCCGGCTTGGGTGTGGTTTGGGCGGGCACAGGTGGACCTGTTGCCTCCCTGAACACCCCCCAGTGCCGCTGGGCACTCCCTGGTCGAGGCTCCCCCCTCGACACGGAGGCCCTAGCGCGCAGCTGGCCGCGGGACAAGCGGAACTACGCTTCCCCCCAGTGAGCTTCATTGCGCAGGTCCTGTGCAAGGTCTGGGAAGGGAGTATCAAGTGCTGCTAGTTGCGCCTTACGGGCCCAACTACACTTGGTCCTCGGAGCTAATACTCCTGACGACAACTCCCCCTGGCCAAATCCCCTGGCGAAGGGCCTACTCGCAGGGGATGGACACGTTGTGGCGTTCGAGCCGGACCTCTGGGTCTGGCTCCTGGATGGGACGAGGAGTTCCTGGATGACCTACCCCCCTCAGTGGTGGAGACTGTCACTCAGGCAAGGGCCATGCCCACAAGGCTGGATGCCTTTAAGTGGCGCCCCTTCTCGTCCTGGTGCTCTTCTCGAGGAGAAGACCCGCGGAATTGCTCGCTCAGGAACGTGCTGTCCTATTGCAGGAGAGGCTGGGGAGTAATCTCCCCTTCCACATTGGAACGTGGGTACCCGCTGTCGCGGTTATCACGTACCAGTTGCTGGTGAGCCTCTGGGGCGGCATGACCTGATTATTAGGTTCCTCTAGGGCGCGAGGGGCTAAGGCCTCGTCCGCGCCCCGTACCCTCTAGGGACCTTAAGGTGGACCTTTGGGTCCCCTTTTTTCGGGCCCTGCCGAGAGCCCCTTCCTCGTTCTGCGAGGGGGGTTGGCTCTCCTGCTGGGGCTCGAGTCCATCCAGAGGGTGAGGCACCTGCAAGCATTCCGTGTCCACCGATTGCCAAATTTCAGGCCCGGTGACTCTCACGTGATCCTGAGACCCCGGCCGACTTACGTGCCCAAAGTTCCGCCGCCCCCCTTTGGGACTAGGTGGTGAACTTGCAGGCGCTCCCACACCGGGAGAAAGACCCAACCTGTACGTGGGGTGTCCAGTAAGCGCATTGCGCCTCTACTCGAACCACACTGAGGGCTTCAAGGCCCTGAGCAGCTCTTGTCTGTTATGGAGGTCAGCAACGGGAGTGCTGTATCCGAGGAGAGTTGTAGCGCTGGGTCGCACACGCCGTCACTACGGCGTGCCGATCCTAGCCCGTGCCCATTTGAGTGACGGTACACTCCGCTCGGGGTGTGACCTCCTCGTGGGCATCGGCTTAGTGCGCCTCTCTGGCAGACATCTGTAGAGCTGCGGGTTGGGCTACGCTATACCTCGCAGAGGCTTACAACCTCCGTGGGGAGTCGGCAGCTCGAGTCTTGCCAGCAGGTGAGACCAGCAGTCGTGGGGCGTACGCCTGCGCATAGCGCCATTCCCCTTCTGAGGTGGACCAGTGCGCTATGGGCTGCCTCCCTTCTTTCCCCAAGGGTGAAGAATAGGCAGTCCGTCCATCCATCAATAGCACTCAGGGCGGCGGGCTCGGCGGAGCAGCCCTGCCGCCTATGGCCGGGTATCAAGCTGAGTTATTACATATAGCTCTAACCGGACCTAGTGCCCCACACGTAGTAACCCCCCACTAGGGTGGTTCCGTCTGAGATGTCGTCATGAGATGGTTCCCCGCGTGGCAACCCATGACCTCCCCAGGTGGACATCCACCTTGCGGCATTCCGCACATACCTCCCATGAGTTCTCCCCTATTTGGTGAGACCATGTTGGTGTCTCCACTGTATTCCCCCCTAGGGTGGGAAGTGGTCTCCGTAGCGCACGTCCTCATTGAAGGAACAGCGCTTACCCAGTAGCCCTACGACTGGATGGCCCTCGCCAATGGGGCCGTCTGAGTTGGCGGAGGGCAGGGGCTACTCATCTTTGCCAAAAGCTCTGGGAGCCCCTGCCTGCCCACTGGAAGGTTACAAATTTCGCGATAGCGCTCACGTGTGGCTCGCCCAGGCCGGTCAACGTCGCTTCGCTAGAGATTGTGACGCGGCTAGTGCCGTGGCGTTTTGCATAGGAACCCCATCTGTCGGCTTCGACACAACGTCGAGAGACCGACAGAAAGGGAACGTCCCGGTTACGTATGTAACCTCTGTTCCCTGATGGAGGGAACAAGACGTTGTGTCCTTCTTGCCACGACAATAGCCGTCCGCTGCAGCAGTCACGAGATGCTCTCAGGCTCCTCAGCACAAAAGGTGAATGAATGAGCACGCCGGCTCCCCTTTTATACCCGGATATCCGGGGGCGGAGCCCGGCATGCAAATTTCATTCGCCAATTTCATTGGCCTTTTCAAAATAGTCAGAGACGATTGGTTCTCAAGGGCGAACCCCATCTGTCGGCTTCGACACAACGTCTTGTTCCCTCCATCAGGGAACAGAGGTTACATACGTAACCGGGACGGTTTTTTGTAAGCATTTATGTGATCACTAAATCCCTTTTCTTACCTATCTATCATATATAACGGTAAAGATGCTGTAGTTTGTACAGTCAATGGGGACGCACTGTATATAATTCTGAATGACAATTCTGTTGTTAAAATATTTATAAAGCTTTATTTTTTTTCATAATCTCCCAAAACACATAACTTGATGAAAACTATGAAAATGACAACTAAAGACTTCCAAAGAATCCAACAACACAAAATGAGTTAATAAAATAGACCACAATGCAAGAACAAATACATTTTAGAAAAACAAAGGAAACAAATAGAAGTTACTAAAAAAATCAAGCAATTAGCTTCACATTGAAAACATGTTAGAGAATTGTAGAATAAGACATTTGTAGCAGTATTGTAATAATATCTATATTTGAAAGAATATATATTTTTATACAGTTTTCTTCTAATGATAGCTATTCCTCCATACATTATAATATATAGTATACAATTATGTGTCTGTACGGCCCATATTCCTGAGATCTTTTTCTTAAGGTGATGACATGTTTGACATGAGTATAAAGAAACATCTTGGATTGAACATTCTTCAGATTTTTAATGGACTAAATAATATTTCAAAAAATAACGTGGTAATTTATTTATATTTCAATTAAAGTTATTTCATTACACAAAGCGAGAGAAGCAGGTTGTAGCAATTCACAAATTTGCTGAGATAAGAGAAAAGAGGTAAAACCTATTTTGTTATAACATCTCTTTTTTATTCAATTCGCCTTGTGTGTGTATAGTTGTCCTGTGGTAACTGTCTTCTTTTACAAAAGATTACTTTCTGAGAAAACATCTCACGTCAATGCCCATTTCATGAAAATCATCCGTCCGTAAACAACACACGTAAAGCCAGCACAACAACAAATGTGGCAGTACACTTTTCCCCTTTTGTTTCACATTATAGTACTGAGAATCAAAAGAATTACAAAGAAAAAACAGTTTGGAGGAATACCAGTCATGTTTGTCTGTTGATTTACTCTTGTGGGGGCTGTGAATCGACAGGTTTGACCCCAGGGATTGCACGTACTAAGAAACAAATGTACAGTATAATGCAATGCAAGTTGCTTTGGATAAAATCGTCTGCCAAATGCATAAACATAATTCTAAATGTAAATGAAGCTTTATAAGATAGAATCTATTTGTAGTCAGTCACACAACAGCCCCCTTTCATGTCATTTGGTCAGGTGAGTGTTGGAGCAGATGATTGTTTGATGAACTGTAGATGTTACAGTGTTCTGTATTTCTGATCCGTTTCATTGCCACGTTAGATCTGGATGCTGAACAATGGATTGATGTAGCAAGCAGTAGCTCTGTATTTTGATAACAGTTGTTTGTTCACTGTTACCGCAGGGCTGATTGTGTGAAAGCGTCTATGTTTTACACAACGGCTGGCTGAACAGCATCAGTACAGTGATTTTAATACACTGCTTTGTGCTTTTAATAGATAAAAACATCAACATCGATCTCGACCATTGGAAACCAGTGGGAGGAGCGTAGTGCCGCTTACAACAAAAGTCCTTGAAGCTGGCCTGAACTTTTCATTGATTGGAATTAAAGATGAAGGCTCATGTGACTCATTCAAACCCCATCAGACCCGAATGAACTTCAGAAATCTTTCTGTACTGTACACACCTTCTGCTGTTCAAGATGACAAATGAACCAAGAGGCTATTAAACATTCACAGAACAGCATTTGTTAATAGAAAAATATGGAACCATCGAGTTCTTTGTGTAGGTGAGATGAGAGTGGTCAAAGGTCACGACTGTTGTCCTCTCCATTGGCTTTCCATGGGCTGACTCAGGAACTCCTCGACCTGTCGGGCCATATCCATGGTGTCATCCAGATCAAACTCCCCCTCCGTCTCCAACATAGAGTCATTCCTAAACACACACACTCAGATCACACACTGGTTTCATAATCAACGCCATCAATGTCAAAGCTTGATAAACAGAAATAAAGCTCACATAGGCGGATAGATTGTGAAGTTATGTGGCTGACTGATGGTGGGTGACGCTGCATGCTCTATAAAAGAGGAATTCCCTGGAGATGGTTCAGGATTTGGCGATGAGAACCTGAGAATGGAAAATAACACCATATCTTATTGCCAAAAGAGACCACCAACCACAAACTCCAGCAGTTAATAGTGGGAGAAAGAATAATTCTGTGATAAAAAACATGACTGTGGGCGATCTGCATCTGTGCAATCTGTGTCGTATCATACTCACATTTAACCCAGGGTATGAAAATAAAAGTAAAGAATTTATCTTAATTCAAAATATAAAGAAATACTCACTCAACCTTCACCACCTGCTTGATCTCTGGTTTGACATATCCATCACCCACAGCCTTTGCTGAACAAAACAAAAGTTCACTTTCATTGAGAGAAACTTAGCAAAAAATGCAATCTCAGCCTGTTTATATTTGTTGTCACACTCTAGATTCTGAACCCACATACAAAATAATTTATCTATTGTGATGGTTATGATCCCATTAATGTGCTATGTGTATTCTAACTGTAGATTTCTGCAATATGGTCATTACGTCAAAGTCTGTTACGGAAGTGGTGACACTTTGCTGTCATGTTTTCAACGCCTCCAGGTGGTCATATTTAGAGGATTACATTTAAACCCCCTTCACAGTAATGGCAGTGGATCTATAACCATTGATTACACATTTATATTAATTGTGATGTAGAAACATGCATTTTCTGTAAATCTGCTTTAAAAGACTAAAAAGCTCTTTACACATAAATGTGAATTGAGCTGAAATTCTTAAATGTATTAACATGATTAAAATGTGGAGAAAACAGCTTCTCGTGATCAGAAATATGTGCTTTTGACACTGTTCTTCAAACAACATCTACACAAATGTGCTAAATCAGTGGTTGTCAAACCTGTCCTGGAGAAACTCTAGTACAGCACATTTCATCATCAGATCATTACTAGAGACTTCAAAGCCTGAACGGAAAATGTGCAGCACTGGGCTCCTCCAGGACAGGTTTGGAAACCACTGTGCTAAAGTATGTGAAAGTATGCAGTACAGTTTGGAGGCGTGCAGTAACGCGAGAAGACTTCATCTTTAGGCTGGCTGGGGTAGAGAAAGAGGAGATGGTTCAGATCACTGATGCGATCAGCCAGAGAGCGGATGGAGAAATCTCTAGTAGTGAAGGGCATGAGGTTCCACACCATTCGTTCTCCTGCAAAAATATACACGAGATCACAAGAAAAATCATAAATATTTATCACATTCCTTTAGCTTTACACGTCTGCTAGCATTTTTACCTGGTTTATTGGGGTTCTCTGCAACCCAGGCAATAGTGATCCCTCCGATCTCAGAGTCGCTGAAGCGCAAGAGAAATGTGCCATTGGTTTTGGACATCAACATATCCTGAGCCTGCTGCTTGTTAAGGAAACCCAAAATCGCTCTGCAGATAACAACCAAACTTCCCAGTTACACTAGATCTGAGTAATCGTTTCTCAACATTCCTGTGAGATCTGAAGGATCATTACCCATCATTCCAGTGGGACTTCAGATGTTTCTTCATGAGCTCAATTACTCCATCAAACCACTGCCAAAATGTGAAATTTCTGCCTGGCAAACTTTCCTGTAAACACAAGTATGCACGTTACTACAAACATAGGTTTTCCTCAATTCGTGAATGTACTAACATGAACGTTTATTACGATCTTAATCCTGGGTTAACAGCGGAGAAACGCAGTGCTGTGTTTGGAGTAATTTTTTCTGTATAGGGGATGGGTGCTGATAATCCACTGATAAGTAGTAAACTTGAGAGCGTGTAGATTTTAATTTGTGAACTTGTAAAGTAAGTATTTGTATCTGTACACTAAACACTCACAGCCCCAATGTGAACACTTGTATATTAATAAACTGAAGTTTAATGTTGAGATTTCCACTCGTGGACAAAACTCACAAATCTGTCTTCTGAATTTGAAGTTGCAGAAAAATAGTCACAAATGTGTAAACTGGCATTTTAAAAATACCTTGGCAGATACAAATGCATAGCACATATTTGCACTTTTTCCTAGATTCAGATTTAAATTTCAAACAAAAATAGGCATATACAACCTCTCAAACCTGTCATTACATCTCGTGAACCATATATAGAAGTGTTTGTGTGTGTGTGTTTGTGGGTGTGTGTTTGTGCGTGTACGTGTTACCCTGTTGAACTGAGACCAGGTGATGGTCATGTTGACATAATCCTCAGAATTGTTACTGGAGCTGCTGAAGGCCTTCTGAGCGAGAAACACCAGATTATCTTCTGATAGACCTCTGTCACTCTGAACCTCAGATTTATACTTCATGTTCAAAGCCTCACACAGCTGTGGCCACACAATCTTATCGGGTACCACAAACGGCACTCGTCCCTGAAACATCACAAACCACAACTTTATAGAAGAACAGACTCATGCATCCCACTAATAAAAACACAAATTACAGTGTTAAGAAAATAAAAATTCAAAATTTTGAAATGATGAGTCGACCATTAGCCGAAGGAAAAGTGTGATCAAATTTGCAAACGATATTTTCATAAGGTAAAGAACATTCTTTGAAAATATAACCTTGATATCTCTAAAACTGACTGAGTAAGATTGAAATCAAACTTTGAGGCTCCTTTCAGATTATGAGACTTGGATTTCACTCATAGTGTCACAGATGTAAATGATGTAGTCACTAACTGGCTCAGAGAAAGCGTTGTCCCAGAGCACTGTCGCCGTGGCGTTGTTGTCCTGACTACCATGAACTATAACCACGACAGGCAGCGATAATGTCTGCACAAGACACAAAACAACCAATTCATCACAAATGTATTTCACAGAATTGACAATGAACAAAAACTCAACGAATGAAAGAGCAAGACAATAGATTTTTACCTTGACATGGAACACAAGCTCATTTCCGCCCACGCTGAACTTAGACTCGAACAGAACAGTAAACTTCTCCTCTGTCACTGATTCTGCGCCGCGCCGGTCTGAACGCTTAATGCGCTTCAGAGACTGAAAACGCAAACATTTACACGCTTTGACAAGGGCTATGTTCAGAGTACACAAATGCTCTTGTGCATAAATGCCATCATATTAAGCAGGTTTGAACATCAATAATCTATCATTTAAAATCCCATTCAGGCTATATTCAGCTGTGGTTTGAAATCATATTTCCAGAAATAATCACATTTCAGTTTGACGGCATACGTAAATCGTTCTGACATAACCTTTTGCTCATATCAGGTTCTCAGGTCAAATAAAAAGCAAACACATCAGACGTCGTGGCAGATACAAGCTTGTTACAAGATATGAATAGTATGTACAGTCAATCTTTTAAATCACATTTACACAAATAATGGGAATTGGACTGAAAGTGTGAACCTTTATTCAATCAAATAAAATCTGTTATAAACAAAAACATCTGAAGGGATCAAACACATCTCGATGAACTCGTTTTAAACTTCCCAGACATCACAATCCTATTGTAGTTTCAGTCAGGTCTGCTTTTGGACCAGAAGAGAGGCTTTTGAAACTTACAGAACGACATTTAAGAGGAGAAAAAGTTGATATCCCAGTTCATGGGTCCAAATGAATATGCCGGTAGAATAGTGTTATGAACTGAGCTGGTTCCTGTTGTTAGATTGTATACGAAACATAAAGAGTTTACCATGGTTCTGAAGTGTGCGCTCAGGGTGCCTGTGGTTTGGTGATACTCCATCACACAGTTGTTGTTCAGAATCTCTCCACTGCTGTCGCTTTAACACAAACACACAACACAAGTCACATCTGTGAAAACGCATGTGTAAGTGAACATTCTAATGATGTTTGTTGTTCAATTTCTGTAGTCAAGCCCAGTTGAGTTGGTCAGAATTCTGCTGTACATAGTTTTACGAAGTGGCTGTGAGTCTCTCTTGTTTTCTATGTGGCCGAGACCAAGATGTGCTGAAAATGACTTCTGATTGAACACTTGAATCTTACTTGCGCGTGTTCTCGTTCTTCAGTAAGGCCTTGGCCTGCTGTTCGTTGATGATGGTGGCTTTCACCTGAGGAGGATTCATATGAACATTGAGTTTTCCTCCGACCAGCAGGCGAACCGTTGCTGAAAACTTTGTCTGAGTCTTGAGCACTTGAGGAGGCTGTTTCTCTATGATGAAGGTGCTGAAAGAGACACCAATGATGAAAACATCACAGAGCCAGACGACAGCTGTCAGAGTGTAGTGATGTGTGTGATAACATCAGTGATGTGTGTACCTGGTGACGAGAGCTGATATGATGTCGGTGACAGTAGCGTTGAGTTCAGTGAGCAGTTCTTCAGTCGGTCCAGGTATAGGCAGCTGCTGCGTCAGGTGTTCAACTCGACGAATCTGCTGTCTGTTCTGCCAGATCAAATCAGCCAGCTTCTCACACCTGCATTAACAACACACATCACAAGATGGTGGTTCATGGTGGTGTGCAAATACATAGTTTGACAAAAAACAGGGACAAAACTGAGACATTCAAACCCAATGGGACAACACAATCATGAAACATTAATTGTCCTGCGCCTTCCACAAACGGTATGTATATGTGTGAGCGCATTCATTTCCTTTTTTCAGATGAATGTGTTAAAAAATTATTCATGCAAAGGCTTTTAAAGCATTTAAGCAGGATTTTAAACGGCGTATAGACAGACAGCTTCTAGCTGTGCAGCGCACCAGAATTTAGTTTTCTTTAATGCTTCAATTAAAAAAACTCACAAGACTTTGCCTAAAAAGCACATTGTGAAAATGGGGAAAGCATCAGATCTGAGTTTATTTTCAGCTCATCACGAACCTGCCCCCCTCTCTCTCTTGCCCCATGCACAACTGAACTCTGACCTCATCCGCAGGTCCGTCCTATCTTCTTTTTTCTGTTTTTAAATATCCCTGCTTGTAAAAGTTGTATTTTACATATATATAATTATCTGTATTTTTATTCTGTGTAATGTTATTTGTATGCACCGTGGGTCTGAGAGTAATGCAATTTCAATCCTCCATATGTATGGACTCCACATTGACAATTGACAATAAAGCAGACTTTGACTTTGATAACTGTACCAGGCTTGCAGCATGTCCAGTCCTCCCTCTGCTGGTCCTCCATTCCCAGCAAGCTGTTGTCGTCTCTTCCACTGAATCAGCTCATCATCCACAATCAGCGCCTGCTGTTTCCTCAACAGAGTCAAAGTCCTCTGATATTTCTCTGCCAGCTCCTATACACACACACACACACACACACAAAGTGACATAACATCACATGTGTCTTGATTGAATTCATTCTTAAGCCTCTTTATGCCTCAAAATGTTCAAGAATTACTGACACATAAATATTCAAACACACTGTGAATTAAGGGTACGGGGCAGACCCGCCTGACTGTATAACTGTTAAAGAACACGCGTCTCGATGCACCTTACACTGTACGGGTCAGACCCGCCTGACTGTATAACTGTTAAAGAACACGCGTCTCGATGCACCTTACACTGTACGGGGCAGACCCGCCTGACTGTATAACTGTTAAAGAACACGTGTTTCCATGCACCTTGCACTGTACGGGTCAGACCCGCCTGACTGTATAACTGTTAAAGAACACGCGTCTCGATGCACCTTACACTGTACGGGGCAGACCCGCCTGACTGTATAACTGTTAAAGAACACGCGTCTCTATGCACCTTACACTGTACGGGGCAGACCCGCCTGACTGTATAGCTGTTAAAGAACACGTGTTTCCATGCACCTCGCACTGTACGGGTCAGACCCGCCTGACTGTATAACTGTTAAAGAACACGCGTCTCCATGCACCTTACACTGTACGGGGCAGACCCGCCTGACTGTATAACTGTTAAAGAACACGAATCTCGATGCACCTTACACTGTACGGGTCAGACCCGCCTGACTGTATAACTGTTAAAGAACACGCGTCTCGATGCACCTTACACTGTACGGGGCAGACCCGCCTGACTGTATAACTGTTAAAGAACACGCGTCTCGATGCACCTCGCACTGTACGGGGCAGACCCGCCTGACTGTATAACTGTTAAAGAACACGCGTCTCTATGCACCTTACACTGTACGGGGCAGACCCACCTGACTGTATAACTGTTAAAGAACACGCGTCTCTATGCACCTTACACTGTACGGGGCAGACCCGCCTGACTGTATAACTGTTAAAGACACACGTCTCCATGCACCTCGCACTGTACGGGGCAGACCCGCCTGCCTATATAACTGTTAAAGAACACGCGTCTCGATGCACCTTACACTGTACGGGGCAGACCCACCTGACTGTATAACTGTTAAAGAACACGCGTCTCTATGCACCTTACACTGTACGGGGCAGACCCACCTGACTGTATAACTGTTAAAGAACACGCGTCTCGATGCACCTTACACTGTACGGGGCAGACCCGCCTGACTGTATAACTGTTAAAGACAAGCGTCTCCATGCACCTCCCGCTGTACGGGGCAGACCCGCGTGACTATATAACTGTTAGAGAACACGTGTTTCCATGCACCTCGCACTGTACGGGTCAGACCCACCTGACTGTATAACTGTTAAAGAACACGCGTCTCTATGCACCTTACACTGTACGGGGCAGACCCGCTTGACTGTATAACTGTTAAAGAACACGTGTTTCCATGCACCTTGCACTGTACGGGTCAGACCCGCCTGACTGTATAACTGTTAAAAAACACGCGTCTCGATGCACCTTACACTGTACGGGGCAGACCCGCCTGACTGTATAACTGTTAAAGAACACGTGTTTCCATGCACCTTGCACTGTACGGGTCAGACCCGCCTGACTGTATAACTGTTAAAGAACACGTGTTTCCATGCACCTTGCATTGTACGGGTCAGACCCGCCTGACTGTATAACTGTTAAAGAACACGCGTCTCGATGCACCTTACACTGTACGGGGCAGACCCGCCTGACTGTATAACTGTTAAAGAACACGCGTCTCTATGCACCTTACACTGTACGGGGCAGACCCGCCTGACTGTATAACTGTTAAAGAACACGTGTTTCCATGCACCTTGCACTGTACGGGTCAGACCCGCCTGACTGTATAACTGTTAAAGAACACGCGTCTCGATGCACCTTACACTGTACGGGGCAGACCCGCCTGACTGTATAACTGTTAAAGAACACGCGTCTCCATGCACCTTACACTGTACGGGGCAGACCCGCCTGACTGTATAACTGTTAAAGAACACGCGTCTCGATGCACCTTACACTGTACGGGGCAGACCCGCCTGACTGTATAACTGTTAAAGACACACGTCTCCATGCACCTCGCACTGTACGGGGCAGACCCGCCTGACTGTATAACTGTTAAAGAACACGTGTCTCCATGCATCTCCCATTGTACGGGGCAGACCCGCCTGACTGTATAACTGTTAAAGAAACACGTCTCCATGCACCTTGCACTGTACAGGGCAGACCCGCCTGACTGTATAACTGTTAAAGAACACGTGTTTCCATGCACCTTGCACTGTACGGGGCAGACCCGCCTGACGGTATAACTGTTAAAGACACACGTCTCCATGCACCTCGCACTGTACGGGGCAGACCCGCCTGACTATATAACTGTTAAAGACACACGTCTCCATGCACCTCGCACTGTACGGGGCAGACCCGCCTGCCTATATAACTGTTAAAGACACATGTCTCCATGCACCTCGCACTGTACGGGGCAGACCAGCCTGACTGTATAACTGTTAAAGAACACGTGTTTCCATGCACCTTGCACTGTACGGGTCAGACCCGCCTGACTGAATAACTGTTAAAGAACACGCGTCTCGATGCACCTTACACTGTACGGGGCAGACCCGCCTGACTGTATTACTGTTAAAGAACACGCGTCTCGATGCACCCTACACTGTACGGGGCAGACCCGCCTGACTGTATAACTGTTAAAGAACATGTGTTTCCATGCACCTCGCACTGTACGGGGCAGACCCGCCTGACTGTATAACTGTTAAAGAACACGCGTCTCGATGCACCTTACACTGTACGGGGCAGACCCGCCTGACTGTATAGCTGTTAAAGAACACGCGTCTCGATGCACCTCGCACTGTACGGGGCGGACCCGCCTGACTGTATAACTGTTAAAGAACACGCGTCTCGATTCACCTCGCACTGTACGGGGCAGACCCGCCTGACTGTATAACAGTTAAAGACACGCGTCTCCATGCACCTCCCGCTGTACGGGGCAGACCCGCCTGACTGTATAACTGTTAAAGAACACGCGTCTCGATGCACCTTACACTGTACGGGGCAGACCCGCCTGACTATATAACTGTTAAAGAACACGCGTCTCGATGCACCTTACACTGTACGGGGCAGACCCGCCTGACGGTATAACTGTTAAAGAACACGCGTCTCGATGCACCTCGCACTGTACGGGGCAGACCCGCCTGACTGTATAACTGTTAAAGAACACGCGTCTCGATGCACCTTACACTGTACGGGGCAGACCCGCCTGACTGTATAGCTGTTAAAGAACACGCGTCTCGATGCACCTCGCACTGTACGGGGCAGACCCGCCTGACTGTATAACTGTTAAAGAACACGCGTCTCGATTCACCTCGCACTGTACGGGGCAGACCCGCCTGATTGTATAACTGTTAAAGAACACGCGTCTCTATGCACCTTACACTGTACGGGGCAGACCCGCCTGACTGTATAACTGTTAAAGAACACGCGTCTCGATGCACCTTACACTGTACGGGGCAGACCCGCCTGACTGTATAACTGTTAAAGAACACGGGTCTCGATGCACCTTACACTGTACGGGGCAGACCCGCCTGACTGTATAACTGTTAAAGAACACGTGTTTCCATGCACCTTGCACTGTACGGGTCAGACCCGCCTGACTGTATAACTGTTAAAGAACACGTGTCTCGATGCACCTTACACTGTACGGGGCAGACCCGCCTGACTATATAACTGTTGAAGACACATGTCTCCATGCACCTCACACTGTGCGGGGCAGACCCGCCTGACTGTATAACTGTTAAAGAACACGCGTCTCCATGCACCTTGCACTGTACGGGGCAGACCCGCCTGACTGTATAACTGTTAAAGACACACGTCTCCATGCACCTCCCATTGTACGGGGCAGACCCGCCTGACTGTATAACTGTTAAAGACACACGTCTCCATGCACCTTGCACTGTACAGGGCAGACCCGCCTGACTGTATAACTGTTAAAGAACACGTGTTTCCATGCACCTTGCACTGTACGGGGCACACCCGCCTGACGGTATAACTGTTAAAGACACACGTCTCCATGCACCTCGCACTGTACGGGGTAGACCCGCCTGACTACATAACTGTTAAAGACACACGTCTCCATGCACCTCGCACTGTACGGGGCAGACCCGCCTGACTATATAACTGTTAAAGACACATGTCTCCATGCACCTCACACTGTACGGGGCAGACCCGCCTGACTGTATAACTGTTAAAGACACACGTCTCGATGCACCTTACACTGTACGGGGCAGACCCGCCTGACTGTATAACTGTTAAAGAACACGCGTCTCGATGCACCTTACACTGTACGGGGCAGACCCGCCTGACTGTATAGCTGTTAAAGAACACACGTCTCGATGCACCTCGCACTGTACGGGGCAGACCCGCCTGACTGTATAACTGTTAAAGAACACGCGTCTCGATTCACCTCGCACTGTACGGGGCAGACCCGCCTGACTGTATAACAGTTAAAGACACGCGTCTCCATGCACCTCCCGCTGTACGGGGCAGACCCGCCTGACTATATAACTGTTAGAGAACACGTGTTTCCATGCACCTCGCATTGTACGGGTCAGACCCGCCTGACTGTATAACTGTTAAAGAACACGCGTCTCGATGCACCTTACACTGTACGGGGCAGACCCGCCTGACTGTATAACTGTTAAAGACAAGCGTCTCCATGCACCTCCCGCTGTACGGGTCAGACCCGCGTGACTATATAACTGTTAGAGAACACGCGTCTCGATGCACCTTACACTGTACGGGGCAGACCCGCCTGACTGTATAACTGTTAAAGAACACGCGTCTCTATGCACCTTACACTGTACGGGGCAGACCCGCCTGACTGTATAACTGTTAAAGAACACGTGTTTCCATGCACCTTGCACTGTACGGGTCAGACCCGCCTGACTGTATAACTGTTAAAGAACACGTGTCTCGATGCACCTTACACTGTACGGGGCAGACCCGCCTGACTATATAACTGTTAAAGACACATGTCTCCATGCACCTCCCGCTGTACGGGGCAGACCCGCCTGACTGTATAGCTGTTAAAGAACACGCGTCTCGATGCACCTTACACTGTACGGGGCAGACCCGCCTGACTGTATAACTGTTAAAGACAAGCGTCTCCATGCACCTCCCGCTGTACGGGTCAGACCCGCGTGACTATATAACTGTTAGAGAACACGTGTTTCCATGCACCTCGCACTGTACGGGTCAGACCCGCCTGACTGTATAACTGTTAAAGAACACGCGTCTCGATGCACCTTACACTGTACGGGGCAGACCCGCCTGACTGTATAACTGTTAAAGAACACGCGTCTCGATGCACCTTACACTGTACGGGGCAGACCCGCCTGACTGTATAACTGTTAAAGAACACGCGTCTCGATGCACCTTACACTGTACGGGGCAGACCCGCCTGACTGTATAACTGTTAAAGAACACGTGTTTCCATGCACCTTGCACTGTACGGGTCAGACCCGCCTGACTGTATAACTGTTAAAGAACACGTGTCTCGATGCACCTTACACTGTACGGGGCAGACCCGCCTGACTATATAACTGTTAAAGACACATGTCTCCATGCACCTCACACTGTGCGGGGCAGACCCGCCTGACTGTATAACTGTTAAAGAACACGCGTCTCCATGCACCTTGCACTGTACGGGGCAGACCCGCCTGACTGTATAACTGTTAAAGACACACGTCTCCATGCACCTCCCATTGTACGGGGCAGACCCGCCTGACTGTATAACTGTTAAAGACACACGTCTCCATGCACCTTGCACTGTACAGGGCAGACCCGCCTGACTGTATAACTGTTAAAGGACACGTGTTTCCATGCACCTTGCACTGTACGGGGCACACCCGCCTGACGGTATAACTGTTAAAGACACACGTCTCCATGCACCTCGCACTGTACGGGGTAGACCCGCCTGACTACATAACTGTTAAAGACACACGTCTCCATGCACCTCGCACTGTACGGGGCAGACCCGCCTGACTATATAACTGTTAAAGACACATGTCTCCATGCACCTCACACTGTACGGGGCAGACCCGCCTGACTATATAACTGTTAAAGACACACGTCTCTGTCATGATTCTGCCTAATCTTGTCTTGGTTTTCTGGTCTAGGGGCAGAATCATGACAGACCCACGTGTTTTATGTGGAGAGAAACATGTTATGGTCAATCAGGACATAATATGTGTTCTCTCCAGTCTCGTCATTGGCCCCTCCCCTCTCGTTCCTAGTATTGCTTTCCTCCTGTGTCTCATTACCCACACCTGCCCATTGTTATCTCCTTTGTTAGTTTTCCTATAAGATGCCCTCATGTCTATTGTCTTGTGCTCGTTCGTTATACTTGTACTTGTATGCTGTACTTGTTACCGGCGTGGTAGAAGCCTGGTCTAGTGTCTTGTAAGCCTTGTCCTGACCTGACATTTAAGTTCAGTTGAGTTCTTAGTTTTCAGTTTATCGTGTTAGTTATTGTGTACTGTCTTGTTACCCCCTCGTGGGTTTTTGTTTTGTTCCTGTTTCATTGTTTATTAAAGTCCTTGTTAACCCTTTCATCCCTGTTTTGCTGCCTGCACTTGGGTTCTCCTTACCACGTTCCTGACAGAACGAACGAGCCCGCATCGAACCCAGCAGGCTAAATGGAGGCCAGACGAGCAACCCAGGCTCATCGCCTCCTACGTTTACGCCAGGGGCACTCTGATGTCCTGGAGTTTGCGGACCGTTTTTTGAGACGGCAAGGGAGATGGTCCACAATGAGCAGGAGCAGATGGTCCTGTTCAATGGCGGCCTCAACCAACCTCTAGCGGGGTGGGAGATGAAGATGCTGAGACCGCTGGGCTTCACTGACCTGATCAGGTATGCCATGAATCGGCCGGAGCCCAGTGTCTCAGCTCAACCCAGTCTTTCCCCCCCGCTGGCCGCCATCCCCGAGGGCCGTACCCTGCAAATCGGGGTTGTGGGCCTCTCCTCACCCTCTGCAACCTCCACCTCGTTCACCGCACCACCTCCTACAGTCTCCCCATCCGCAGTCAGCCTTGGTGGCAAGAGGGGTAGGCGAGAGTCCTGGGGGTCCTCGTCAGAGGCCTCCAACCCGGAGACAGCCACGCTCTTCACCTCCTTCCTCCAGCCGACCACCAGACGGGTGGCTCGGCTGAAGAAGAAGAGGCAACGGAGGGCGGTCCCAAGTCCGGTGGTCCCGTCAAGTCTGGTGGTCCCGTCAAGTCCGGTGGTCCCGTCAAGTCCGGTGGTCCCAAGTCCGGTGGTCCCAAGTCCGGTGGTCCCGCAGGCGCCCAGTCAAGTGGCCGGTCCTGTCTTCCAGCCGGCGTCAAGTCCTGTTCCTCAGCCGGCCTTCCAGCCGGCGTCAAGTCCTGTTCCTCAGCCGGCCTTCCAGCCGGCGTCAAGTCCTGTTCCTCAGCCGGCCTTCCAGCCGGCGTCAAGCCATGTTCCTCAGCCGGGGACCCCTAGAGCCCCTGGGACTTCGCGCTCTCGAGCGCCGCCCCCCAGGGTGTCCCCTAAGTCCCCTGGGACTCCGCGCTTCCGAGCGCCAGGGACAAAAACTGTTCCCCCTTATCCCAACCCCTTTGGACTTCCCCCCATGGACTCATGTGTTCCCCCATGAACTTTGTTGTTCCCCCTCCCCCCCTCCCTTGTTTGTTATTTTTAGTATGTCACCCCAACCCTTTTATCATGTATTCTTGTCTGCCCCTAATTGTGTTTACCATGTTTTGTTGGTTGTTGTCTGTTTCCCAGTCGGTCTTGTCTTGTTAGTGTTCTCCCTTGGTGAACGCCAGGGGGCGTTCATTAAGGGGGGGGTTCTGTCATGATTCTGCCTAATCTTGTCTTGGTTTTCTGGTCTAGGGGCAGAATCATGACAGACCCACGTGTTTTATGTGGAGAGAAACATGTTATGGTCAATCAGGACATAATATGTGTTCTCTCCAGTCTCGTCATTGGCCCCGCCCCTCTCGTTCCTAGTATTGCTTTCCTCCTGTGTCTCATTACCAACACCTGCCCATTGTTATCTCCTTTGTTAGTTTTCCTATAAGATGCCCTCATGTCTATTGTCTTGTGCTCGTTCGTTATACTTGTACTTGTATGCTGTACTTGTTACCCCGTTGTAGAAGCCTGGTCTAGTGTCTTGTAAGCCTTGTCCTGACCTGACATTTAAGTTCAGTTGAGTTCTTAGTTTTCAGTTTATTGTGTTAGTTATTGTGTACTGTCTTGTTACCCCCTCGTGGGTTTTTGTTTTGTTCCTGTTTCATTGTTTATTAAAGTCCTTGTTAACCCTTTCATCCCTGTTTTGCTGCCTGCACTTGGGTTCTCCTTACCACGTTCCTGACACGTCTCCATGCACCTTACACTGTACGGGGCAGACCCGCCTGACTGTAAAACTGTTAAAGACACACGTCTCCATGCACCTGGCACTGTACGGGGCAGACCCGCCTGACTATATAACTGTTAAAGACACACGTCTCCATGCACCTCGCACTGTACGGGGCAGACCCGCCTGACTATATAACTGTTAAAGACACATGTCTCCATGCACCTCGCACTGTACGGGGCAGACCCGCCTGACTATATAACTGTTAAAGACACACGTCTCCATGCACCTCGCACTGTACGGGGCATACCCGCCTGACTATATAACTGTTAAAGACACACGTCTCCATGCACCTTACACTGTACGGGGCAGACCCGCCTGACTGTAAAACTGTTAAAGACACACGTCTCCATGCACCTCGCACTGTACAGGGCAGACCCGCCTGACTGTATAACTGTTAAAGATCTCCTTTCCATGGAATGTCCCCCGTTGGTGGAACGACCTGCCCAACCAAACCAGAGCAGCTGAATCCTTACCCATTTTTAAGAAACATCTTAAGATTCACCTCTTTACTCAACATCTGACACAATAACACTAGCACTTAGTTTCTATTAAATTTTTTCTATGTCCATTTTCTCGAAAAATTAAATAATAATTAAACCACACTAGCTTAGTATACCTTGGTTAGCAAATTGTGTTCAGTTGTGATGCACTTGTACTTTTTGATCTTTTGCTGGAGTGATTGCTTCTATTGTTCCTCATTTTGTAAGTCCCTTTTCGATAAAAGACTCGGCCAAATGACTAAATGTTAATCTAGAAGTAAGTTTGACCACCTCCTGTCACCCTCCCATGAGAGCCTGTGCACTGACTGATCACTGACTGATTGGTATTTTTAGTTATTACTTTCCTTGTAAAAAAGCAATTCACTTCAAATTGATTTCTTTCATACAAGTACAGTAAAAGTGGTTTTAATGTCACTTTTGATAAGGATGGCATAATTTTATAATAATATCAGTCCTATTTAAAGTGTACCAGAAGTATACTTGCGATAGCTCCTCTTAAGCACAATCAAATATACTTCTGTCTATTTTTATTTGGACCTCAGCACTACTTTAAGTAAAAAATGACATAACGTACATATTTTTTTTAAATACATTTTAGTATATTTATTTTTCACTAGTGTAGGCATTGTTAGTATTAAATTATTTGGGACCTGGCATATGCATGTAGGGTATGGGTATGGTACTGTGTGCTTTGTAATGCAGTATATGGTTAGATTGACATAGATGGGCAACAGTGTGTTCAAAAATGGCTAGCTGTGCATTAAAGTAGCATTGGGTGCTTCTTTGCCTCCGCGTTGTGAATTATCCTGCCGTCACTCTCATTTAATATTCTTGCAAAGTAGTTAACCTCACTTTTCACTTGAAAAGTAGAAGACTCTGAAGCCCATTTGCCAATCAGATTATCATCATTTTACTGTGATGAAATGGAATTAGTGTATGTTTTTACCTGTCTGTATTTCTGTAAGGTGTTGGCCTCTCGTGTGAGCCAAGATTCCAGTGTGGACTTTCTGCTCTGCAGACTGGTTTCTCTCTGGACGCGTTCGGCTGGAGCAACGCTGGATAAACTACTCAACTGAGCTACACAACATACAGAGAAACACACAAACGTTAGTTTAGTCAACACACATTCATAATACAATCATTGAACTATTTTGAATACATTTACATTTATGCATTTGGCAGACACTTCTATCCAAAGCGACTTACATAGCATTATCCTATACATATGTTTCTAAATATATGCAATCCCCTGGGCCCGAACACATGACCTTGGCGTTGTTAGCCCCATGCTCTTACTTCCCGCTCACCCTCTATCACAACTCCTTCCTGGTGGAACATTCTTCCTAACTTGGTCCGGTCAACCACATCTCTCACAACCTTCAAAAACTTAAAACCCATCTCTTCTGTGAATACTTGACAGACAAAAAAAATTATGTACATGTGGCGAGCAGGGTGGGACAAGAGCCATGGGGGAAAGCAACAGGGCCGGTGATGTGAGTGTTAACGAGCGTCAGCTGGGCTTGCACCGGTCTCGTATCTCTTACGGAGGATGGGGGATAATGGGGGATTATTTAACTTTGTGGGGAATTGCAGAAAGACTATAAACTTATACTAAAGACAAACATGTGGAAAAAACATTTAACACAGAAGATAAAGAAAAATACGTATGCTTAAACATCACAAGAACAGCTTGTGGAAGAGGGAGAGGAGGGTTCAAACCCTCTGGCATGTATGGAGAGAAGTGTTTCAATTGTGGAAGAACGGGGCACTGGCACAAAGATTGTCCTGAGCCTCGGAGATCGCGGAGGTCAAGAGAAAAGGTATATGGAAGTGAGGAGGTGAGGCATCATTCCGAGGGTGGTGAGTATGATTTCCCTTAGCATATGCAATGAAGATCTGCTTAGCTCACATTCCATGATGAATGAAAACGCTTTCTGAACTTTGCTAAAATGCACAATGCTTGTGTGCAACAAACCGCTTGAATTTTTGATAGATTCAGGGGCAACGAATAGCCTACTGTGATTCACAAGAAGTGTTTAAATTTGCCAGAGTCTAAACTAGCTGTTTATTCCCTAAATGCTAGTGGCTCTAATGTAAAATAATTTATGTCAAAAGGGTGCAATGCGAGTTGGGGAGTGTCAAATTTCAACACAGGTTTCTCATGTCTGACTGCTGCCCGATTCATTTGCTGGGCAGAGTCATAATGTGTATTATGACAGATTGAGCATGATACCAACACGACCCGAGTGCAGTGCTCGTACAGCTGTACGATGTAGTTTTGAATTACGTAAGTATGATGTAGAAAGTATTGCCTCACAGACCCTCATGACGTTGATTACAATGGTGTGGGGAGATGTGGGTGTTTTGCTGACAAATGTGCGCACGCCATAGAATGGGTTAAAAGGGATGACGTGCAATATTCAAATTTGTTGCACGCCCATCGTGAGAATCATGCCTGTCTGTAAGCAACAAGGGGACTTGAAGTGTTTTCACACACAAAAAAGATTAATGAAGAGTATTGACATACCAGAAATTTTGGGAAAGGTGCCCTTTCAACTGTTGGTAACAGGAAAATATTATGTTGGGTTGATTAGGAACTGTGAGCCTGTTGTGATAACGCCCAAGGGTAATTTTCGTCCACGCAAACAGCAATACCCCCTCAAAACAGAAGCCTCAAACCAGAGGTCTCAATGGCATAAGGCCAATATTTAATGAGTTTAAAAAGATTAAAAAATAAAGGCATAGTTGTGCCATGCCCAAATTTACCGGTGCGCAGGCCTTTGTTTCCAGTTAAAAAGATAAGAGAAAAGAACACAAAGTAAATGTCTCCAAAGTCCAGCTGGCAAAACAGTTTGTTTATTTTTTTGGGTCACGAAATTAATGACCACGGCAGACAGCTGTCCGCAAAGAGCGTGTCTGCAATTTCAGACATTGCACGTCCAAAAGACAAAGAAGCAATTCATGTAATTTTTAGGGACCATTTTTCTGCTCAGACAGCAGAGCTCTTGCACTCACACGCGCATGCGAATTAGAAGAGAGTAAAAGTGTAAACATTCACACATACAGTAGATATGCATTTGATGTAACTTGTGATTTTGGCACACTGTGGAAACACAGAAACTTTTTAAAAGCTGATGGTAAAAAGATTCTTAACCACACACAGGTTGCTGATATTCTATCTGCCATTCTTCTCCCATCAGCCATTGTTGTGTGTGACTATGCCACACACACTTTTGTATCTGAAACTATTTTTTGCAGGAAGCCGACGAGCTGACCTTCCAGCAAAGCAAGCAACATCAGAGACAGACAGATTTTCTCCAGAAATCACTAACAAAACTCTTTCTCTTGCAGAGATGCAAACATTTTGCAGAACCAGCTGAGCGTGCACTCTGGAAGGAGTGCTCATGTAAATACACAGACAATGTTTGGGGGGGCCGAAATGGCTTGACCTGTTTGCCAAAAATCTTTTCCCTGCTTTTGCGATTTTGACGCATGGCCTAGACCACGCGTCAAAAGGGGAGATGTTACAATGTTTTTTTGTGTTTTTGCTCTCAAAATATTTGTGCAGGTCAAAAGAGCAGGAGCAAATGGAGCTGACAAATCATTACACAGCTTCCAGGAAGTCGTAGGAAAGACATGCCTCCCACTGCAAAAAGGTGTCCAAGGAGGGGCAACTCCAACCGTATGGCTCTTCGCAATGGTCGTGCTGACTGAAGCGACAGGAGGGGCACTATTGGTGCTCGCAAAGGGAATCAACTGTTCGAGTCGGGGACGCATCGAACCCCGAGAAATTAGAGATTATAGAATTTTGTTTCTGTGCAACACTATATTCCAAGTTTGATAAAATGGTATGGGGAGGGACAGTGTTACCCTAATTCTGCTAGGTACTGGGGAACAAATATGTATTTGGGTATAGGTACGTGTACCTCAGGTGATGTTGTGGAAAAGGCAACAAAATTTGAAAATGTGGGCAATTATGTCCCCTGGGACGGCCAAATAAAAAGGAAAAAGTCTAGCTCTAACTCAGAAAATTTTTAATTATGAGGGAACGGGGGCAGCTTCCCAAATAATAGTGGAAATATGGAAAGTGATAAAGGTTTAAGCAGTGCAGTATTGGTGTATGTGGTAGAGAAACGGGAAAGACACAGGTCAGAAGGTTCAGATATCAGTGCAGCCAAGGAATTTTCAAGCGGCAGAGCAGGCAGAAAAAGAGGCACAGGAAGTAGAGGCTAGGACATGGATAGATCCAGGAGAAACGGACGTAGATATGAGAAAGGCAATATACCAATGCAAAGGCAATAAGGCATGTGCATTGGCACTGATAGAAAAGAAAGAGGTTGGAGTGAATGACAGTTGTTGGTGGTGTATGCAACTCGAGCAGGCTTGGAAAGTCAGTCCTCTGAAATTAGAGGATGAGAGAAGGCTAAAAGGTCAATTACCCTGCAAAGCCGCCACCCTGTTGACAGTTGCAAACAGCACCAACGAAGCAGAGGCGGCACGAAAGACAGACTGCAAAGAACCAGGTGGTAAGTACAGTATCAGTTTTGACACCAGGCCTCTGAATATACACCCCAGGATAGGACATGTTTGCCTGTGTAGAGCGAAAGGGGGGCCACTCATAGGAACATCAGAATGCAAAAACATAGTGAAAACCAATGAAAACCAACCAAATTGTTCATTTAATAGCTGGAATTTCACCTGCCCGTTCTCAGAGGACGAGGTAGGCCAAAGTGGCGTAGTATGGGTCTGTGGGGAAAGAGCATTCCACAGACTGCCCATGAAATGGACAGGCTGCTGTTATCCAGCTCTCCTGTCCGTAGGAGCAGCTGCCTACGCACCTAGAAAAATCAGAGAAAAAAGAGATTTGCTCGACGTTGACAGCATGCCCAGTACCTATGAAGGGGCATGGCTGATGGACCCCTGGACATCCCCACAGGGCACTGTCCTGTGGAATATTTTTGGAGGTCTTGGTGGAGCTATAAGCATGACAAAATTGAACGGATTGGCTTGGCAGGTTTTAGCATTGGCAAACTCGACTGAAAAAGCTTTGGGTCTATTGAGCGAGGAGATGGCACAGATAAGGGAAGTAGTTTTACAGAGTAGATTGGTTTTAGACATGCTTACGGCAGAGAAAGGCGGTGTGTGCAAAATGCTCGGGGTCAGTTGTTGTTTCTACATTCCGGATTATGCTAATAATGTCACAGACATCATAAAACACATGAAGAATGCAATCAGGGAACCGGATGATATGACTAACAGTCTGTTGAAATGGTGGAATAGCCAAAGTTGGGGGGCGTGGCTGATGCAGGTGGCATTACCCATTCTAGTGGGATTGTTATTTCTTATAATTATGTTACCATGTTTAATTTACTGTTTTCAAAACTGTTTAAATAAAATACTATTAGGGAGCATGGCTGCAATTGAACAAAGGTTCATGGTGCAGACCATCAATCCCACGGAAGGGGAATTTATTGAGTACGATGACAATGGCCTATGAAATCTGAAGGAGAAAGGGCAGTGCTCATCTTACAGGTTGAGGCATCATAAGTTTGGTTATCATATATGATAAGAGATGGGAATGTGATGGAAATGTTCATGACGTGGGTTTCTTCACGCTAATCTCTGTAAAAATTGATTCAAGACTGTCTATCTTGTTGTTCTTAAATTCCTTAGAAATGTTTTGCTACGTGGCAGACCACTCAGCTCCTTTGCCCTTGAGCAAAGACTAAGAGGTTCTGGTGAAGATAAGAGATGGCGACACATTTTTGTTACCAAAGATACGTTCTTGCTCAAGGGTGGGGGAGAAGAAGGGTGTCATGTTTGGATCATATAAAAGCCCTGTAAGTGAGAAGGAGGGCACCTTCTCTCTGCACCATGCTTGTGATGCAGACTGAATGTCAATAAAATATAAAATACCTTGCAAGGTAACTCATGCTCTCTGTGTATTGCATTTGTCTGAAGTGTTTAAAACTCACCTTGATTAAGGAATAAGAAAATTCCACAACAGGATATTTGTTACATATCGTATTGACTTTAAAGTTATTTTAAAAAGCCATAAACGGTTTTGCCCCTACCTACATAACACAGCTTCTATCACACTACAACCCATCACGCTCTCTAAGATCTCAAAACTCCAGACTTTTGATAACACCTAGAATAACTTAATCAACAATTGGTTGAATGAGTCCTTTAGTTTTGTCGCAGTTAAAGAAACTGCATTAGACATTGACATCTAGCAATCGAGTCTAAATTCAAATATTGGAGAGACAAGTTTAGCCAACGGCTATTCTGTTTCCTTCTTTATTACTATCAGAAATAATCTAGATGCACTCTATTATTTTTGAAGGTTTACCGCAAGTTAACGTGAACAGCAAAAGAACGTGCGCATACACAATAACATATGTTTATGTTGTTGCTTTGAAACCGTCTATATCAGCTGCTGTGAATGCCTCCTGTACTCCATGTGCCTCTGGCCCAATCTTATCTGAACCATGAGGATTATCAAAAGACAACTCCAAGGATAAGTGCATATATGCGTGTGCAGTTCATATCTAGCATCTTTTAGAGCTGGGACCGCCACTCCATCTATCAGTTTCAAACGATCTCCAAATCAAGCGTTATATCCATCGTTTATAGAACATTCATCACCCCAATGCAGCGAAGAAACAAACACAGCTAAACTTCATAGTGCTTTCTTTCTCTCTCACTCTCTCTCTCCTAAGCACAAGTGAAAGTGGCTTGTGCACATGCTCCTTCTCCCGCTCTCCATTGTTGATGCTTGGTCATGCCGCGTGTTTTTCCGGGAGAATTGTCCAATAAGGGACTAAAAAAGTTGTTATGTGACGATTTTCTGAAACCAGTACGAACGCTGGGGGAGTGTATTGTGAACAGAAATACTACGTCATACGTCCAACTAGTTTTTTGACAAGTTGACCATGTTAAGGATGAGACGACAACACGTTTAACATTGTAAAGAAGTCAGAATGCATGAAACACTGTTGCACGGCCACTTTAAATGGCTAACAAATTAAAATGACAAAAGGCTTTTTTAAAGACCGGCATACCTTTTTCCGTCAGACAAATTGTTTTGTTCATCAAAAAAAATAGCAGGCAAATAGCAATCAAAAACTTGTCTAGTTTTATTATAAAAATGTAACATGTCCACATGCTGTCTGGAGCGGAGCCTATTCACATTTACTCAGCGAAGAGAATTTAGAACCTCATAACTTATGTTAACACACAAACAGATGGATGTTCATACCCTGTATCCTCAGACTCTCCTGATACTGGATGATGAAATATTCCTGACTGTGCTGCAGTTTCCGCAGATCATTCTCTGTGTCCTGCATCATGACCCGCAGCTCTTCAAACGTCTGATTGATCTGCTGGTATCTCTGAGGGGTTCCGTCTACTGGACCGGCACCTGGACTGCTGGCCTGAACGTCAAACATGCCACATTACTCACACACACCGTTCCTCTGGTAAAGATGTAAAGTGAGTGAGTGTGTGTAACTTACATTAGATGCGACCTGCACAAGTCTTTGCTCAGTGTAGAGAATGTGTTTGACACAGCGTACCAGCTCCAGAGGACACAAGTCATATGTGCTCTAAAAATACATCAACATTTATGAAATTCATGACACAAACCCAACTTTTCTGATGTAAAAACAACAAAAGACACAATCATCACATATAACAACATGTTAAATAGCAAAGGCTGAAAAAATGCATTGTATTAATTTAAGGTTCTGCAATTCAACATGATTGCATATTTAAGCTGTGAATTTTTCAAATGGAAACAATTCACACACAGTTTCACCATTTAAAAAATCAATAATCAAAATTGCATCGATGGCATTTTCCTTTGGCGATTTCGATTTTTTTGTAAGTGTGTCCTGCCGTTTCAGATTTTTGCAGATTCAGATTTTGTTTAAGAACTATAATTGAAAGCACATACAAACAAAAATCGACTTTTCTTTAATGAAAACTTTTATTTTCATAAAACAACATATAATTTCAGGATCTTTTCACCTTAACAAAATAAAGTGCTCTGTGACTTGAAAAAGATAGAAATAACAGTTGAACATACAACTGAAAATAGAACAAAATAGTACAACAGAAATGTACAATAACGTAATAATATGTGCAGTGCGTAATAACTGAATAACAAGGCCCCTTTTCTTTCTTACCAACAGATGCAAAATGCTATTACTTTAGCATTAATAGAAGGTTTTTCATCACCAAGAGAAGCATCTGCTGCCCTTTTCTCCAAAAGCCATTTAAGTGCAGTGATGGCTGGAATGACGTCTGTGGCTGTTGCTCTCAAGGAGCTAATTTCCTTTGTGAGCTCCTCGAAAGGTGCGAGCAACGTCAGGACGTTTTCAATAAGCCCCCACTGATGCGTGTTGAGTCTGGCCGGCAGCTCGTGCTCCGTTGCGTATGCCTCCAAAGCATGTCTCTGTTCCACCAGTGACTGCAGCTAATTAAATTAGCTGTTCCACCATGTTGGATTTTCTTTTATATCCAACCGTCTTTTACTGGGCTGGCCCAGCTGTGGGTGAATGTCATGAAGTCGCGAATAAGAAAGAGTTGAGTGCTTAAAATGTCATACAATCTTCCTGGCAATTGTGAGCACATCAGCGAAGCTTCGATGCGATAACACACCCACATTTATAACCAGTTGTAATGTATGTGCCATGCAGGGCAAACTTGTCAGGTTGCCCTCATCGAGTGCTGTGTTTATATTTCTTGCATTGTGTCGAAGCACGACATGAGCCCTGTTCTTGTCCAAACCCCATCACTGCAACATTGTGTCAAACGTTGCTGCCAAGTTGGCAGCAGTATGGGGACCCTGTCAGTTCTTGACATTGCAGTAGTTTTTGCCGTTGGAATTCTTTGTCTACCCGGTGAGCAGTCAGGCTCATCATTGACATCAAGCTGATGTTACATGTCCAAGTCCATCAGTTGTAAAACTGATGGCTGCCTCGGGATCGGCTTCTAACAGGCTGTGTGTGTGTGTTTTGACACAACATGAAACAACTCCGGTAACGCAACATCAGAAAAGTACCATCCAACACTGTATAATGTATTTTGGGCTGAGATAATGCATCATATTTCTGAAGCCTCTGTCCTCAACTATGGAGAATGGCTGGTCATCAAGGGCCATGAATTCCATAATTCTTCTAATAATTACTTAAGTTTTTTCACTGTTCATACCAATTAAAGATAGGACAGAAAGCTGACTTGTGGTTGGCATAGAGCTCCGGCTTGGAGCTCTAGCATTAGTGTTAGCCGCTTTCCCTTGTTCAAACTGGGCATATTCAGCTGTGTGATGCGTTTCTAAGTGTCTTATTAGGTTTGTTGTGCCGTTTTTGTGGTGGTTTCAACACGTGTCGTCTACACTGCAAGTCTGTTCTGACAAAGACCAAACCAAGAATTCAGATAATTTTCATATGCTGGCCACACAGTCCACTCATCTGCTCAATTGGGGGAATTTATGTTTTCTTATAGATCTCTTCTTATGCATCATCAACATTTTACGGACCCTTGCACTGCCAGCAGTCTGCACAGACACACTATTATGCTCAGACTTTGAATTCCCTCCTGCTCTGGCTTAAAGGAATTACGTTATTTTTACTTCAGCACATCATCTTCACATACAGTGCATCCGGAAAGTATTCACAGCGCACCACTTTCTCCACATTCTGCCATGGTACAATCTTATTCCAAAATGGATTCAATTCATTATTTTCCTCAAAATTCTATAAACAATACCCCGTAATGACAACGTGAAAGACGTTTGTTTGAAATCTTTGAAAATGTATTAAAAAGAAAAAAGCACATGTACATAAGTATTCACAGCCTTTGCTCAATACTTTGTTGAAGCACCTTTGACACCAATTACAGCCTCAAGTCTTTTTGAGTATGAAGCTACAAGTTTGTCACACCTACGTATTTTTGGGCAGGTTCTCCCATTCATCTTTGCAAGATCTCTCAAGCTCCATCAGGTTGGATGGGGAGCGTTGGTGCACAGCCATTTTCAGATCTCTCCAGAGATGTTCAATCGGGTTCAAGTCTGGGCTCTGGCTGGGCCACTCAAGGACATTCACAAAGTTGTCCTGTAGCCACTCCTTTGTTATCTTGGCTCTGTGCTTAGGGTGGTGGTCTTGTTGGAAGATGAACCTTCGCCCCAGTCTGAGGTCCAGAGCAAACTCCAGGCGGACTGTAATGTGCCTTTTACTGAGGAGTGGCCTCCGTCTGGCCACTGTGCCATACAGGCCTGATTGGTGGAGTGTTGCAGAGATGGTTGTTCTTCTGGAAGGTTCTCCTCTCTCCACAGAGACATGCTGGAGCTCTGTCAGAGTGACCATCGGGTTCTTGGTCACCTCCCTAACTAAGGCGCTTTTCTCCTGATCACTCAGTTTGGCCGGGCAGTCAGCTCTAGGAAGAGTCCTGATGGTTCCAAACTTCTTCCATTTACTGATGATGGAGGCCACTGTGCTCATTGGGACCTTCAATGCTGCAGAAAGTTTTCTGTACCCTTCCCCAGATCTGTGCCTCGATACAATCCTGTCTCGGAGGTATATGGACCACTCCTTGTTTATGCTGCAATATTCACTCACTGGCCACTTTAGTAGGTACCACAGTTCAATTGCTTTCTAACACATATTGCAAATCAGCCAATTGGATGCCAGGAACTAAATGCATGATCAGACCGTCAACTTCAACACTCATCACTTACGGCGTGCCATTAAAGGGATCCTATTCCTTTTATTGGCCTTTCTACCGGAAAAGCATGTCAACCCCACAAGCCAACCGACACGTGGGACCCGCTCACCATCAAGATTATCTGCGCTATCAAGATGGGCTGCTCTGAGGCTCGTTACTCTTGCGATAATGAAGTTTAGGTGTGTCTGTAATAATAATAATAATACATAATGTACAAAACACGAAGGGATTAATGTCATGATGTGTTGTGTGCTCATGCTGTAGTTCCATCCCACTCTCCCCACTAGTCCCGCCTCCAACAGCTCGTGTTTTTCCAGGAAATAATAAATGCATTTGCTATTTAAACAATATGGCACATGCCGTGAAAATGGTAACTAGGTCCGCCTGAAATAGGCAAAAAACACTTGATTCGTGCCTGGCACAACATTGCACCAGGTGTATGATAGGGCCCCTTGAGTTCAGTTACCACGGGGTAGTACCTTCAGCTGTGAAGCATAATGACCAAGTTTGATCTTGAGCAGAAAGCCATCTTCTCCCATCTGATGTTCTGCCCTCCTCTGTAACTCCTGGATCAGACTATCTAACAGACGCTTGGCTTTAAACTCATCCTGCTGGTTCTCCAGGTCTAAAGCATCCCTGCGAAACACAAGCACAGTTTGTGTCTCATGTCACAGAGCAAATTTCAGACAAACAGCAGAGCAGGAACACTTACCACGGCTGAGCTTCCAGCCACTGCGCCAGATAGTGCCGCACCTCGATAGGGAAATGCTGCCCGTACAAAGACTGCATCTGATGCAGGGCGTCCCCTTGTAACTGCTGAGCCTGAATCCACAACGCCATATCCAGCTCTTAGTACACAGAAAAAAAGAGAAAGAGAGAGATGCATTTTTAGTGTGACCATTTTCCCATTCACTTTTTTTATGGTTTCAGCTGCCACAAGATAAACAAACGTTATGTGACTTAACTTCCGGAAGACCTCTGCAAAGAATCAATATCTGTTGAGAAGTTGTAGTGACTTTATATTAAAGTCAGAGATTAATCGTGTATAGGCAGTGACCAATAATTGATATACCTGTAAACATTTCGGTACCAAAATCCAGGAGACCCGGGATCGTGGGGGGGGGGTTGGTAGGGGTTGTGGCACCCCACTGTTATAAATACTTTAATTACTTTATACATAAAACAGCACAAGCAGTTTGTCCCTTCACACCGCGTCCCATATTTCAGATGTTTAAACTTTGTTTATTAGTCAGCAGAATGTTTTTATTTTTTATATGTTTTTTTATTTGTTTATTTACATGGATAGATGGATTAACCAGTATTTGCATATTGCAGTTATTTACAAGAACCGCACAGTATGGTCACAGTTGTCAGGACTCTGTCCTTCCTGTCTCGAGTTCTCTAGCTCACTCGGCAGAGTCATGACATTGCCACGTCTTTCGGGTTTTGTTTTGTTATGTGTGGAGACACGTGGCTTTTGCTGTTACTTGGCGCCACGTGTCTTCCTTTTATGTCTCTCAGCCCCGCCCTCCTGTCTTCCGTAATATTACCATTAGGGTTTCATTCTCATCACCTGCTCAGTGTTTTCTTGGTTCACTCTCATTAGGGTTCATTCCCATCCCCTGCTCAGTGTTTTATTGGTTCACTCTCATTAGGGTTTCATTCCCATCACCTGCTCAGTGTTTTCTTGTTTCACTCTCGTTAGGGTTTCATTCCCATCACCTGTCACCACTCTGCCCATGTAATTACTCCTTGTTAGTGTCTCTCTATATATAGTCCCAGTTTCCCTCTGTTCAGTGCATTGTTTGTGTTATTCTATACTTGATGTATGTTTGATCGGATGTCTTGCTCTCATGGTAGTCTCCCCTGTATACGCTTCCTAGCGTTGTTGGATTACCCTGGTTCCTGTTTTTTGTTAACCCTTCGTTTGCCTGCATCTGGGTTCTGTCCAAGCCATTTCGTGACAACAGTACTAAAAATCGAAACTCTATATTACCTGTTTTATTCAGAGTTTTATGCAGAACACAACACTCTTTTCATAACACGTAATTTTTTCTAAAGGCATAGAAAGTGTAACAACAACAGCGTATGTGGTGTCAAAAGATGGGTTCCAGACTTCCAAAAACAATATTAGACCAAGAGCAAAAACATTACCGACAGATAATTTAAAAACGATGAAAACATTACTTCTGCAGATCCAGCACTAGCTGTAATGTAGACTCTACTGCATCTACCTGTTGATGTGAGGAGCAAACGTTAAATGGAAAAACGTGGAATGGAATCTGCAGGCCTTTACCACTATAATAAGAGAAAGTTTATAGGCATGAATCCTCTCTACTCCACTTCAGCTATTGTTCATTTTGGCCTTCCTAAGGCCGCCTTCAACAATAAAATTACACAATATTGCCACAAAATATTTTCTGAATGCAAAACAATTATGTGTTTTAGCTGTATGTTTAGAAGGAAACAGCGTTTTAGGGGACTGAAAACCCCAATTTTTGAAAACGGGTCTCAAAGTGCAACTTTTTGAAAACGACACCCTTTTAGTTTCCATGTAAACTGCAAGTCAAAACTTTCTGAAAACGATTCGTATTACCCGCATGCGTATTACGCGCTCAGTCTGACTATGTATTAATGTTTCCCCAGCAAAGACGCGATGACCTACTTGCGGTGCGATTCACACGAATTGAGCGTTCGCGTGTTTGCGCCGCGTTAACCAATCAGGAGCTTGCTCTAGTAGGGTCGTTAGCGAGCAAAAGCAAATTTTACGCACGAATGATGCGAGTAAACTCAAAATGTTCAAGCGTCCAACTACATGCGATTATACCGCGTTTGCTGTGAACACTCTATAAGACCAGCAGAGACACACTATTTACATTCGCCAGACCTTAAACGGACATATACGTCCACGAACGGCATTAAAAAGTCTGCTTGGCTTATAACTGTGCATGTGTATCTGTCAAGGCACCGTCCGATTTCTTTACACAACAACATCACCATCCACTGGTTTTATCCATTTTCCTGGATACGTTTAAATGCAGACTTAAATGCAGAGTATGCTGTCATGTGTACGTGAATAATCGTAGATTAATCGATTATCAAAATAATCGTTGGTTGCAGCCCTAGTCACAGCAGCGCGACTGAAAGCTGGTAAGGCTGTCCCGATTCAAAGGTTGCTTCAAATGCAGCCCCAAAATGCGACCTTATTTCAGCAGGTTTTTAAGAATAGACCGAATGTATCCTTCACCGCTTAGGCTATCCTGAGATTCAATGGGTGCCTGTAATGGCTTGAAATGTTTGAATAATCATTCAAAACTTTAGTTAAATAAAAGTATGTAATTCACAAAAAGGGTAAATCTTATATATGATGTTGTTAATTAACATTATTGGTGTATTATTGTGTTTTCAATTTATACAGTTGGTTAATGTAATAAACTGTTGGGCTGTTGTAATCTACATAAACGTGTCACATTCTCAAAAATAAAATAAAATTTTTCTGGCTCTGTATTTGTTAAAAATCTTCTCTGCTGTGTGTCGCTGCTGTAACCGCAACATGAGCAGCAGGTGACGCTATTATAGCGTCTCATTACAGTTCCGTTTTTGGACTTTTGAGTCTGTTAGGCTTAGGGTTAACCCTAACCTTTCAAGCACAAGTCCTCGTTTTTAAATCCGCGACCTTAGTAGGTAGCCGCCACTGAATTGGGACATAGCTAGGGGAACGTGTCTTGGCGCTCAAGAGGGGCGTGTCCCGGCGTGTTCACGTGGGAAAGTACGTGACGTCAATGCATACCCTCTATTCCCACTTCAACCCGGAAGTAACGGCTGGATTTAGAAACATTAAAACATTGCTGTTACTAATGATTCAGTAGCATAAAACATTACAAGCATATTCTATCATTTAAAGAGCACCGGTACAAACATTATTTTCGGGAATTGTCAAATTTCCCAGAGCACGTGACGGCAGCTTTAAGTTAAATAATATCGATACAGTACTTACAAATACTACTATTGTCAATATCGGTATAACCTGAAACCCAAATTTAAACATACAAACAAGTTAATAAGACAGTGTTAGTATATTATTCAATCATGCGTGTCTATACTACAGTAAAATCTGGTGTTGTGGAAAGTACATTAGTTTAGAGTCACGGTAAATTAGCCTATATGATGGCCAGAATAATCACGTATGTTATTTAAACGTTAAAACACACACAACAAAACAAAGTAAAACAATAGAGTGATTCGCGTTTGCAGTATAAAATCTGCCATTGAACACTGATTCTTTATTTCTTGCGGACGGACTAGCTTCAGTTAGCTTTAGCAGCTAGCATTAACAAGTAGCATTAACTCGTGAACAGACACAAAACATAAACAAGCGTTATAACTTCATTTTACATCAGGCAGCTTCTCTGTGCTAAAACATGTTATAATATCACATAGGCCTATGAGTGAGAGCACGTTAGATAATCCGTGTAACGTGTGCTGAAGCTCAAGTGAAGCAGCGTCGCCTAAAAGCATTGACATGATGAGAGAGAGAGAGAAATAAATAATCAACAATAAAATCCTCACAGCACTGAAGAGATCTGCATGAATAAAAATCCGATAATGGATTTAAGATTTCGAATGTTTCTCCGGGTTCAGTAATCCAGCCATGAGATCAACTCCATTTAAACCCTTCAGCAACTTTCATTTCAACCCTTACATCTACTGACATCTACTGTCTGATTTCACTTTATCCCATACTGTACATTACAGCACTGACCACTATTCTAAGAAATCAAGTTACTAATAAAAAACTATGTTGGCTGAATGATGGTCCGTTATATTCTGTGTCTTCTAATCATTTCTGAACATTTTGGGGCTTTTCATGAGAAGGGGGACTCTATGACGGACACGTTTTTTAATAGAGTGAAAATGTATGGAAAACAAAAAAATTGAAGCATCGTCCATGACCATTGAAACCATTACAGAATTCCCTTTTGTATAGTGTGAGGCTATGTCCGAATAAAATCATGTAAGTTTCTTTTGTGCTGTTTGAAACACAGTTTGTGAAGAACGTAATGCAGTAATGAATAACACGTGTTTGACCATTTACTCCTTTTCTCACAGTTCTAGTGTACAGTTCTAAGCCCCTCCCCCAGAAAAACGTCAGTCTCTTGAAGACGGTTGATGATTGGCTTGTTACTCGAAGGCGGAAACTCTCCCACTCTGACAGGAATTATTAAAACCGCGAAGTGTGTTCATGTTTATCTTCTCTGTTCTGGGATCAGTGACATATACAGGCGATATTTCACACTTCACCTGCGCTTCACCTTGAGAAACTGTGAGTTTATTAAAGCCTGTTTATGATGATTGTGTTCGTTGTTTAGTGTTTATAATGCTGCTCGCATCAGGTAGGTTTGTTAATAGTGGGTCAGTTAGTGCTGGCTCCGTAAACTCTGTGACTGTCATTAACACGTATAAAGTTCCTGATAAACGAGGTTTGTCCCAGTTGAATTATAAACACATTACAGAAGACTTGAATTCATGGCTTTAACTTTAACTCTCGTCAGAGATCAATTCACCATCATAAACCTGAGGAAGAGTAGTTGAACATTTCTGTGATTTATGATTAACTCTGTATACTGGCTGCAGATTAACTGCCAGCGCATCACTAAGTGTTACAGTTTATTAAGGGTGTCATGAACTGACCTCTTTGTATTATTTTATACTGTTGTCTGAGGTAAACTTATGACGTTCGCGTGACTTTTACATTAAAAAACAACTAAATCAATTACTAATAGGGTATTTTCTACCCGGGTTTTGAGGCAGGCTCATTAAACGCTTGGTTTTAATGATTGGATAACAGTTACGAAAGACATCAGTGTGCTTTGTGATGTACATCTCTTGTGTCTGTTGGAAGGCCATTTAGGCAAAAATGTCTTCAGACGTAACGTGTAAGCGTTTAATTTGCGTTCGCCTAAAGACGTACAGACGTTTTGGTTTAGCCATTGGTAAGCCCCAAAACGGATGGATTTGAATACAATTGGTTAAACATATAGCCGTTACATCCAGTGGAGGATTTAGCAAATTGGGGACCAAGGCGAAGGTGTGTACGGGGCCCCACTATCCGATCTTTAAAAGAGAACGAAAAATGTTTACTTCAAAATCAAGATGGAAAGCAGAGAACACACGAAGTGTACCACTGCACAAACTAATAGTCACGATGGAACCCAATAGAGAATAAGGTTTCGGATCTTTGCCAAAATGCCAGGAAAACTAGCACTGTTTATTATTTTTTTAAGATCAAATCAATATAACATTTCAAAAAATCTACAAACAACCCGTGTACAAGATACAGGATATTCTCAGTGAATTGACATTACATTTGAGATTGAACATCTCAAACATTCTACAAACAAACCTATGTACATGATACATGATTGGGAGGATTTTTTTAATCTGATGCTGCACAAAAACTAACAATGCATCAAATCCAATATTGTTACTAATCTTTCACATGTCCAAGACTGTGATAAAAGGTTAAAAACAATCCAGTCCACAATCACTTTTATATTGAAAATAAGTCATTTTCTGTTTGTTTTTTTCCAGTTTTTGAAAAAAATCATTTGCAATAAAAGAGTAAAAATCTAGGATGTTTTCTTAAACATTTAGAAGTTTTGATCAGGACTGAGGTTGATTAATAGATTTATGCAAAAAAATTAAACCACATATTTATCAGATTTTTACAGACATTTGATTGAGTGGATGTTTTCATCCCGAACAAAACGAAGGGGTTGTGAATTTGCTCAGTGTATTGTTGAGATTTTGAAAATGTTCAAAGCATTTTCCCAAAATATGTGTCAAAATAAGATTTGTCACCAAAAACCATTCCATTTGCTGTGACACAGAGATAGTTGTGGCCAAATTAAGACTCAACAGCAACACATAGTGGACGAAAACATCCACAACATAACATAAGGGTTAAATTAGCTTTTTCTGTAGTAAGTTTATTTACTTCACTACAAAATATATTTTATCAGTGTAGGGCTATGGCTATATTACTAGCAAAACTTGGTGGTTGACTCACCAAAGCCATCACTGGACAACTCTTCCACCTCATCTGTGTCAACTTCATTGACACTGTCACAGGTGAAAGCAGCGGCAACAACGTGAAGTCCTCTTCAATTTAACGTTAATTAAATAACGTTATTTAGCGCCACTTCACTACTCGCGAATAGCGCGTTTAGTTGGACGCTTGAACATTTTGTGTTTACTCGCTTCATTCGTGCGTGAAATTCGCTTAATTCGTGCGTGAAATGCGTGTCATTCGCACTGTTCGTGTCATTCGCGAGTGAAATTCGCTTCATGAAAATGTTTTTACAACTTACCAGATTCTCCTACCTCCTCACTCACTTTCTTCCAAGCAAGATCCTTTTTATTCCTATTTTTATAAAAATATGAACACGTATCATATAGCTTGATTACATACATTAGATATGATAGATTTGTGTGTGTGCAAGCTTCTCAAATACACTGCCCTTCATGGTGGGAGTAATAAGGCCTGTATCTATAGATGTCATTTAACGGACAAAATTCAGTCTAAATGAACGCATCAAACTGGATTATTTGAATATTATCTGTAACTTGCATGCAGGTTGATTGTTTCTAAATGCATCTAATACAGACAAGAGGTTCTTTTTTCATGTCATAATGGTCATTATGTGAGAAAATAATTTGTGTTTGATTTCTGTCAGTCATAAATATTCCACTTTCTTTTTTGTTATGGTAAAAAGAGCAAGAGAGACAGAGAACCCCACACAGACTCCCTGGAATGATGTCAAGTTATTAACATAATGTTGCTCACCTTCGTCACTGGGACAGGCAGGGGTGCAGTTATGGGGAGACTGGGGTGCTGCTGACTCATCTGTTGTTAAGTCTGCTAAGATGGGCACGGACAATTATTTAATATGAATATATTGCTAAGCGTTTCCCTGCACCATTTAAATGTTATTGAAATGCTGGCTGAGACTAGCGTGCAGCTAGCTAGTTTATTTCACTATGGACAACAGGTTAATACCACTCAGACTGAATGCTACCCACCTTTCTTGGTGAAAAACTGGGTTACAGATTGACACCCTTTCTTTTGTCTCTCCTCTCTCAATTGTCTTTTTCCTTTTTGAAAACCAGATTTCTTACTGCGCCAATCAAAAATAATAGAGTTGTTACATGAACATAGATGATTTTGGTTACATGTGGAATAAAGTATTTTTATCGACTGCAAATCTTCAGTTTCCTCCAAACTCCATTTTGGGATTCATTGCTGTATGGTCTATTTACCTTACCGTGTTTCGATCTGAGGTCAGTAGTATTGTCAAAGACGGTTTGTGTTGTTTTTTTAATTTAAATCTGATAATACTAGTTAACTTTAAATGTAGTAATTTATTAGTATGGGTCTATATAGGCTAATATATCTATCCATTTAATCTAAATTAGTAAAATAATCCCTTGAATGGCGTTTACAGAAGCCAATAAGGAACATAACACGTATGTCTAACTAGACTATATTAATTTACATGAAGAAAGAACTACATACTACAAAGTCAGGGGAAACATTACAGTATTTCAAACTGACTTGACAGAACGCATATTGAAATGAGACCAGGTGGACAGCAGAGAAGTTAATTGAGTATTGTTGTTTTATTTAACAGTAAAAAATATAAACAACGTAAAACAAAGCTGCGCAAGCGTGGAACAGATCGTGCAGTGTCGTAAATCGTTGCAAAACAAAATCATAATTTGCGCATGTGCGGTTTCTACAACGTCATTGTGTGCATGCGGGAACGGATCGTGCAGGTGGAACGGATCGTGTACTGACAGTGCCCTTATGCGTGGCATTGCATATGGTCCTAGTTCCGGATACGTTCCGGATGCGTCAGCATATACGTCATTTTAGGACAAGGAAAAAGAGGGCATTTCAAAATACAAGCGGTAGAAGTAGACAAGGAAAAGCAATGGCTTTGCGAAATTTTCTTAACAATTGCAGATGCATTTTTCAAGAATGTGTACATCTTTGCATGTCAGATAATGTGGAGGTTTTGTCTCCTTCTCAGCCAAGTGATCTGCTACTCCTCACAGCAGGGGCGCAACTACTCAGTGTTAGGGGGTATGCAGAAACAGGTTTGGCGCCCCCCCTAAATAAAAAAGTGTGCCGGACATCATCATGTATGGGCTTGAAATAATAAAGTTTTTTTTTTAAATTATATCAGACAACTACTGTAAGCCTACCATAATTATATGGTATATGGACACAAATATATAAAAATGTATTCATGGAAATTTCTCTGCCATTTCTTTTTCTTTTTGCCGTATCTAACACGTACCGAAACGTGATACAAGTGTATCGTATCGAACCGAACCCTGAATTTTGTGAACCATTACACCCTTACCTTTTCCATATTAATAATATTAAGAAATTAATCTGTTGGTATCAAGTTGGTATCAAGCTCCCTCTACACTTCCACCTAATGTTAGACCTACCTGTTGCTTTCCCCTGTCTTTCCTGATCCACCATCCTCACACCTGAATAAAATGAACTCGCTGTTAAATATAGCAGCCTAAATAAAATGTTTAAATCAGCCTAGGGATGGCATCAGATAAGACAACTATTATGCAGTAAGGTTGTGCTGCTGTTGAAATTGCATTAACATTTGGGATTTTAAAAAGTACAAATATGACACACACACACATATAGAAAAGTCAATACAGGGTCACATCTCTCTCTGTTTAAAGGTCTGTGCTGATATATATACATACATACATACATACATACACATATAGCACAGATCTTTAAAGAGAGAGAAATGTGGCCCTAATTACAGCTTCCATGTCACCCAGCAGATGTAATGTAGCCTGTATGTCTGACAGCACAGCTGAGCTAACATGAAGCTAATGGTAAAATAAAATCCATGATAAACCAGCCTTATTGCATAAGTAATGTTTTCCAGCTTCTAGTCATTTATTGTGCATGCTACCTTATATTTACCAGTTCTTATTTTACTTTAATAAAATTGCTATACGTCATGCATGGCATTGGTACAATAGGGTTTAACCAAAATCTAAATGTAGATATCAGCAGCAACATTATTTTGCATTAAGTTAGCAAACACTTGCCAGTCAATATTTATATTTGCAAGCCTCCAAGTTTGGTAGCAAATCTATTCATGATTCCACGGTCGGTTGCTCAGCAAGCTCGCTAGCTAACGTTAGTCTGTTAACATGAATATTGTATTTGCAAGAATAGACGTCACATTTTAAATCCTACCTGTTGCCTTTCACCATCCACGTATTTAGCTGCTGTCGCATCCCTTGACAGGCCATCTCCTTTTTCTATCTTTCTTTTTCTATTTTTAGCCCACGAAGGCTTTTTTGGTTTATCCATCTTTTTCAAATTCAAATTTCATCGACAACTCACCAACGTTACTGCGTACTTAACGTAACTCACGGCGCCCCGCCCACTTGCGAGGTTACCCTTCTATGTCTAAATAAATTGTATGATGGAATCTTATGAGGGCACCGGTGCCGCCTAGCCTGTTACTCCTCTTAAATGTATATAACTTTTTATATATACAATAACTTACATAAATTTTATAAAAATGTATATAACTTTTATTATTTCACATTTTTAAACCATCGCGTTGGCGCCCCCCATGGTGCGGCGCCCCTATGCGCCGCATATAGCGCATACCCACTTTTTGCGCCACTGCCTCACAGTGTTCCCACTTAGCGTAATTCTCATGTTGCTTGTATAGTGCAACATCTACTGGTATTTCCCTAAACATAAAAATGTGTTAGGATCTATTTATCTTTTTAAGAAAAGTGACTAAAGTGTCAAATCCATTGCCAGGCCAATTCATTGCCTAGTTGCGGGTTTGTGAGTCTTGCCCTATTTGTGTTTGATCATGTTCTCTTGGTGCTTGACCTATGCATTCTTGTTTTATAAGTGTACTGTATATACTGAGTTTTGCAGTGTGAATAATGTTTTGTTAAAATATTTGGTGTGAAATGCTAAATAAATGCAGCATATGATATTGGTTAACCAGTACACAAAACAGAGTTTTTTCTCACAAAATACTATGTTAAGTAATTATACATTTAATTATTTATATAATAGTATTAAACTGTATTTTCACCATGCTTTTAAGCAAAATAAAAACAGTCAAAAGGAAAGTGTAGCTAAAATGAAATATGGAAAGGGCTACATTTCTTGATGTGACTTTTAGTTTGACAGCGGAAGTTTTGGGTTTACTACACGCAATTACGTGTCCACGCGTCTAACGTCTGTACATGAAATTACGTCTTTAGGCGCAATAACATGTACACGCGTTATAGCGTCTGTACACGTTACGTCTAAAGACGTTTTTGCCAAAATGGCCTTCCATAGACAAGCGACGTGCTTAGTGTAGTAAACTATTTGTCAGATATGGTTTCATTTACGTTGTGGAAGGGGCGGGGCTATCGGATGCTGCTCGAGCAACTCTCTACTGCAGAGTGATAACGCTTAAATCTGATGATTAAAGTCATGCTCAACAAAATATATGAAAACTACATTAAATATACAATGTACACAATGATTTTTATTCACACGCATTGTGCCATGGGATTGACGTCATTTGCGCTTGTCTGAGAACCAGTATACTTCCGGTTCATATAAAACCGTTTAGTATTCCATTTGGGACGATACTACCCTTATAAAATTCAAACACTACGTGTTTGAGTGCATAGTATGTGAACACAGCTCGACTCTCTCAACATTAGGCCACGACTGCCAGTTCTGTACAACTTGATTAGATACGTACACATAATCAGGACATATACAGCGACCTCTAACCCGTTTCACACAGCACGTGAAGCATTGCGTATTTGTCTGGGCGGACATGTTAACAGATGAGAGCAATCACACCGCTCGAGGAGCAGCGGCGCGTAAGCAGCAGTACTATGGAGCGATTTTAGTCTCATTAATTATTCATGCGTAAAACAAGATACACACATGCGTAAACAGTTTCGCATGCATAAAACCTAATTTACGTGCACATAGTATATATTTACATTTACGAAAAGCAATTCACGTGCGTAAAACAAAACCATTTTCTCACAAATAGTTTCTCACAAAGGTCAGTTGTGGCCTAATGGTTAGAGTGTTGGGCTTGTGATCAGAAGGTTGCAGGTTCGAATCTCAGTACCAGCAGGTCATGACTGAAGGGCCCTTGAGCAAGACACCTTACCCCTGATTGCTCTGCAGTAATGTGTCACTGTAAAAAGCTACTTGTAAGTCGCTTTGGATAAAAGCGTCTGCCAAATGAGTAAATGTAAATGTAAATTACGTTTCGCAAACATACAACTGCGCACATAACTTTCGAAAAGTTAAAATGTACGCGTTTGTCTTGTTTTACGAATGTGCAAATCGTCACACACGTGTGAATCGCCTTGGACGTGTGTGTGTGTTTTTTGAGACTCTCCTGGCGACGCAACCCCTTCCACTTGGGTTGTCGTACTCTTTAGCCAATCAGATTCAAGCTTACCATTCAACCAATTACAGGACTCAAGGAAAACGGCTCTGCGCAACTTTGGTGCAGGCGGCACATATTTTGTTTTGTAGGCTTGTCTGTTTTTATGTTTTTAAATGTTGCTTACGTTACCATTACGATGTGTTTATGTGGTTGCCAATCCAAAATAATAGAGTTGTTACATGAACATAGATGATTTTGGTTACATGTGGAATAAAGTTTTTTAATCCACTGCAAATCTTAAATTTCCTCCCATTTTGCGATTCATTACTGTATGGCATGTCTATTTACTTTACCGTGTTTCTATCTGCGGTCAGTAGTATTGTCAAAGACGGTTTGTGTCGTTTTTTTTTATTAAAATCTGATAATACTAGTTAACTTTAAATGTAGTCATTTATTAGTATGGGTCAATATAGGCTAATATATCTATCCATTAGTAAAATAATCCCTTCAATGGCGTTTACAGAAGCCAATAAGGAACATAACACGTATGTCTAACTAGACTATATTAATTTACATGAAGAAAGAACTACAAAGTCAGGGGAAACATTACAGTATTTCAAACTGACTTGACAGAACGCATAGTGAAATGAGACCAGGTGGACAGCAGCGAAGTAAATTGAGTATTGTATTTTATTTAACAGTAAAAAATATAATAAATTGTACCCACAAAGCTGCGCAAGCGTGGAAAAGATCGTAATGTGATTAACGTGCGGTGAGGGTGATGCATCATTTCCGTTCTATTTGAGCCAAACTGCACTAAAGTTGCGCAGAGCCGTTTTCCTTGAGTCCGGCGCCCTCAGCGGGTTGTGATTGGTTGAATGGTAAGCTTGAATCTGATTGGCTAAAGAGTACGACAACCCAAGTGGAAGGGGTTGCGTCGCCAGGAGAGTCTCAAAAAACACACACACACGTCCAAGGCGATTCACACGTGTGTGGCGATTTGCACATTCGTAAAACAAGACAAACGCGTACATTTTAACTTTTCGAAAGTTATGTGCGCAGTTGTATGTTTGCGAAACGTAATTTGTGAGAAAATAGTTTTGTTTTACATACGTGAATTGCTTTTCGTAAATGTAAATATATACTATGTGCACGTAAATTAGGTTTTATGCATGCAAAACTGTTTACGCATGTGTGTATCTTGTTTTATGCATGAATAATTAATGAGACTAAAATCGCTCCATACAGTACAACGTTCATTTCGGTGACGTGTCTATTTTTCAATTAAAGCGACAGTGCATTCTTTACGGAAAAAATCCACATGAATTGACAGGAAAAAGTAACAACCCTAAACCCTAACCCTTAAAAACCCTTCATAGCCACGAATGAGTGTTGGTGTAGTAAATCTACACTTTGCTGGAGAAGCGTTAACAAACGGAAATGAGAACCCCGTGGTTTTAAAAAAAGTTTGCGTTATCAGTCCCCTAAAATGCAGTTTCCCTGTAAACAGACAGCCAAATCGCATAAATAGTTTTGCACTTTCACTTGGAAACGGTCTCGTGTAAACGGCCCCTAAACCTTAAAAAGCATTATGGCTTTTTATTTATAACTTGTTTTTCGTAGCTCTAAAAGAGCATGAAACAAGCGGATATAACAAATAATAGTTATGCAATTTACTTAAAAAAATCTTTTAAGAAGTTCTAGAAGATATTTTCTCATTGATGTATTTAAATAACGTAATGCGACATTGCATTGTTGTACTGTGGAACCCAGGCAGCGCGGTGCACAGTGCACACGCTGCCGGTGTGAAAGGACAATGGGCACGCCCTGCTAATGCTTCTCCCTGTGCACCGCTTCCGCCCCGCCTACCCACTGCTAACGCTTCTCCCTGTTTGCCGCTCCCGCCTACACAAAAACCGCAACTCACCATTTACTAAGACCTAAGCACCGAGGCATGATCTAAGACCAAACAGCAAACATTAAAAACGCTTATTAATAACGAACATGGCAACACTGCAAAAGACCGCTGTGTGATGCAGCCTTCCGAGCATAAACACAACCGCTATGTCGCTATGATTACCAGTTTGTCAATCATCACAAATGCAGGAGTGCGTACTATGTGTGGCTAAAGTCAGCTGCGAAGCAGTGGGCAGGGCTAAAGAAGTAGTAGTTGATATCAGGCTGATGGCCAAATTCTGCTCAGAATCGATCACCGGTGATCAGCGCAAGATGCATGCCAGTTAGAAATGTGTCAGTCACGTCAACCTTGCTCTGATGTGTGCCAAAAAACTCTTGCAGTGGCGAGGCGGCCGGGCCAAAGTCCGCAGGCGCGCGACTGCGTTGATGAAAAGCATGATGGGAAACTACTTGCTGACGACACTGTTTAAAGGGGCCATTAATTAAGACATACCCCGAGCTTTTGTTATATAAGAGGAGGTCGTATTCAAGCGAACATCCTTTAAGTGTCAGAACTGAAAACACCCTTGTTGCTGAAGTGACAAGTGTCATTGACACAAGGCTTAGCGAACGCCTATGGCAAGCGATTTAAGCATATAAACCTTTGGTTTGACTATCCATAAAATATATTTTAGATAGTTTCAATTGTATTTCGATGAGTCATAATTATAATTTCACTAGTCAAATTGATAATTAGAGATTTCTGCAATTAAAATTGTTATTATTCGAGATATCTGTAAATATGTTTTGACTCGTCAAAACTCTATTTGAGATATCTGTAATGACGTCATGGATATCTAAAATTAACGCGTCACACATACACAAAGTATTTAAAGATATCTCGAATTCAGTTTCGACTAGTCACAATTATATTTTAAGATATCTGAATTGTCCCTGCTCCTAGTCAAATCTGCTGTTGTGTGACGTGAGATTTAATCTCCTCAGCTCCTCCCCTACACCAGAGCCAAAGCCAAAAGCGCAATGGCTAATGCTATGACATTGGCTTCATCGGAACACAGCAAAGGAGACAACAGGCTAGTTTTATAAATGGTTGTCAATGGGTTTTGTTAGCTGTTACGCTTTCTCCAGTTGGATGTATTAAAGACCTTTCCGACCTTTTGATTGCAGTCATGTTACAAAGTGGACCAAACAATCTGTAATGTTCAATAAAGATGTTTTTATTTTCATTCTTTTAAATTACTTTTGTATAAAGCAGTTTGAATGACACAAAATGTAAGACCTTTATAATACAATTATTTGACAAAATGGCAGATGACAACAGCTTCCAAGGAAGGATCGGTTAAAAACGCTTAAGGTGGGGCTTAGAAAAAGTGTATTTGCATGCATGCATTTTAGAAATCTATAAAGTGATGAAAGTTGACTAATTAGAATGTTAATTCCAGATATATTGAGATTCTTCCTGTCGCCAAGCTAAATGAAGATCTATCCAAAGAAAGATCTTCCTAGTTAAAAATCAGACTGAGATATTCATAATTAAATTGCAGATATCTTTAAATGAGATATCACTAAGAAGAATTTCAATTTAAGATATCTCTTTAGTTTTTTCGAGTCAAGAATCCAATTCAAGATATCTACAATTAAAAAAAGTAATAAGTTACTTTCAGATATCTGCAAATGTGTTTTTGGATATCTTTAAAAATTATTCATTAAAGATATCTAAAATGTGATTAAGACCAGTTACATATATCTCTAATTATGATTTCTGCTGGTGGTAACTCAGTTAGAGATATCTTGAACTAATTTGTACTAATGATAATTAAATTAAAGATATCTCTAATTGGAATTATGCCTAGTACAAAATGAACTATTGATATTGTTAATTGCAGTTTCTACTAGTCAAAACACATTTGTGGATATCTGAAAATATTTTTCAATGGAAGAATATGACTAGTCCAAACAGCATTGTAGATATCTCAAATGTATATTATGAATAGCCAAAATAACATTATAGATATCTTCATTGCCTGTTATGACTAGTCATAATCACATTGTAGATATACTAATTCCAATTGCGACGACTCAAAATTAGATATCTGCAATTGGAATTTTGACTAGTCAAAACAAAATTATGACTAGAACGGCTTGCCATAAACGCCAGGTCCTGGATGCACCTATATGTCATAGATAGGTTGAACACCGCCTCCACAGAAGAATATTAATGCCTACTTCTCTAGCCCCGCCCACTGGTTCACCAATGACAGGACTGAAGTAACACAAGTGGCGCAGAACCAGATGAGCGAGCAAACAATAAACATGCCATTAAAAAGATCGCTAAATATTGTGCGGAGCCTGGTTGTGGAAGATCACAGTCGCTGCATAACATTCCTTTGGATTCCGACGTTAGGAACACGTGGTAAAGTTTATTTTGAAAGACGTTCTAGCTCTGGATTTGCAGAGAAACTAAAATTAAAAGCAGTGCCGTCCATATTGGATCGGACCGTAATGGCACAGCAATCTTTTGTGAGTAAAACATATTTGTAGTATGCTTCACTGATGCTTAGAGATCGCTTGATATGTCCTGATAATGTGTAACCTAACGTTACATGTCTAACCAAATTCACAGAAGACTCCAACTAAGTTTACTATGCAAACTGCGATCCAATCACAGCAGTGGGCGTTTACTTCCAAGTCTTCAATGCCCATTCAAACAGAGCGTTTGTTAAGCTGGCCTCAAAACCTGGGTAGAAAATAGTCTATAACTTATTGAATTTGATGTTTTCTAATGTAAAAACGATGCAAACTTGATAACTTGACCTCAGACAACAGTATAAAATAATAAAAATGGCCACTCAGGACACCTTAAAATGTCAGCTGATAACTTTTTCCTTAAGTGTTCCATTAATAAGTCCATTAACTGAAGTAGTTTTTCTGATTTATATGTGGAACAAATACGCCTATGTGAAATATATTGTCCTCATAACCGCCTTCATGTAAAAGCAGTGGTTATTCAATTGCAATTGCAAAGCGCTTTTTATTTATTTTTTATTAAAGTATTACAAAACAAGATGGTATACAGTTTAGATTCAAAAACATAAATTTTAAGTAAAAAAAGAAAGACAAAAATTCTAAATTTTCAATCCATCCAAATGAATAAATTCAAAACAAGATATATAATTTATATTATCGAATAAGTAGAACAAAAATCAATCTTTTTATTATTTGCTTTAGACAGCATTTTTGAATATTGTCCCAAATAATTCTTAAATACTATAAATAGGGTGATTAAAATAATTAATTGGTGAATAAAATTCTTAGCCAACAAAAGTTAGTTATTAATATTAATTAAAAAAGTGGTTACACTTCAGTATGGGGGGCAATTCTCACTATTAACTATTATTAGCGTGCCTATTATTGGCATATTGGCTGTTTATTAGTACTAAAACACATATTCTGCATGACCATACTCTACATCCCTAACCCTACCCAATACCCGAACCTAACAACTACCTTACTAACCATTAATAAGTAACAAATGAAGAGTCTACTGATGCCAAAGTCCTAGTTAATGGTTTGTTAATAAGGAGAATTGCCCCCTAAACTGAAGTGTATGAAAAAAATATGACCTCCTTAAGTTTACATATTTCATTTTTTAAGTTAAATTCTAACACATTTGACTTATTTAACCACAGTTATTGCACTTTGTCCAGGAATGAAAGACAAATATGCTCTGTGTTTGGTTAAATGAGTTACAGAATTAATATAGGAACTTTCCAGAAGGATAAATATCACATACAATTTTTAAATGAATTTCTTTGACTTTGGGAATGAACCGGAAACTTTAAATCGGGGTTCTAATATATCTCAGTGCATTATACTATCTTTACTTTCATTTGTTGAAAATCTCAGAATTTTCATGTGTATACACACATCATGTGGACAGATCTGTACACCTTCCAAATGGCTGCCAGGTTAACAGAATAACTTTTATTTCTAGTGTTAGGCACATTTAAAAAAAGTTGTATTTATACTTTTCTATAAAAAATACTTTATTTATGTCTTATTATTTATGATAAATAACTTTTGTTGAAAAATATTTGTTGAGGACAATGTTATCTTGGAAACCATGATTTTGTGCCACATCAGTAAGATGAAACACAAAGAGCTTCTTGCATTTCCATATTTGATTTAAATGAAGCTTCCATTATCATGTCGTGATCCAACCGATGTCTCAAACACATTTCTGACAGAACTACGGCTGTCAATGAGAACATCCCTGACTCTGTATGTGTTGATTGTGTGTCCCAGCATGGCTGAAACTAAAGGCAAGTTGGACTTTGCGATTGATCGTGGAGGAACATTTACCGACGTGTTTGCCCGTTTGCCTGACGGTAGAGAGAGGGTCCTGAAACTCCTTTCACATGACCCACAAAATTACAGAGACGCTCCTACTGAGGGCATCCGCAGAGTCCTGGAGGAGGTGAGAGAAAACACTGCAACACTGACAGGACACAGGAGTCAATGAACTCCTCTGAAATACTGTCTGTCTGATTCACTGAACAGGAAAGTGGGCAGAGCTTTCCTCGTGATCAGCCCTTGGACTCCTCTCTGATTGGCTGGATTCGGATGGGCACCACAGTGGCGACTAATGCGTTGCTAGAGCGGCAGGGAGAAAGAACAGCTTTGGTGGTGACACGTGGATTTCGAGACTTTCTTCATATCGGCACGCAAGCCCGTCCGGACCTGTTTGATCTGGTGATTAACACAGTTTACATCACGGCACTCACATGTGGATGTCATGTGTAAGCAAAGTTCTCATGAAATATGAGTGATGTACATTAATAAAGACTGTCTGTATGTCGTAGGAGGTGTGTATGCCGGAGCTGCTGTATGAGGAGGTGATCGAGGTGGAGGAGAGAGTGATTCTCACACAGGATTCCTGTCAGTTACCCAGAAATCAACCTAAACGCATCGTCACAGGTGAAATTTGTCTGCCTTTACTTGAGCATCAAGTCAAGACATCATCTTGATATTTTGACATGTTCACATTTACCTGACTGATGTTCTATTGTATAAAAAAAACATTTAGTGTAACTCGACTTTTAACAGGCCTCGTTCTTCATTAACACACTGCCGTGTCAGAGAGAAAGAAAGAATCATGTCATGCGTGTGTGTGTGTGTGTGTGTGTGTGTCTGTGTGTGTGTGTATCATAGGGTGTCATAGAACATACCTACTGTAAAATATTTTCATAGTCTATGCCCACTGTATAATATTTTCCTAATATTGTATTCTGTATTTATTCACTGTATATCCTGCACTTTCTAATTGCACTTCTGGTTAGACCTAAACTACATTTCGTTACACTGTACTTGTTTATGTGTAATGACAATAACGTTGAATCTAATCTATGATTTGAGTCATTGCCGTGATGGTTGTGTGTGTCATCAGGCAGTACAGGAGACCGTCTGGAGGTCTGGCGGGATCTTGATCTTCAGCAAGCAGAACGAGATTTGAAGAATTTGTTTTCCAAAGGAATCCGCAGTCTTGCCGTGTTGCTACTACATTCTTACACGTGTGTATAGATCATCATACATAAAACATGAACTACAGCTCACCCTTTTGGCTTAAGTATAAAACAAAAGATCTCATGTTGTTGTGATGGGACTCAAAATCATATGTATGTCAGACAACGGACGATGTTGAGGGTCTTCTGTAGGTTATATCTGGGGCCGGATTCACGAGACTGTTCTTAAGACAAAATAAAAGATTGTTCTTAAGATAAATTATAGGAAGTTCGTAAAAATGTTCGTAATTGTGATTCTCAAATATTTCTTAAAAACATCTCAATGCTTTGTCAATGATTACACTCGCTTGCTCATGTGGTAATTGTATATATTTTAGAGGTGTCCCCGACTATGTTGAATCAGAATTGTCACGTCTTGCCTATAGTTGACTGATAGCTGAATGACACCGTGTCTACATGAGACGCGACCGGCGTGATGCAACACGACAAAAGACATTAGAAACGTGTTAGAACCCATTATAATTTATTATTTTGTCCACACTGGATGCGGCACGATACGACAAACCCATAAAGAACAAGCAGGTTGTCATGTCCGGTGTAGACGTGTGTTTGCCAGCGTGCTCTGGGGACAAAACCAGGTGGTTAAGGGTACAGTGCACAGTGCAGCGCAACATTGATGCACCAAATAACAATCATACATACATTTACCTAATTTGTTTAGAACAAAATATAAATTTATAATAAAAATAAAAAACTAAATAAGCCAGAATCAAGTCACAATGTGCTAAATAAATGTGTTTAGACAAAATGTCTGAAATGCAGGGGAACCTATTTTTAAAATGCAAGCCACACAATAGTCAAATTAATTGACGTTTTCCTTAACGTAACAATGCTGTGCCACCTACTAGACCAGATCTCGACTCAAACTATTTTTAAAACTACTCTACAAATGGGAATACAGCACATTCATTACCAATGAACTACCAATTTTTTATTTATTTATCCTTTAACCAGGAAAAGCCCATTGAGATTAAAAATCTCTTTTGCAAGGGAGACCTGGCCAAGATAGGCAGAAGAATTTACAACACATCATTACATACGTACAAGACACACAAAAAAACATGAAAATAAAACAAATTAAAGCTGCAAGCAGCATTTAGCGGGTTCGAGCACTTTTAAGGCATCTAAGGCAGCTTTGCTTTCATCAAGTAGGCCGAGGACGCTCATCCTAAAACACCCAAGTGGACGATACTCCCAACGCCTGAAAAATTATAGATACGGTCAGCAACGGTTCATAGACACTACGCATGATTACACACATATGCACATATAATACACTTGAGGGGAATTATCTTTTCAGGTTCATTTGGTCACATCCATTTAAGAAATGACCCTGAAGTTGCTGCCATGTGACTGCTGAGTAGCTATTTTGGTTTACATGCAATTAAACTGGGGTACATAATAAAGGTGTGTGTTATGTTTAGCAAAACAGCATCTTACAACCAGCCAGACATGTTCTATATTTCTAGACGTGTAAATATGGAGCAACGTTTAATGTATAGTGCTTTATACCATCAGGTCCATAAATATTGGGACATCGACACAGTTCTAATCTTTTTGACTCTATACAGCACCACAATGGATTTGAAATGAAACGACCAAGATGTGCTTTAACTGCAGACTTTTAGCTTTAATTTGAGGGTATTTACATCCAAATCAGGTGAACGGTGTAGGAATTACAACAGTTTGTATATGTGCCTCCCACTTTTTAAGGGACCAAAAGTAATGGGACAAATTAACAATCATAAATCAAACTTTCACTTTTTAATACTTGGTTGCAAATCCTTTGCAGTCAATTACAGCCTGAAGTCTGGAACGCATAGACATCACCAGACACTGGATTTCATCCCTGGTGATGCTTTGCCAGGCCTCTACTGCAACGGTCTTCAGTTCCTGCTTGTTCTTGGGGCATTTTCCCTTCAGTCTTGTCTTCAACAAGTGAAATGCATGCTCAATCGGATTCAGGTCAGGTGATTGACTTGGCCATTGCATAACATTCCAATTATTTCCCTTAAAAACCTCTTTGGTTGCTTTTCTTAGGATGCTTCAGGTCATTGTCCATCTGCACTGTGAAGCGCCAGTCCAATGAGTTCTGAAGCATATGGGTGAATATGAGCAGATAATATTGCCCAAAAAACTTCTGAATTCATCCTGCTGCTCTTGTCAGCAGTCACATCATCAATAAATACAAGAGAACCAGTTCCATTGGCAGCCATACATGCCCACGCCATGACACTACCACCACAATGCTTCACTGATGAGGTGGTATGCTTTGGATCATGAGCAGTTCCTTTCCTTCTCCCTACTCTTCTCTTCCCATCACTCTGGCACAAGTTGATCTTGGTCTCATCGGTCCATATGATGTTGTTCCAGACCTGTGAAGGCTTTTTTAGATGTTGTTTGGCAAACTCTAATCTGGCCTTCCTGTTTTTGAGGCTCACCAATGGGTTACATCTTGTGGTAAACCCTCTGTATATACCCTGGTGAAGCCTTCTCTTGATTGTTGACTTTGACACACATACACCAACCTCCTGGAGAGTGTTCTTGATCTGGCCAACTGTTATGAAGGGTGTTTTCTTCACCAGGGAAATAATTATTCGGTCATCCACCACAGTTGTTTTCCGTGGTCTTCCGAGTCTTTTGATGTTGCTGAGCTCACCGGTGAGTTCTTTCTTTTTAAGGATGTTCCAAACAGTTGATTTGGTCACACCTAAAGTTTTTGCTATCTCTCTGATGGTTTGTTTTGTTTTTTCAGCCTAATGATAGCTTGCTTCACTGATAGTGACAGCTCTTTGGATGTCATATTGAGAGTTGACAGCAACAGTTTCCAAATGCAAATAGCACACTTGAAATGAACTCTGAATCTTTTATCTGCTCCTTGTAAATGGGAGAATGAGGTAATAACACACACCTGGCCATGGAACAGCTGAGCAGCCAATTGTCCCATTACTTTTGGTCCCTTAAAAAGTGGGAGGCACATATACAAACTGTTGTAATTCCTACACCGTTCACCTGATTTGGATCTAAATACCCTCAAATTAAAGCTAAAAGTCTGCAGTTAAAGCACATCTTGGTCGTTTCATTTCAAATCCATTTTGGTGGTGTATAGAGTCAAAAAGATTAGAATTGTGTCGATGTCCCAATATTTATGGACCTGACTGTATGTCTAACACCTTGTTCCTGTGAGACAGGAAATGTATCCCTTGTCCGATCACCATCATATTTAGCATGCTTGTTTAGTGTAATAAGATGTATGATTGTCCTTAATGGCAAGTCAATTGGATTATTTGTTAAGGAGTAGCGAGCTTTCAGGTACACCGTTCACTTGAATATAATAAAGGACCCTTTAATGGTCACGCAAATGAAAAAGTTAAACATGTTTTTGATAGTTATTGATCTAGAGAGTCCAGAGAATTGTACTGTGGTGGAAATTGTGAAATCGCTTGAAAAAACCTAGGACAAGTTCGCAAAAGCAGCTTCTTAACATCATCACAGATGACTCACAAACTGTTTGATCGACATCAATGGTTCAAGAGCCAAATTTGTTTGGAATTATGAGAGCTTTCATATGATATCGATAGTTTGTGTAAATGTCAAATGTCACGTGATACACAATTGTTAAGGCAACCAAAGATGTGTCAATTTTGCCATTTTTACTATTATAGCGCCACCTAGTGTCCAAGTCAAGTTGTAAGTCATCTCGGAGTGATGTTCTACACATTTGTTCCAAGCCCGATGATGATATCTCTAATAGTGCTCGAGTTATGGGCATTTTAATGTAATAGGCTCCGCCTATTTAAAATGTTTATGCCCCTAAGCAACCGTGAAAGGAAATTTCAACTTTTTTTTGATAATTATTTACATTCACACTCCAGAGATGTCATCTGCATTGGTTTGGATCCGATCGGTCGAAAAACCTAGGACTAGTTCGCGAAAGTAGGTTTTTGACATCGTCGACGATAATTGAGTTCATATTTCTTACAGACCTTCAGGACCATTAGTCGAACAAGCCCAGCAAATGTCGTTTCGATTGAGTTCCATTAACCCGGTCTAATGAGTGCTAAAACTTCATTCGCCGATGACCGCCATGTTTCTTTAGATACGGCACTGTCCTTTTATACAGTCATGGTACATGACACAGAGACACACCATACCAAATAATAAGTCGATTATAGTTGTTAGTAGTTATAGCCCTTTTCGAGTTCATGAATATTATAGCGCCACCTAGTGGCCAAACGCCAACTCCTTTTTTACTGTGACCCCGGACTGAAAGTCTACACATAGGGTACAAGCCACGTGAAGATTGCTCAAACGGTTCACCAGTTATAGCCATTCTAGTAAAATATGCCACTTCCGGTTCAGACGTTTTGGCTCCCCCTAGCAACGGTGAATCGAAATTTCAACTTTTTTTGGATAATTATTCACATTCACTCTCCACAGAATTCATCAGCGTTGGTTTGGTTCCAATCGGGCAAAAATCCAGGGACTAGTTCTTTTTTTTTTTGCATAAAATGCAAATTAGCGTTTTTTTCAAATTTGCATACCGGAAATGAAATCGGAGATATACGTTTTTTAAGTTTTGAACCAATGATTACAGGGATATAAAACACTTGGGTGTGCGACAAGCGATTTAGGAATTATGAGCGTAAACGCGTTCAGCATCGCTGTAGCGCCCCCTATGGACCGGCATGGCTGACTACTACCATCTGACTTAGTCTCAGCTTTGTCGACCTTACGGTTTGGGCTGCACGATCAGTTTTACGGCGGATACGGTGGAAAAATAATAATAAAACCTACAAATACAATAGGTTTCTAGCCCTACGGGCTCGAACCCTAATAAATTAATAGAACAATTTGAAAGCCAGTTTTGCACTTACAATGAAATCTTAATTAAAACATTTACATGTGAGGGAGTCCAACTCAAAACATTTCATTCTTAACTTAAAAACACTCAAAGGAATCAACTTACTAAGTTTTAAGTTGTTCTGCAGCAAATTCCATGTAAAGGGAGCAGAATAAACAAAGGCCTTTTTACCCAGCTCAGTACTGACATGTGTGACAGAAAGCAAGACAACAGCCTGAGAACGAAGAGAATAATGACCAGCACTTTTTTTCATATAAGTGAACATAAATAGAATGGAAGCACACCAAGAAAAGCCTTATATATAAATGTATACCAATGACAAAGCCTCCGTGTGGCCAGAGCAGACCACCCTACACGAGAGTACAGCTCACAGTGATGGCTGCGAGCTTTACAATTAGTAATAAATCTCAGCGATGCATGATAGGCTGCGTCAATCATATGAAGGCATTGAGCAGATGAACGCATATATAATATATCACCATAGTCCAGCACAGATAAAAAAGTGGATGCCACTAACCGTTTTTTACATTAAAAGAAAAGCACAGCTTATTTCGAAAATAAAAACCCAATTTTAGCCTCAACTTTCTCACTAGACAGTGAACATGAGGCTTAAATGATAGGCAATCATCAATAACGATACCAATATACTTATAAGTTGTAACAGTCTGTATTTCACGTCCGTCAAGAGTAATCACTGAGGGAACATTCAGTGGTCTATTTCGAGGGCCCGTGAAAAGCATACATTTGGTTTAGTCTGCATTGAGCACAAGTTTCAGCTGTAGCAAGGTGTTTTGGACCACAGTGAAGGCATTCTGTAAATGCGCAATGGCTTGTTTAAGAGAGGGTGCACAGCAGTAAATAACTGTGTCATCTGCATAAAAATGAAAGTTTGCATCAGACACATGCCGATTAAGATTATTTATATAAATAGTAAATAAAAGAGGGCCTAACACAGAGCCTTGTGGAACCCCTTTAAGGATTGGTTAAATACCAGATTGAACACCATCATGCTTAGTGCACTGGGTTCTGTCACTAAGATAGTTTGAGAACCAAGAGACAGTATTCTCTGAAAACCCTGAATTAAGAAGCCTAATCTTTAAAACATCATGATCAACCATGTCAAAAGCTTTTGACAAATCAATAAAAAGTGATGCACCGTGCTGCTTCTTCTCACGAGCAACAGAGATGTCATTTATCACCTTCATTGCAGCTGTGATGGTACTATGTTTTTTTCTAAAACCTGACTGAACTGGGCATAAAATGTCCTGTACATGCAAGAAGTCTTTCATCTGATCACTCACCAGGGATTCAAGCATTTTGGCCACATCAGACAAATTAGAAATTGGCCTGTAATTACTTAAATTTGACGGGTCACCCCCTTTCAATAATGGACAAACAAATGCAGATTTCCATAATTTGGGAATAGTGTTGCTCTCTAAGGTAAGATTAAAAAGATACGTTAGAGGCTGTGCTACACAATCAGCAGCTATTTTTAAGAAGTAGTGTTCTATAAGATCAAGTTCAGGAGGTTTTTCAGGAGCCAGCCCTTTTTGGGCTTTTTGAACATCAGCCACTAAGAATGGAGTGAAATTAAAGACACTTGATGGAGACTGATACATCTCTACAATGTGTCACAGTATAAGGACAAGCAGTGTCAAACAAAGAACCAGACTGAATAAAATGCTCATTAAAATGGTTCAATATCTCCATCTTGTCATGAACTATTACAGACTCTTTCATAATAAAAGAAGGAACAATAATACTATCTTTGTTTAAAGAAAGTAATTTTATAGCCTTCCGAAATCTTCTGTGATCATTTAAGGTGTTAGTAGTGGCTGACATATAAAAATCAGATTTTGCTTTCTTAATAAAAGAAGAACATTTATTTCTTAACTGCCTAAAAACAAGCCAATCAGATGAAGAGCAGCCCGTTTTTCTTGCTTTGGCCCAAGCTAAATTGCGGTCACGAAGAATATCTCCAAGCTCAGAGGAAAACCAGGGATTATCACGCCCCTTAACTCTGAATCTCTTTAGTGGGGCGTGTCTATTTACAACTTGCAAAAAACTATCCCGGAAAAAGGTCCAGGCTGACTCCACATCGGGAATCAGCTCTATTCTACTCCAATCACAATTAAAAAAATCATGGCAAAAACCCTGTTCATTCAATTTTTTGAGATTCCTCTTACATATTACGCAAGGTTTACATTTAGGCATCTTAGTATTCCTTATAGCAGCAACAACGCAGTGGTCACTTAGGTCATTGCAAAAAACACCAACAGCAGAAAATTTGTGCGGAACATTAGTCAAAATTAAATCAATTAGGTGGATTTCTCATGGCACTTAAGATTTAAACGAGTGTGAGAATTGATTAACTGTGTAAAATTGACAGAATCACAAAATGACTTAAATTCATCTGAACAAGGCTTCAGCCAGTCCCAGTTTAGATCACCTGCTAAAATAATTTCAGAGTAGTCCAATCTGGATAAGAGTTGAATAAGAGTCTGCAATGCTGTACTCAAGGCAGAAGGAGGCCTATAACACCCAACAACAGTAACATAATAGCCCTTGGCCAACTCCATCTTCACTGCCAAAAATTCCAGCTGCTTACCGATTGATTCTGAATAGACTAACTTCACATTAAATTTAGATTTGACATAAATAGCAACTCCACAACCCTTCCTTAGTCTATCAGCACGAAACACATAACCACCCATTCCAATATCCATATCAGTGATTGATTTTGTCAGCCAGGTTTCAGATAGCACAACAATATCTGCATCTGTTAAATTCACCCAAATTCTAAGCAGATCCGTTAAGGTGAATTACACTCAAAGCAGACATGGATTTCACATCAGATGGCAATGGAATACACTGCAACTCAGGTCCTGGATTTGGCTGCACATTGCCAGATAAAAGCAGCAATAAAAATATTAACCATCTCTGTTTACCATCAGTATATGAAGAATCTGTAGAATTTTAAAAATGAGAGTCCCAGTAATGTCTGTCATTAAATGCAAAATAGTCATTTAAAATCAAAAGACTTTGAAGTTGAAGAATATCTCTGGGTAGAAACCAGGCTAAATTTGGTTGAACTATGGTTGAATCCATAGTCACCAATAAAGTGACTTAATTGCTATATGCTATGATTTAGGTTATTTTACTAAAGTATTTTGTATCATGCAGCGCAAAGTTCAGTCTAAGTGACTGACTACGTGCATTTACAGCAGAATTCATATTTCAATTACATTTTATTTATATAGCGCTTTTCACAATGTGCATTGTTCCAAAGCAGCTTTACAGGGGAAAATAAGAAAAACACAAAAGAAGTAAAACACATTGCATGGTGTTAATATAACAAGTTAAATGATTCTAGTAAATAAGATCTAATGTCAGCAGTCTCCCGGTGGTTTATTTAGCGTATTGTGAATTAAGTGAATGCTTGGCTGAAGAGATGTGTCTTTAATCTAGATTTAAATTGTGCGAGCGTGTCTGATCCTGGAATAGCGTCGGGAAGGCTGTTCCAGAGTTTAGGTGCTATGTATGAGAAAGCTCGATCCCCTTTGGTGGATTTAGTTATTCTAGGTGTTATCAGAAGTCCTGAGTTTAGAGATCTTAGAGAGCGTGATGGCATTTTTAAATGCCCAAACATTCAGTAAGTGACAAATGTTTGGTAAGGGTGTACACGTTAATTTGCGAGTCATCTGTGGGTGCGTGCAGAATGTGCTGCCTCTAGTTACCGGTCTCACAGAACAGAAGACGCAGAGAGATGTGATCTTGCGCTGGGTCATAGCCAGACCTCGTGCTCATATTCGCCGGAGGTTTCGGTAACCAACCTTAAAACATTTTTACATCATAAATAATATTTTTGGTGGCACATTGTGTGCTTGTCTCCTACACCACTGCCCATATAACCAATATAGCCAGTTAATATAGTGCATTTCACATTACTTTTATATATAATTATAAATAATCGGAATATGTATTTTTGCAACTCCTGCTCAGTGTTCTGCTTTTTCTTCATTTATCCATCAGATCCATGTGCTATGAACTACTCTCTCTGGTAGGGTTAGGTAGAAACACTCCAGGCCCTGTCATGAACAATTAGGAGAAATGTTGTATAATTTTTTGTGAGACTGTGTTTTCTTGACCAATGAGGAGACACCGACACGTCATCAATGTACTATCATACATCACCATGTCACATCCTTTGACGTTGGCCAGATGAGGATTTTAAACCCAGAAGTAAAAAAACCTCCAAATTAACTAGTTTTCTCTTACAGTTGCTAAAATAGTTCTTTATGATGTACAACACATCCAACTCTATAAAAATCGAAATAAATGTTGTTTAAGGTTTCGTGGCGCTTTAAATTTTAAATTTAAGAAATTCCCAGAGAGTTCTAAAGCAGAATTAGTTGAGGAATTAAATCATTAAAGAGTGGAGTAACAGAGAGAATGATGACATCTCTTGTTCCTGATGGTGGTTTGTGTCTTTCAGATGGTCAGATCATGAGAAGGCTGTTGGAGATTTGGCGAAGAGTCTTGGTTTCACGCAGGTGTCTCTGTCTAGTGAGGTGATGCCCATGGTGCGAGCAGTACCTCGTGGATACACTGTATGTGCGGACGCCTACCTCACGCCGAAAATACACCGCTACCTTGCTGAATTCACCACTGGCTTCAGAGGAGGCCTGAAGGTGTGTGTGAAATTTACCATGAATGTGTGTGGGATTGAAGATACAGTTTATAAGCCCTTAGTCTCTGTGGCAGGGTGTGGATGTGTTGTTCATGCAGTCTGATGGTGGTCTGACGCCCATGGAGCAGTTCTGTGGGTCCCGTGCGGTGCTCTCTGGTCCCGCTGGAGGAGTTGTGGGCTATGCTGTCACCTCGCACGGCTTTATGGAAAACAAACCTGTCATTGGCTTTGATATGGGAGGTGAGACGGAGACGCTGATGAAATAAAACAACTCTAATGATTGCCTGTATAAAAAACATCGAGACAAAGACAGAAAGCAGAATAACAATCCTGCGCCTTTGAGTCCTGCCTCCACAGCAGCTCGTTGTACATTCTGACATATGTGTGTACATGCATGTTAGGCTTGAACTAACACAAAGCTATGAATTTGACCTGAGATTGTCGTGGAAAGTTGTTCTTGTAGTTTCAAAAAATTGCTCAGACAAAGAGGGTCCAGGTGTCAAAAAGTTAACTTTATTTGCTCATGCCAAACAAAGTGAGATCTTCCCAAAGCATCTGAAAATACAGTGTTCTTCGGCCCATATTTATAGTGAAACTGATGCAACTGATGTCTTCCGTTACACCAATCAGGTAAATTCCTGTTATCTCTTATTTTTAATAACCAATAACCCTGCTTCTGCCACCAAAACATCCCAGGCAACAGGATACACGTTTAATCGTGGTTGCCGCATTATTGTCACAAGTCAACCAATAAAGAATGAGGATTTCATAGACAAATATCTCATGTGCACTTATTTGGACACTTTTCCGGGGTCTTCCGATTAAACATGATTTATCATTGGCTTTTATTAAAAATGAGCTCATGTTTGAGCACCCTAGTGAACTCATGTTTAGCTGAAGTCCTTGGCTGCATGCGATAACTTAAATTTAATTAAATTTGTCTACAAAAGTGTGTGTGGTGTATGTGCAGGTGTTCAAGTGTTCAAAAAGTGTGTTAAAGTTTTTTTTTGTAAATAATCATTAAACAGGTATACCGATTGTAACATTAAGCCATTAAATCATCTTTATAAGTCATTCGCTCACAATCATCTTTGAATAAATGTGGTTTCTGATTATATTACTAATACTCCCACATATTCTAATGTCCCTATGAATACTTCTTAATACTAAAACAGGTAGATTATAACTGTGGTATATAATAATGCACTTTGCATGTGAAAGCATCATCAAATCATCTCAAAACAACCCAGAAATTACACAATAAGATCCTTTTCTTTGCACAGGCACGTCTACAGATGTGAGCCGCTACGCTGGTCAGTATGAACATGTGTTTGAGGCGACTATCGCTGGAATCACACTGCAGGCTCCGCAGCTGGACATCAATACTGTCGCGGCTGGAGGAGGATCTCGACTCTTCTTCAGGTAACTGTGTGTTTCTATTATTAAAAAAGCATGAAGACAAGATGTGCTGAGAATCTGTGTAGACCTCTCCTGACCTGCACTTACTTTGTGATTATAAAACGGTCGGTTCTGGTCCTTGATTCTGATTGGCTGAGCCGAGTTCTAAGCCGTTATAAAATACCCCGATTTACAACGGCTGACCACATTACACAGCCTTCATATCATTTTATTTACTGTATTTTATGAAACCTTGCTACGCATGTGGAATAACCACTTTATAAGCAATAAGGCCCACAGAGCAGTGTGTTACAGAGCATTTTATAATATACTGCATGACACAAAACGCAACATGTTTAATTGTCATTTGGGATTGACTTGGTGACAGTTTCTATGACATGTTACTGATCTACCACAACATGATTTTCAGAGAGTAAAGTTTATGTAGCGGAGTCATGAACATGTGGCATATGAAAACCTGTGTGTGTGATCTAGTAGAGGATCTATCTGTGTTTCAGGTCAGGGATGTTTGTGGTAGGCCCAGAATCCGCCGGTGCTCATCCAGGACCAGCCTGCTACAGGAAGGGTAAAGCTCATGTGACTGGTTACTGGCCATACAGTATATCTATAACCAATATCTCAAAGGGGTGGTTTCCCGGACAGGGCGTAAAACTAGTCCCAGACAACTTAAATGTTAGAGGTGTCTTAATCGAAAACAACTTGCACTGACTTATCTAAAAATATATCAGTGTGATTGTTTTGTCTCAAGATGCCCTCCAGTAGGCCTAATGTTTTTAAAAATAGGTTAGGACTTAAATATTGTAATTTAACCAAAAGCTAATCCCTGTCCGAGAAGCCGCCCCAAAAAGGTTTCAGCCTTTTGATGAGGCTTGGTGAGAATGTGTTTGTGTAAAATGGTGAAGCCGCGTAGTCATGGCGAGAAACATCTGAACAGCAGGGTCATTCTGTGTCAACTCAACCAGAGGTCACTGGCTCAAATATTTGATATATTTTATTTTTACAGAAGCAAGACCAACATCAGTAGTGATGAAAGCCAAAATATGAAATGACTGAGTAATCCACTTATATCCACTAAGTTTTCATGCCTTTATAACTCAAAAAATGTAAGCCATACCTTAATGTACTTTAGATTCTTGTGCTTCACTAACTTTGCTTTCGGGAACCCAATCTCATATTCATCTTGAGTGCCTATAAAGTAGTATTGCATACGCCTCCATCTATCAGTTTCAAACGATCTACAAATCCAGTGTTATATCCACCACTTATATAACATCCATCACTGAATGCAGTGAACAAACAGACACACCTAAACTTAATTATCGCAAGAGTAATGAGCTGCAGTGCAGACCATCTTGATAGCACAGATAATCTTGATCGTATTCGGGTCTCGCTCGGCGGTTGGCTCGTGGGTGCAACTTTTCATCTGATATGGGTTTCAGAATGAAATGTGGCAAAATGGCTCCATAATGCCACTAACAAGATAAATCAGCCCTCATGCTACATTTCATGTATGTTTGAAATGTGTTAGGCTCATGTAACATTCCAACTGCTCTCACAGCAATATCCTAAACCCTACAGGAATTCTGCCATTTAAAATTGTATCTGCAATTTGTACAACTGCTTAAGATTTCCTTATATCTACATTATATTTTTTGAGAATTAAGGGATGTTCAAACTTCACAATGGCATCCCCAATTTGCAACAAGATGTGAGGGCCCGATTAAAGCAGCTTTAATTTGAGTTGCTTCTGTATGGGATGAATTCCGACTCAAAATGATTAACAAATGCACGCACAGTAATCCGTGAACGTGATACACGTTTCATTTGTATTTTACGATTCACAAACAAATGCCTTATGATTTGATTCTGTGAAATTTAGATTTGAATAAACACGAAGCGATTTGTACAAATAGAGGCAGATTTGTGATTGCAGTGTTTTATTTTGTGTTCATGTATATTGATTTTGCGCATACCAATGAGAAGTTGTGCATTTGTGGATCCTGTGACGCGCGTTCATACATCCTGTTCGGTTCATTTGGATTTTGAGACTTTCTTTACGCGGTTTTGCGTTGGACAATCCACACACACGCACCTGCAGATCCATGCGCAACCGTGCAGAAAATAAGAACTACCACTAGATGGCAGGCTTACGGAAACCATAGGTGCTGGTCATATCATTAGAATACCATCAAAAAGTTGATGCATTTCACTATTTCCATTAAAAAAGTGAAACTTGTAAATTATATGAATTCATTACACGCAGACTGATATATTTCAAATGTTTATTTATTTTAATTGTGATGATTATAACTGAGAACTAATGAAAAACCTAAATTGATAAGGCGTTTTAATTTAAAAGACAAAGCATTTTCTCATAAAGTTAATAGATGCAGTTATTACAATTGCAGTAGATGAGTTAATGCAGTACACAGTTCTGTAGTCCAGATGATGCAGCGTGTGTATGTATACCTTGCCTGAATCAGAATTTAATCGAATATCATTTACTTTGTCTGTGCTGTGATGCTGACGGAAACCAGACTGATAATTGTCCAGATTGCCATTTGAGTTTAGGAATTTGTTCAGCTGATTGAAGACAACCTTTTCAATGATCTTGCCTATGAAGGAAGATTTGTTGGTCTGTAGTTAGACAGTAGGTTTTTGTCTAGATTGCTCTTATTTTAGTAAAGGCTTGACAAATGCAGTTTTTAGGGACTCTGGGAAAGTTCCTGAGAGAAATAAAGTATTTACTATTTTTAAAAGATCTGCTTCTAAACAGTTAAATACTTTTTTGAAAAAAAATGTGGGGAGTGTGTCCAGGTTGCATGTTGAGGACTTAAGATGCCAAAGTTTTCTGATCAAACTTTACTAATTTCTTAGATTGTTGTAATAAAGTCAGACTGACCTGAGTGCCATGTAGGGCTTTGCTGACTGCCATTCTGAAATTATTTATCTCCTCAAGGAAAAAAGTTGCAAACTTGTCATCAGAAAGCATTTAGAAGGCGACTTGACTTGGGGGTTTGTTAGTCTCTCTACAGTAGCAAAAAGCAGTTATGTTGTTGCAGTTAATAGAAATAAGTCTGTCTAGCTTTGCCTAATTCGATATTAAAGGCATGCAGGCTGTCTTTATAGATATTATAGTGAACTTCAAGTTTTGTTTTTCACCAAATATGTTCAGCATACGTTTTTTTCAGTTTGGACAGTTATTTTATTTATTTTAGTCTATTCTAATTTCTTTCCGGAAAACCACCCCTAAAACTTAATTTTTTTGCCCTGATGTTGTACAACAAGAAGTCGTGACTGGACAACATCATGTTTCTAGTCACCTTGGTGTGCTGAGACAATCGCCTCACTTCAAATTGTTTAAATTATTAACAGTTTTTTTAACATGCATCGAAACATATAGAATAAACCAGCATATTAGAAGAGTTTTTATATAAAAAATATCAGACCAGACAGTACTGAAATTTTATGAGTAATAATCTGGGATGGTGTACTATAATTGTGAGGTGGTTTCATTTCCTGGAAACAGGTAGCTTTTTTAACATACATGTGGTAAACTTTACTACATTCAGTGAATTAATGGTTGAGGTGGCCAAGTATGCACCAGATTCCGGTCAGAGAATCAAGAGTGAAGGAGAAAGATCTTTGAAGTATTTAGTATTTATTGGTCATCCATATATTTCATTTTACTGCACTGTAACTTTAATAACTGCATTAACTCATCTACTGCACTGTAATTGTAATAACTGCATCTATTAACTTTATGAGAAAATGCTTTGTCTTTTAAATTAAAACGCCTTATCAATTTGGGTTTCTCAGTAGTTCTCAGTTATAATCATCACAATTAAAATAAATAAACATTTGAAATATATCAGTCTGCGTGTAATGAATTCATATAATTTACAAGTTCATTTTTTTAATGGAAATTGTGAAATGCATCAACTTTTTGATGGTATTCTAATGATATGACCAGCACCTATGGTTTCCGTAAGCCTGCCATCTAGTGGTAGTTCTTATTTTCTGCACGGTTGCGCATGGATCTGCAGGTGCGTGTGTGTGGATTGTCCAACGCAAAACCGCGTAAAGAAAGTCTCAAAATCCAAATGAACCGAACAGGATGTATGAACGCGCGTCACAGGATCCACAAATGCACAACTTCTCATTGGTATGCGCAAAATCAATATACATGAACACAAAATAAAACACTGCAATCACAAATCTGCCTCTATTTGTACAAATCGCTTCGTGTTTATTCAAATCTAAATTTCACAGAATCAAATCATAAGGCATTTGTTTGTGAATCGTAAAATAAAAATGAAACGTGTATCACGTTCACGGATTACTGTGCGTGCATTTGTTAATCATTTTGAGTCGGAATTCATCCCATACTTCTGGAGCTACAGTGAGTCTAAATATGCAGTATCAAAGAAAATTTCATGCCTTTAGGGTACTGTGCTAGTTTATCAAATACATTTGCATTATAATTGAATTAAATAAATGTTATTTTTTTATGTTTTTGTCATTATATGAAGAATTTGTTGAATGGGTTGAGTAACTTTGTTGTATTTATAGAAACCGTATAGGACTTTGACATGAAGCTGAAGCTTGTTGTTGCTTTGAATCTGTCAATAGCCGTGATTCTCATACTGTGGTACAGAGAGACCCCTGTGGTACATACATTTACATTAAGTCATTTGGCAGACGCTTTTATCCAACACGACAGATTACCTGACACGACAGAAAACTAAAAACGCAATATATTAATTTACATTTCGTGTTTTAATTACAATATAAAATTTGTAATACATGATTGATAAAAACGGAAAACATTTCAGTCTAACCTTTGTGCAGTTTTGATATAGTTGTATGAATGATTGTTTACTTCTCATTGTTGGATGTAACTCAGGCGCTTGACGGCAGCTCAAACACAGAGCGTGAGCAGACAGGCGTTTGTGAGTCCCTCACTCTTCCAACGAGCTGCTTGCAAATTCGAGTTTCTTATGTTTTTCTGCACTTGATATATTTTCTGCATATTTTTCTTTATCTTCTGTGTTAAATGTTCTTTAATTTACATTTATGTATTTGGCAGACGTCTTTATCCAAAGTGACTTACATTGCGTTATCCTATACATATGTTTCTAAGTATATGCAATCCTGTGGGATCGAACCCACAACCTTGGCGTTGTTAGTCCCACGCTCTTACCTCTGAGCTGAACTTTATATAGTTATATATAAGTCTTTATATGCACTGCAGAAAAGTGTTTTGTGTTCACTATTACTGCTGACTAACTTGATAAACATGCTCTTTAGTTTGAAAACAGCCGGTAAATCATAAAGTGTTTGTATTTTTAATAATACATTAGAATTGGAGGTGTAAAGATAAAGATTCACAGCTCGACTATTACTATAATTGTTTATTCATGTGATTGATCTGTATAGTTTGAGATCCCCTGCTCTATAGGATCTTATGAATAACATATTAAGAGTTAATGTGTCTCAACTCAATAATGTTTAACAGTAACTCTCTGCCAAAGGACGCCGTAGTGTTTATGTTCAATGCAGTTAAAAACAAACATATTTGATCTTTAGACATTCCTCTTTAAAATAAATGAATTACAAGACTTTTGCAAATGGACCCACATTTGTTTTTTGATGACTGAAAATGTTGTGCATTTAAACCGTTTTCTCATAAAGCAAATTTAATGGATTTGACATAGAATGACTCTGCAGCGTTTACAACATTCACAAACAAGTGTATGTATGCTTTTTTTTGTCAGTAAATCTGATTGCAGTGATGTAACAAACACAGTCGATACACTTTTACATTTTCAATTCACCGGAATTATGTGTCTCATAGCAGCTGTGGTCAGCTGTGGCCTAATGGTTAGAGCGTTGGGCTTGTGATCAGAAGGTTGCTGGTTCTAATCTCAGTGTCAGCAGGTCATGACTGAAGGGCCCTTGAGCAAGACACCTTACCCCTGATTGCTCTGCAGTAATGTGCCACTGTATAAAAAAACTACTTGTATATGTGAGTTTTGTGTCTGTGTTTTTAAATGGACACAGAAGTGCACAGACAAATTTGACACTGAAGAAGAGCGTTTGCACTTTATTACACCTCTTTCACATTGTTACAGCCACTGACGTGGCTAAAGTTGTATGTCTTCAATTAAATTCAGTGTAAACAAAGAACACTGTATGCTTCAAAATGCTGTGTAAAGATTGAACTGAAGGTGATGTGTGTTGTGCTTTTTGTGCAGGTGGTCCTCTGACTGTCACTGACGCAAATCTCGCTCTCGGCCGTCTGCTGCCTTCATTCTTCCCTCGAATCTTTGGACCTGGAGAAAATGAGCCTCTATCAGTTGACGACACAATGAAGCGTTTCCACGAGCTCACGCGAGAGATTAACCACTTCCTCTCTGCGAACCAATCATCAAACAGTACTTCAGGAGGGGACCAAACAGAAATGAGCATAGAGGAAGTTGCCATGGGCTTCATCAGAGTGGCTAATGAAGCCATGTGTCGACCAATCAGAGCACTCACACAGGTACAGCAAAAAACAGTGCTGATGATCTGGATGCTGACGGTGATCACTGCCACAGGAATGTAGTTGTGTTCAAGTCGATCTCAGCAGCACTGTTCTTCTCTTTCGACAGGCTAAAGGTCATGACACATCTGAACATGTGCTGGCATGTTTTGGAGGAGCGGCTGGCCAGCATGCATGTGCCATAGCGAGAGCATTAGGCATGAAGACTGTTTTTATACACAAGTATGTGTCTGTCACGGCTCACCATATCCTTCTTCTTACTTTCTCGCTTAGGTGACATGTTATGGCTACTTCACAGAACGATCATTTACATTTAGTCATTTAGCAGACGGTTTTATCCAAAGCCACTTACAGAGAGTTCAGGGAGCAATAAGCGATATGTCATAAAAGAGCAATAGTACAACAGGTGCTAATAAAAAGTTACTAGGTTCAACAAAAGCTAGAACAATACCTGTTGAGAGAAAGAGAGAGAGGGTTAGTGTACATTCATTAATTAGTTTATTTTCATTTGTCTGTCAAGTATTCACAGAAAAGATGGGTTTTAAGCTAAAAATAAGAAAAAAAACACCTTTTTTGCTATTTTCGGTTGTCGAACATTCGGTGCGTCCCTAGTTTTAGATTAGATTAGATTAAATTCAACTTTAATGTCATTACACATATACAAGTACATTGTAACGAAATGTAGTTTAGGTCTAACCAGAAGTGCAATTAGCAAGTGCAGGATATACAGTTAGAATAAATACAGAATACAATATTGAGAAAATATTATACAGTTATGAAAATATTTTACAGTAGGTATGTTCTATGAAAATATGACAGTAGGTATGTACTATGAACAATATATACAGATGACTATATTAGAGCTGCAACTAACGATTATTTTAATAATCGATTAATCTGTCGATTATTTGTTCGATTAATCGATGAATCGGATACAAATTTTTAAAAGCATTCATTTTCAACCCTTTATTGAAAAATAGAACTGACATTGCAAAACATATTTCAAAAGCTTTATTATTACTTATTATATTATTATTACAGCTTGCTGTGGTTTACATGATGCATTTCCCATCAAGAAGCCTCTCATGGTTTGCTGTTTTTTTCTGGAATTTTTTCGTGTCTCTCTGATGGTCTTTCCTCTACCTCCGCTCTGCTTTTTTAATTAATTTTTTCTCCGCTATGCTGCGCGGCGCGATCAACTTTTTTTAGTCCTGTGACACACTAGATGCGTGGCGTGAGCGTCTCAGAAGCCTGGCGTGACCGTTTTTAAATCGGCTCCCATGTTAACAGGTTAGAGCTTGCACACTGCCTGCGTGAGACGAGCCGCACGGAAAACGCGTGCATGCTAGGAATTGAATCGACGCCTATTTTTCACGAGACACGCAAGCGTGTTGGAAGCGTTTCCAGGCAAAATAGAATAGGAAAAGATGTTTATATGTAATTTTGTACACGAATACATATTAATGAATGCCATTTTGATGTTTGAAAGCTAATCATCATTTATTTGAACGTATTTTCAAATTGAATTTCATTAAACCAACATCTACACGTTACAGGGTTTACATGTCCACTGTAGAAAACATCAGGACTTAAATCATGTTTATAATGCATTTTTGGAGAAACAACAAGTGAATATTGAAATAAATTATACATTAATATTCCTATTAAGTATGAGATATTATTACTAAAATGTTGCAAATGAATACTCCAATTAACTACTTTTTTCCATAAAATCTTCCTCCAAGAAAATGCTTAGGCTATATCCAATGAAAAGATACATTGCATTGAATGGGAATATTAATTTATGTCCATCTTAAACACATATTGCATAAAGTAAACTCGTGCATCAATTGATTACGTTACATCTTTACTAACATATCTGAGAATCATCTTAATACGAATTGTGGTTCGTATTAAACCCCAAAATGTATTGGTGACTGAATTATTTTTGTTTTTATGCTCTTAACAATGTGATTAAAAATGGAAAAAAATATTACACACTACAATAAAAACATAGTCTAGTGTGTCATCTGAGTGACGGTCCAACATCAGGTAATAAAGCTACAAAACATTTGGAAATGTTATTTAAATAAACAGACAGCCTACTTACTCATTTTTCGGATTTTGGAAGGTGTAGGTTATGTGAAAAAAGTTTAAACTTGTCGTGAATTCAAGACCCTTGTCTGTCGGCGGCCTCCCTCTATGTCACCTTTAGCAGCAGCAGCGCGCCAGGGCCGCGTCAGGCACGGTGCTGGTGTGCAAAGATACAGAAAACACGACGCAGCCGCCACAGAGCTGACACGCAACAGAAACGCCACGCTCACGCCACTCAAACATGTGGCGCGCGTTATAGTCGCGCGATACAACGAATCGATAATGAAATTCGTTGCCAACATTTTTTATAATCGATTTTTATCGATTTTATCGATTCGTTGTTGCAGCCCTAGACTATATACTATGAACATTAATGTACAGGTGGATATGAGCAGATAATAATTTAGACTAAACAATAGTGTAAGTGATTTAAGTGTGCATAGATTATTGACATTAGCTGTTAAAGTTGCAATGCAATAGGTGAGTTAATGCAGTTGTTGAAGTAACAGTGCAGTGGATGAGTTAATGCGGTTATTAAAGATACGGTGCAGTATAAGAGTTAATAATAGGTTGCAGTCCAGAAGATGAGTTAATGCAGTTAATTAGGTTACAGTGCAGTAGATAAGTTAATGCAGTTATTGAGGTTACAGTGCAATAGATGAGTAGATGCAGTTAATAGAGTTACAGTGCAGTAGAAAAAGCTGTTTCTTAGTCTGCTGGTTCTTGTCCGGAGGCACCGGAAGCGCCTACCGGAAGGCAGGAGAGTAAACAGTCTATGAGCGGGGTGAGAGGAGTCCTGGAGGATGCTGCGAGCTCGACGCAGACAGCATTTCTTCTGGATGTCCTCAATGGGAGAGGGTGTAGTCCCTGTGATGCGCTGGGCTGTTTTCACCACCCGCTGCAGTGCCTTGCGCTCAGCAACAGAACAGTTCCCGTACCAGACTGTGACACAGTTGGTCAGGATGCTCTCTATCGTGCAGCGATAGAAGTTCACCAGGATAGTTGAAGACAGTTGGTTCTTCTTCAGTGTCCTCAGAAAGAAGAGACGCTGGTGAGCCTTCTTGACCAGGCATGAGGTGTTGGTGGTCCAGGACAGGTCCTCCGAAATATGAGTCCCCAGGAACTTAAAACTGGAAACACGTTCCTGAAGTCCACGATGATCTCCTTTGTCTTGGAGGTGTTAAGGAGCAGGTTGTTGTCTGAGCACCATGTGGCCAGGTGCCGGACCTCCTCTCTGTATGCAGTCTCATCGTTGTTGCTGATGAGACCAATCACCGTTGTATCGTCTGCAAACTTGATGGAGTTAGATCCGTTCACAGGCCTGCAGTCGAGTGTGAAAAGGGAGTAGAGAAAGGGGCTCAGTACGCAGCCCTGTGGTACACCAGTGTTGAGGGTGGTGGTGGTGGAGCAGATGTGGCATAACCTAACAAGCTGAGGCCTGTTCGTCAGGAAGTCCATAATCCAGTTGCAGGTAGAGTTGGTAATGCCTAGGTTTCCAAGTTTGACGATTAGCTTGGAAGGGATGACGGTATTGAAAGCAGAGCTGAAGTCTACAAACAACATGCGTGCGTAAGTGTCCTTATTGTCCAGATGTGTGAGCATTGTATTGTAAATTGTATATTGCGAGACTAACCCCCACCCCCACCAAAAAAAATAATCAAATCATTGACACCCTGAGCATTGAGCAGCCATTGCTATGGCCAGTGCTCGAATTGAATCAAGTCTAAGGGGGCAATAAAAGCTGCAATAAAAGTGACTGTTTACGTGCCGCTATCACTGCTAATGCTTCTCAAACGAGCCGCTTCTTCTTCGGCTCTTGTCTTGGTTACACAAGCAACACATGCATGCGTGGACACTGACGCCTAGTGGTCATTGCCTGTCGACATGTACAACGACGCAGAAGTATAAATGAAAACTAACACCTAGCCTACAGTGTAGGTCCTACGCACGAGTATAAACTGAGCTTGAGGGTCGAGGGAAAGTCTCTGCTGTCCTTGAGAACACTTTTAAATCTTCACATCACTAAGTAGTTTATATAACAGTGTCATCACTTCTTATCTGCTTTTAACAAACTGCAGCCAGCTTCGTGTTTTTTCAATGCCATTGAAGAACACAGCTGTGTAGCATTTAGATATTTCTAGACATCATGAAGTCAAAGTAGAATGTTTTTCTTTCTTGAGTTTCTCTTTCTTTCTTTCTTTCTCTCTGTCAGGTATAGTGGAGTGTTGTCAGCGTATGGTTTGGCACTGGCGGATGTGGTGGAGGAGCTTCAAGAACCGTGTTCTTTACAGTATATTACAGCATCATACTGTGAGCTGGACGGAAGGATAGCTCGACTCTCTCAGTGCTGTGAGGAGAGACTCCTCGAGAGAGGCTTCACCAGGTCATTGAAGCTTCATCGTGTACTGTAGTGTGACATAACCCTGACAGATGATGCCATTGAATGATGTGTTTTCAGCTGTCAGATAAGCACGGAGGTGTTTCTGCACATGCGGTATGAAGGTACAGACTGTGCGTTGATGGTGACTGCCGCGGATCATCCCCTTAACTCTCTCTCCTGCAGCTCTGGAGACTTCCGCAAAGCCTTCACTAAACGGTACTTCTGCCTCCACGCATTTCACTCTCCAGATCTTCCTGTGCGTTCAGGACGTAACCAACTGTGTCGTTTGTCTCTTGCTACATGGTCATTAGATGGAATTATTTTATTATCATGAGACCGGAGGAGGCTTGAGTATCAGTGATAAAAACATGTCCTTATGCATTTTCCAGAACTATGTGTGTTATGGTCTTCTTCTGCAGTGCGTAGTTTCTGCACGAGAGCGCCCTCTGGCTTTCGGATTCAGCAGCATTTTACCCTACTTCACCTCATATATATTTTCGGTTAACCGGGCAGATGACATGGCCTCGCTTTATCGCTGGTAGTCTGAACGGGGCTTGGTTTTCTGAATCAGATATCTGAAGGAGTTTGGATTCACTATCGCCGATCGGCCGATCGTGGTGGATGACATCCGTGTGCGTGGTTCTGGGAAGTCTGGAATAAAGTCAAAGGTGCAGCGCAAACCAGGGCAAAGACCTCCAACACCAAATCAGGTATGCCAACACCAGCAGTGACATAATCCAACAACTGGACTATCACTGAACAAGATTGATAGGTCGAGATAATATACCAAAAAGGTGACGAGGTGATGTAGGCTGAGCTACCAGTATAATACACACAACTGCTCAGCCCATGACCTGATAGGTCAATTGCGCCGTGCTACTTTCAAGCTGATTTTACAATACATCGTACTCCTCTGTGCTATCCGATGGCCAGTTGTCAAGAATACATTTTTATATCTCCTTATTTTCCTTTGTTACTACTGTGGTCATGGCTCATTGTTCTATTGCCACTTGTTTTCCCTTAACATGCAAATTGTGCCCCAATACTCTTTTGCCTGCTGACGGACATGATGTTTGTCAGTCATGTGTTGGAATTCAGCATCTGGGAGGATGCTATCCCGGAGCACTGTCTACACTGCAGTTTCTTACCCATGTCACAGAGACAGCTTTTCTCGCCAAGTTGGACCATAAGTCTACAACGAGACTCAGAGAAGCGTCCGGCCACATGACATAGGAAATGCGCCACATCTGTGGCTGCCGGCAACACCTTCTAATTTTAAGGTAGGTTGATGAGGCTTCACTTTTTAAAACGGTTACTGTGTTTTCGTCTGAAATGTCAGCGATAAAACGCCTTCTTCTGACACACTAGTCGGCTGTGCCTTCCCTTCCAGAAGTTACGTACAGTCGATGTTCTTTGGTTCGTCACAAAGAGAGATTGGTTTACAAGCAGAGAGATGCTTACTTTCATGTGCCCATTGCTCTGCACCACAGGAACTTCCTTTGATTCAGTTTCAAGGGCCAAGCCTACCAATTCAAGGTTTCTCCATTCGGCCTCTCTCTGGCCCCTTGTGTCCTCCCTTATTTGGACCACTGGGTGATGTGCGCAAGCACAAAACAAAAAGTGGTCCACAACACCGGTCCCGCAAATCACACAGAGGTGATTGGAGCTTAAAAGGACGAGCGGCAGGACTGTTGACGAGAGAGGACTGGGCCCGGACATGTTACATTTGTGTTTCTGGTTTATGGCCGGCAGTCTACCGTGAGGTGGCTGCCGGTCTTTACCTCTTGTGTTTTTATTGTTTGTTTATTTTTTATTAAAGTTTGTTAAATGTTCGCCGGTTCCCGCCTTCTTCCTTCCCTTTTATGGAACTTCATTACAGGGAACTTCTACACCCAGGGGTATGGAGGCTTCACCCCTATGTGGTGCAAAGGATATGACAGCAGTTTAACGAAGTAGAGGTTGATCTTTTTGTGACACAGAAGTACACTCACTCTAACTTGTGGTTTGCGAGGGTGGAGACAATCATTCCGTTTGGAAAGGATGCTCGGTCTCACGAATGACCAGATGCATGGATTTGGTCCTTCATTCGAGTTCTTCCTTTTTTTAAGCACCTTTCGGATTCCATGTTAGAGGTTTATGTTGCAGCCATATCTGCTCATCACACACCGTTTAATTGTTCTTCCCTTTATTCTCATTCCTTGTGTGCAGTTTTTTAAAGGGTGCGAGATGGTTGATACCAGCTCGTAACCCTCATTTCCCTGCTGGATGGGATTTACCACTTGTTCTTGATTTGTTGTCGGCCCACATCCAAGCCTTTGCAGTCAGCTGACCTGAAATTGTTATCTTTGAAGACTGCTTTTTGAGGTGATTTTTGTTGGCTTCTGTTAAGCGTGTAGGGGAGTTGCATGCTTTATCTGTTAGCAACGCATTCATGTGTTGGTTGCCGGATGATTCTGGTGTTGTGCTCCGGCTAAACCCATCCTTTCTAACTAAAGTTCTGCTCCTACAATTCATAAACCAGTCGATCAGTTTGGCAGCTTTTCAGTCTGCACAGTCAGGCCAGTCAGAGGATCACCCCTTGTAACCTGTACGAGTCCTTCGGTGCTATGTGGCTGCTACTTCTCAACTTAGGCGCACAGACCAGCTTCTTGTGAGTTATTGTGGTGGATGGAAGGGGAATGCTCTGTCGAAGCAGAAATGGTCAAACTGGACTGTGGAGCTTATTACTTTGCCGTACATGGCTGCCCAGAAGCCTCTTTCTACAGTAAATGTATCTCTTGTCATTCCACTTGGACTGGTTTGGGTTGCATTTAAAGGAGTCTCTATGGCAGATATCTGTGCAGCGGCGACCTTGGCTTCTCTGTGAACTTTTGCAGATTCTACAAGCTGAATGTTGCTACTCCTCACAGTCAGTTCTCAGTTTTGTCAGTTCAAGAAAGATGTTCTGAGGCTGTGGCCTGAAGCGTCTACTGGTGTATTATACTGGTAGCTCAGCCTACATCCCCTGACTGTTTTGGTATATTATCTCAAACTATTGAACTGGCGCTGCGATAATCCACTTGTGCTTAAGCACCGCCTTTGGTGGTCATCCGAAATTCACAGAGCCACAGTTATAGAACATACGTAACAGTGGCAATCGGTGCCCCATTTTAAGGGGAAGCAGGGATTTAAAATATAAGTTCAGCACGTTTTTGAACCTATGCGCATTGCGCATCATATCAGAATGCGGGCCGGCTGCAGGAGCGTCAAAAGAGTTAGTCTCATGTGTAATCAGATTTAAGTGTCAAGCGAGTGTCTTGCCAGTATCTTTCGAACACAAGCGTCTTTTTTATCATAACCACTTTTGACGCATCTACAGCAGACATGTATTTTGACATGATGCGTAATGCATATAGGTTCCGTTGACTCGCTGAACACGTATTCTGATATTACGCACCACACACATGGCTAAATACATGTTTTGCCGAACTTCAAATTACTGCTTCCCCTGAAGAGAAGTCATGTATTGTCACACTGATATGATACTAGCGTTGAAGAGTCTTTGAGAGTTTGGTGTCTATAGTTTAGATGTGATTTTCAGTGACATGCTTGTTCAACAAAGAAATTTCATTCGAGCAATTCCAGCATTATGGACATAACATTTGTTGTCATTAAATGTATTTAATTACCTAAATATTAATCGGTTTATATTTTTCAGAAAAAATATCACGATATACAGACATGACAACAAATAATTGTTAACATGAAGTATAAAAAGGAGACTTTAACCATCTGTTTTAAGCATTGTTGTGCTGGAAGTGCATTTATACAATAAGCTCAAAAAGGGTTCTGTACATCAGGTAATGAAACTTTTTTTTAAGGTAACTGTTGGTTGATATCTGCATGGGATTACTGACATAGATTTGATTTGTTCTTGTTGTCATTGTTATGTGTTGAACTCAGATGACGCAGTGTTATTTTGAGGAAGGTTATCTGAGCACCAGTGTGTATCTGTGGGAGGATCTCACATGTGATCACACCATCCACGGACCCGCCCTAATCATCGATCACAACAGGTTTGTCTGTATCTCTTCACTCACCTGAACTGCTGTGACACCTGGAGGCATCATTCGCTCGGGCCTTGATTGGCTGAGGATCATGTCAATCCTATAATGATTTATTTCTTTTTTTAAGCAAAGTATAATGCGGCTTTCACAAAGGATGCGGATTGCGGGTCCTGGCTGCTGCCTTTGCCTACTTTGCTCTGGCCAGCACAGCACAAATCAGATTTTTCAAAACAGCAGAAGTTCTATAGATTTTCTGTAGCAAAAGAGCTTTATTTCAACAGCATGCTGCTGTTGCCCGTGTCCATTTCTTACGCATATTGCCAACCTACAGCAAACTACCTGACTTGAAACACACCTGACCTGTCAACTAGAATTGACATACAGTATGTCTCCATGACACCGTGTTTCTCCCGGTTTCCCTGTCTTCTGTATTGTACAGTTATTCCAACACACAGTAGCTGTTTTCATCCGACAAACACACTATGCATCCATTTTGTTTTCCACGCTTTGATGTCCCGTTTCTATTGGCCAAGCGTGTAACCGTGACAGAACTGTTAAGAACTGGACAGCTGTGTGCTTTGCGTGCACTTTGTCGACACAGAAACAACCCGACCTTCGCAGCACAAGACATTTAAATGAATGGATTTCATAGCGCAGTGCATTTCACATCTTATGTGAAAGCCGCTTTAGACAAGACAGTGATTTTTTTTAAGAATAGAATATTCCCAGACAAAATTCTTCCAGTATTGCAGGTTAGTTTAAAAAGATTTTCTTACTCATGATTCTGTTGGTGTTTGTGTCAGTACGATTCTCGTGGAGCCGTCGTGTGTCGCTCGTATGACGGACGCTGGTGATTTGTGCATTTCTGTCGGCGTGGCAACACAGTGTGTATTAGGAACTGAACTCAATACCGTCCAGCTGTCCATCTTCTCTCATCGCTTCATGAGCATCGCAGGTGTGACACAAGACTTGTTTGTTTTTGTTCAGTTTTTACATGATATTTACTTGTTTTTTTACTACAGCAGTCATTCTTTTTTGCTCGTGTGTTGTATGTGGTGTTTTCACCATAATAATATATTTACAAAAAAAGGGCTGATGTCATGCCTTTTCCAAGGTCAGACCTCATTGTATCCTGTACATTACTGTGAAACCGTGATGCATTACTTGATCTGATGACAATAGAGAATGTAATCTGTCGAACACACTGAAGGTGTTTGTGTCCTCACTCACAGAGCAGATGGGTCGAGTTCTGCAGAGAACCTCCATGTCCACTAATATAAAAGAGCGTTTGGATTTCTCCTGCGCTGTGTTCGGTCCTGATGGAGGTTTGGTTTCTAATGCCCCTCACATCCCTGTTCATCTGGGGGCTATGCAGGAGACAGTACAATATCAGGTAGACAAACACATTGCATACAAACCCTGATCTTCACCCGCACACCTGCTTACATTTCATCCGATTTTCCCTGATGGGTGTTAGAATGACAGCTTTGAATCTGCTCATCAGATGTTAATGAAATGATGATGATGATGATGATGATTTAAGTACTGTAAGAAAAGTCATTACTCAACAAAACTGTGTGAATGTATCATTTACTTCTACCAATATTACACCAAGAGATCAAAATGTGTTTGGAAAAATGTGATCTGTATATTTTTAGGTTTCATGGCCACCGGAGCAGCAGGTTGGATTGTGTTTGTGTTGTTGTTTCAGATCCGGGCAGCAGGTGGCAGTATGACAGAGGGTGATGTGATTCTCAGTAATCATCCGTGTGCAGGCGGCAGTCACCTCCCAGACCTCACCGTCATCACTCCTGTACGCCTCAAATAAACCATCATCATTAACATTGTGACTTGATCACATTTAACCCAAAAAAGACCAGCAATACTTTATGCTTTTCACAAACAGTAAGAAAACGCTGTCTTCTCTTTATATCTCATGTTCTTTGACTGGTTTGTGTTGTGTGTTTTTGTGCAGGTGTTTCGTGTCGGTGTGAGCGCGCCCGTGTTCTTTGTGGCCAGTAGGGGTCATCACGCTGATATTGGGGGCATCACTCCAGGCTCAATGCCTCCTCACTCCACCTCTTTACAGCAGGAGGGTGCTGTCTTCACGTCATTCAAACTGGTGACAGGTGGAGTGTTTCAGGAAAAAGGTGAGCGGTTCATACAGTATGTAGTCTCTACAGGTGTTTGTATCATCTCTTCTCGTTTTTCATTTATCCCTAATTTCAGCTGTGACTGAGGCACTCATGGCACCAGCACAGTACCCAGGATGCTCTGGGACACGCAATCTCCGTGACAACCTGTCGGACCTGCGGGCTCAGGTGGCAGCCAATCAGAGGGGCTGTCAGCTGGTGGGGGAGTTGATTGACAGCTACGGTCTGGAGGTGGTCCAGGCGTACATGGGCTACATTCAGGTGTGTACATTTTTGCATGGTTTTCATTGGCAGTTTTAATGCCGCTGTTAATTAACGCGGCATTAATCTGCTTTATGTATGTAGAGTAACGCAGAGCTCGCGGTTCGAGACATGCTGAAAGATTTCGCCCGCCGCCACCGGCAGGACACAAACTCTCTTGAAGTGGAAGCAGAAGATCAGATGGATGATGGGACGCTGATCAGACTGAAGGTCCAGATCAATGAAGAACAGGTAACACATCAATTTTACATTCATCAGTCTATTGAGTTTATTCTTCACTGTAAAGTTATATAATTAAAACATTCTGCCCTGTGTGTGTGTGTGTGTAGGGCAGCGCAGTGTTTGATTTCACAGGCACAGGAGTGGAGGTGTGGGGTAACTGTAATGCTCCTCGTGCCATCACCCTCTCAGCTCTTATCTACTGTCTGAGATGTATGGTGGGTCAGGACATTCCACTCAACCAGGTGACACACACGCACAACAATCAAGTCAAGTGAAATGTGTCACTTTCTCAAAGCACTGCACAAAAATCAAAGCAATACATCCTCATCATAAAACAGCACAATAAAATAATGTTTAAAATAAAACAAAAGATCCAGTCAAGTAAAAGCAGTCCTGAAATAAAATGTTTTAAGAAGAGATTTGAAACTGGTAAGTGAGTTTGCCTCCCTGATGTTTATCGGGAGAGAGTTCCATATCTTAGGAGCATAAGCAGAAAATGCTCAATCACCCTTGGAGCGGAGCCGTGTCTTGGGAACATCTAAGAGACCAAACTGAGTAGAGCGTAGATTTTGACACGGTTTGTGAGGAATTGATAGATCAGAGAGGTATTGCGGAGCCAGGTCATGCAATTCCTTAAAAGTTAACATAAGGATTTTAAAACCAATACGGTATTTGACAGGGAGCCAGTGTAAAGACTCTAAAAAAGGGGAAATTTGATCACCGGACTTAGCCTCAGGCAGAATTCTAGCCGCAGAGCGGAAAAAGTACATATTGTAGTATTATTATTATATGAAAGTAATGATTGTAGGAAGTATATATCTGCGTTGGATTGAGTTTACGGCAGTTCACGTTGGCCAAAACACGTTTTGAAAATATATTGTCAGCAATCACAAATATATGTATTCAGACAGGATTAGATTTCACAGAAGACCACTGAGTTTGGACAATTACAGAGATAGTGTGAGAAACATGAGACTTGGGAGATTCGCACAGTTTTGAAATGACAGAGCACGTCAGAGAAATGCCAATTTGTCAAACCTCCTCCAGTAAAACTAGTCGCGTCTGAATATGGCGTTTTGTTTTAGGATCGTAAATACAGTATTTGTTTGAAAGAATCTTATAAATGTCATAGCAGTACAAGCAGCAGCGATTGTGTGTGTTTGTGTTTTATTTCAGGGCTGTCTGACCCCTGTGAAAGTCATCATTCCCCCTGGTTCCATTCTTCAGCCGTCTCTGAACGCTGCAGTGGTGGGCGGAAACGTTCTGACATCACAGCGGGTGGTGGATGTCATCTTTAAAGCTTTTCAAGTGTGTGCCGCCTCACAGGTGTGTATAGCAGAGCTCATGAGTACAGAACATTTCAATCCAGCATTCAGCAGCCCAACGCTGTGGAAAATCTGAGGAGCGCACTGCTTTCTCTTCCTCTCAGGGCTGCATGAACAACGTGTCGTTTGGCTGTGAGAAGAGCGGCTACTATGAGACGGTCGCCGGGGGCGCAGGGGCGGGGCCAGGCTGGAATGGGAGGAGCGGCGTTCACAGTCACATGACAAACACACGAATCACTGACCCTGAGATCTTGGAGAAGAGGTTGGTATGTTCTTCACGTGTCAGAATTGAGATGATTGTGTTTGTGGTTAATTTGTGTCTTGTTGAGTTTAAGTACTGTGTTAAACTGAGAAATCGCTTTGTATTTACTTCCGCTCTGTCACGTGGTGAAACCGCGTGTAGCATCGTTCCTTCGTTCGTTCTTGGGCTAGTTTAATTTGTTTGCTTTGTGTGCGCGTGTCATCTGAGGGCGGGGCCTGTTGAATTTAAGTAATTAGACGCGTATTTAAAAAGCGTCTACCCACCGCAGCAGCGGTCGCGTGCAGCCCTCATCGCGTGAAGACAGAAGAGAGTAAAGACATCGACTCTACCTGCGCGCGACTCCACCGACAGGGCACTTGAGTATTGCACTTCTATTGTACCTTTTTTTGTTTTGTATCAACACTTGCACTTTTTGTCTTACTTGTTTGCACTTATACTTATTCCTTTATTGTTATCTTTAATGTTTCTCCCTATTTTCTTTCTGCTTCTCTTAAATATGTGTTTTAAAATCCTTTCTGTTATCACAACACGTAAATCATCTGCCGCATGCCGAAGGCGACGCAATGCTAATAATCTTCACAATGTATCACTGCTAGCAACTGCCCCTTCTACTTTCCCAATAGGATTGTGGAACTGCCAATCTGCTGTGAACAAAGCTGATTTCATTACAGCTTTTGTTAAACATTCTGGTCTTTCCATTGTAGCACTTACAGAAACAAGGATCAAACCAGAGGACTCTGCCACTCCCGCTCCCCTCTCCCATAACCACACTTTCTCCCACTCGAGGATATGCAACTCTCGAACGCTCTTCAAAACCTTCTCTGCTCTCCTCTGTCTGCCTGCTCCCGCACCTTCATCGGAGTTAACAGCTGCTGATTTTGCATCGTTCTTCGTAAAGAAAACTACTGCCATCAGCAGCCAGTTCTCTACGCCACCACCTGTCGAACCCGCCCACATCCCTGACACGTGTGTGCTCCCCACCTTTTCTCCTCTGTCTGAAGCTGATGTCTCCAAGGTCATTGGCTCCAACCACCCTACCACCTGCCCACTGGATCCCATCCCCACCCATCTCCTCCAGGCCATCTCTCCAACGGTTGTGCCTGCTCTGACCCACATCATCAACTCTTCGCTCAGCACTGGGACATTTCCCACAGCGTTCAAAGAGGCCTGCATCACACCGCTACTGAAGAAACCCACCCTGGACCCTACACTGCTAGAAAACTACAGGCCTGTCTCCCTTCTTCCCTTCATCGCCAAAGCCCTGGAGCGAGTTGTGTTCAACCAGCTCTCCTCCTTTCTCATGCAAAACAACCTCCTAGACAGCAATCAGTCTGGGTTCAAGACCGGTCATTCCACAGAGACTGCACTGCTCTCAGTCATTGAAGCCCTGAGATTGGCAAAAGCATCATCCATGTCATCTGTGCTCATCCTACTGGATCTGTCTGCTGCCTTTGACACTGTCAATCATCACATCCTCCTGGCTTCTCTCAGTGCTATGAGTGTCTCTGGAATGGCTTTGCAATGATTTGAGTCCTACCTCTCGGGTAGGTCATTCAGAGTATCCTGGAGAGATGAGGTCTCCACGTCCCAACAGCTCAACACGGGGATGCCACAGGGCTCAGTGCTTGGACCGCTACTCTTCTCCATTTAAATGACATCCCTCGGCTCGGTCATTCAGAAGCATGGCTTCTCCTATCACTGCTATGCAGACGACACACAACTCTACTTGTCATTTCAACCAGACGATCCGACGGTCGCTGCTCACATCGCGGCATGCCTGAGTGACATCTCGCTTTGGATGAAGGATCATCACCTGCAGCTAAACCTTGCAAAAACGGAACTGCTTGTGATCCCAGCCAACCAAAAGATTCACCACAACCTTGCCATTCAACTAAGCTCATCAGCTATTACACCGTCCAGCACAGCCAGAAACCTGGGGGTGGTAATTGATGATCAGCTTAACCTCTCAAGTCATGTTGCCAGCACAACCCGGTTCTGTAGATTCATCCTCTACAACATTAGGAAAATTAGACCTTTCCTATCGGAGCACTCTACGCAAGTCCTAGTCCAGGCTCTTGTCCTGTCCAAACTGGATTATTGCAATGCGCTTCTGGCTGGACTGCTTGCACAATCAAACCTCTCCAGATGATCCAGAATGCGGCGGCAAGAATGGTCTTCAATGAACCGAAGAGAGCGCATGTAACTCCGCTCTTCATCAGGTTACACTGGCTCCCTGTTGCCGCCCGCATAAAGTTCAAAGCTATGCTCCTGGCCTACAAGGCCAACACCGGGTCTGCACCATCGTATCTCCACTCGCTAATGCAGATCTATGTTCCTGCCAGATCACTGCGGTCTGCAAAGGAACAACGACTAGTGGTACCATCCCAAAAAGGAAACAAGTCACTCTCCCGTACCTTCTCTGGATCTGTTCCACATTGGTGAAATGATCTACCAGCTGCTACAAGATCAGCAGACTCGGTTGCCATCTTTAAAAAACGCCTAAAAACGCATCTCTTCCGTCAACACGTCGATGATTGATTTTTTCCTAATTCTCTTCCCTTTCCTTCTTTATAATAAAAAAAAAGAAAATTACTAAACTCACTATTCTTAGCTTTGTATACTGTGCTAGGCTTTAATGGACTAGTTTGATGCACATATGTATTTTGTTGCCTATGTTGTTATAATTGCTTCCAATGTTTCCTCATCTGTAAGTCGCTTTGGATAAAAGCGTCTGCTAAATGACTAAATGTAAATGTAAATGATGATAGATTGATGGTGTGTCAGGTATCCAGTGATTCTGGAGCAGTTCTCGCTGCGGCCTGGTTCTGGAGGTTCAGGCCTGTACCGTGGAGGCGATGGAGTGATCCGGAAGCTTCTGTTTCGTCGTCCGGTGGTTCTGTCGGTGCTGAGTGAGAGACGCTCCACGCAGCCCTATGGACTTCACGGTAACTTCATCTACAATGAGCCGAATGGATTCTGTCATTGATGTGTGGATACAAACAGTCAGGTGTGTTTTACTCGTTCAGGAGGAGCAAACGGAGCGACGGGACTTAATCTGTTACATAAAACAGACAACAGAGTGTTAAATTTAGGAGGCAAGAACAGCGTCAGCCTGGAGCCTGGGGTAAGACACACGGACTCTGTGTGTGTTTTCATTCATTCATAAATATACTAAATATTGCTTCTTTGAAAATCCAATCATGTGTGAAGGAGCATTTATGATTTGACCTCTTGTGACCGTGAACCGGGTGTTTTACATCCCTAACCCATAATCAAATGGGTGTGGGGGTATTGGATTATTAGATGCATCGTGTTGCAGACGTGAATGATTAGGAGTCGATTCACAAATGTCAAAAATCTATTTTTATTAAATGTTGCTAATGTTCAGAGGCCAGAAGCAAAAGTGCCAACACTAGTCTAACTCTGACCACAAATGTGACAAAAAAACATCTTCATCATGATCTGATCAGGTTTTTACATTCCGGTTTTGCAACTAAAGAACCCAAATTGAGGCTCTTTAACAAGTCTTATTTAAGATATAAAGTGAAGAAATGAGTATTCACCAGAATCTTACAGAATGATCCGTTTAATATGCATAGTCCAGTATGATTTATTTGTTATTAAACTTACATTTCGCCAGATAGTCTCCCCCTTATTAAAGTCTTCAGTACACAGTCGGTCATAGTAGGCAGTCTTGTACTGTTCATGCTAAATCACAATATCATCCGTTTATCGCTTCTTAAATCAGACGTGTCCGACAGAAACAATTCTCAGTTCAGTGTACTGGTGATCTGAGAAGCGATTCTTAACTGGAGAATGAGAAGCGCTTTAGGAAGCAGACGTGTATGTTTTTTAGTTTACTGCACACAAGATCAGCTGTTCAGTGCTCATCAATACTTCTCTCTTTACAGCACTTCAATTCTGTGTACTATTGACGTAATTGACTAACTGCAGAATATGGGTTCATGTCAAGTCGGAGGGACTGATAGACACACCAGAAAGTAACTTAAGTAATTAAGAAAAACTTGCTTACTGAAGACACGAACCGTTTCAGTAACCACTCAGCTTAACTAGTTCAAAAGAACCATTCACTCTGGAACACATGAATATTTCAAAATGACTTGCATAAATTAATAATAAAATGTGCAGTGTTCCAAAGAAATAAGCAGACATATTTGTAATAATATAAATGTAAATATTTTATTTCTCTGTGACTGAGCTAATTTTGATGAGTTAATGATAAAGTTAATTCAACTATAAATCAATTGTCTTTAGTTATCTGAATGTGAATTTCCCAGCGGTAAGGCCATAAATTCTCTCATCTACATAGTGATCATATCAAATTAATAACACGCAAATATACTTACAAAAAGAGCAACTTCATCTTTCCTTCATGGACAGAATTGGACTCCCTATGGGAAATGACTGAGACCTTTCTTTTATTTGACCAATAAACATCAGTAAATTAAACGCAAAGCAGATAATACACACACATAAATGAAGGGGTGAACCGGTACAACACACTCACACATACACAATTAATCATATAATTGAAACTGATTTTACATTTCAGCCACAATGCAAACCACAAACACACTTTAAAGTGATAGTTCACCCTAGAATTCAAATTTGTTGTTTATTTACTCACCCTCAGGACAGTTCTTGAGAAGAACAATCCTTTTCAAGCGTTGCAGATTTACCTAAACATCTTCTTTATTGTTCTACTCCAGAACAAATGTCACCTACATCGCAGATGTCCTGAGGGTAAGTAAATAAACAACAAATTTGAGTTCTAGGGTGATCTATCACTTTAAAGTCGGATCAAAGTTCCACTGCAAAATTTCTTGATGGTTTCATACAGAACACTTCTGCTAACTTATATTGTTATAATTGCTTCCAATGTTTCCTCATCTGTAAGTCGCTTTGGATAAAAGCGTCTGCTAAATGACTAAAAGTAAATGTCAGTTCATTCTGTAGCTGAACGGTTGCAAAGAGCTTCACTCTAACCCAGCTTTACTGTAGCTCAGTGGTAAGAGCAGGGACCCGTTTCAATAAGGAGGTTCAAGCAACCCTGAGTTAAAATATGAACTCTGAGTTGATTTACTCAGATAGCCGCTACTCTGAGTTTTCTGTTTCAGAACAGCTGGTTTCAATCAGTTAAATCCACTCTGAGTAAGTTCACTCGAGGTTACTCGTGTTCACCGCGGCTTTAAAAAGCCATCATCAATTGAGCGAAGATAACACGATTCACCATGGCAACGGCACGTGACAAAAAGCGCTCCGTTTATTTCTCGCCAGTCGAATTGTAGGCACTATATATCTATCTATATATATATATATATATACACACATATAAACATATATACCTACGACTTTTGTCATGTAGGTGCAATCCTTCTGCAATAAAAAGAACATGGCAGCAGCTGGAAATGAAATATAAAAACATCATTCAGTCCGGTGAGTTTAAATGCTCTTGCTAGTAGGATGCCTGACTGGGAAATGTTTGATATATTTAATAAACTGGCCTTGAAAGTTATGAGGATATGAGAACCGAGCACTGTGGCTATAGAAGACAAAAAACTGGCCATGCTCGCCCCTGCTCCAGCCATGTGTAACGGAGGCCAGCTAGAGTCACTCCTCGACCAACAGAGATGCTCTGGCGACGGACGTTATAGGGACTGCGATCGTTAGGCTCGTGTTTAGAGCGCCCGTCTCTCATTCTGACCGACGGCAGTTCGAAGCCCGCGCGGGGCGAGTTGGACCTTTTAAATTTGCACTCAATCACAATGGGAAACCCTAAAGGGTATTTGAATTATTAGAGTTTGCAGCGAGACCACATTTATTTGATCAGCTTATTCAGAAAGACGTACACCATTCACCTGCAATCCTATGAAACTCCTCTTTGATGACTCTCACAGGAAACTTAACACAAATGTATATAAAGTGCTTGAGAGCGATACATACTTTTCTTACTGCTCTGCATACAGTTGCCTTGCTAACGTGTTCTGCATCCCCGGTGTTATAAAGAAAGCTTCCATTAGTAAAGAAACGTAAAGCCATACAGAGAATCTGCTCAGATGTAAGAGCGCGACCCCGACGAGTGAGGTTTGTGATGTAAGGATGAAGCAGATTATGAATATATTAAATGGACTGTAAAGAAAAACTGTGCCGCTCAAATAAAGAATCCTCCGGATATGATAAAACATCCAAACGGGGCTTCACCATATACTCTCCCGACGTAAATTTAACTCTCTCTGAATGAATGCAGCTTCCTCATCTACGGGTACTGAATAAACGGACATTTAATGTCTGTGTTACGAACTTGTGCGCGATTAAGGAAAACGAATGAAAAAACTAACTGCGAAGGCAATTTCAACACCGCTCGCGCTTCTAAAAGGGGGCGGAGATTGTAACAAACCTCGGGTTAGTGGAATAAAACCTGCTCCTGACCAGGTTAGGTTCACAGAGTAGGTTACTATGGTTACTCACTCTAAGTATAAGATACCTTGATTTCTGAAACGGGCTTGACTTACCCCGCGGTCGCGGGTTTGATATACCTCGCGTTCTGAAACTGAAAACCCAGAGTATCCCGTTTTCCGGGGTTAACTTACACTGAGTTTGCACTTACCCTGCTTTCTGAAACGGGTCCCAGGTGTTAACATCGCCACGGTTGTGGGTTTGATTCGAGGGGATTGCACATACTAAGTCGCTTTGTATAAAATAATCTGCCAAATGCGTAAATATAAATATTTATTTTTCTTTAATTCATGGTTAGATTTGTCTGTAAGCATATTTAGGCATTTTAGCATGGTTTCACCAAACACAAATTTGTTTTTTCTATTTAAACTTGTAATAAGATGTAGATTTTAAAGTTGGGTTAGGGTTTATTACAACATTAGATTAGAGCCTTTATTCAGCAATGAGTCAGCAGCCATTGATATTTCATGAACTTGCCATTTTTCCTTTCATCAGATGTCACAAACAAAATTTGAATTTATTTTGATGTTTTTACTGTGTTTTAATTTGTGCATAAAATGTTTATTTTACATTAAATTCTTAGATGTTTTAAAGGAAAGTCGATTTGACAATGGAACAGTTTTATGGGAGCCTCTCAATAGTTCCTGGAAGTTACTTACTAAACGCATAGAGCCGCAGCAAAACAGACCAATTGAGATCAACTTAACAATTTATAGTCGCAAGTGGTTAAATCAATAAAAATATGAATAGAGAATTAAAGGATTAAAAGAAAAAAACAATTTCTTGGAACTATCTGAAGGCTTTATGAATCATGTGATGTTTTTGAAGTTACTCTCTTCAATGGCTCTGGTTTACTGTTAACTTCTAAAACTTCCCTCATTTTCACATTTAATAATCTTCAGGTCTTCACATAGTCCTGCTTTATATTCTCTAACTGACATTTACAGGACATGTTCAGTTTATATACACCTGGAGGTGGAGGATACGGATGTGTGCCGGATGCAGCAGATCAGATTCCCTTCAAACGCCGTTGTGTGAACGAATCCTGAAAAACACTTTAACACAACTTCAGCTCTGAGCCGATTAGTACTCCTGTGAAAAAAAGTCTGTTTGAAACAGTTTATAAGAAATTAAAATCAAATGAATCATATTTTGCATGTTTTTTTTACGTAAAGATGTGCTTTCCCTGGATCTCATTTAAGAATCAAGCAAAATAACACTTGGGTAAATCTGTGTTAATTGTCATTCTAAAAACAGTTTGTACAGAAATGTGTTTTATCTCACTGAATAACTTTTACGGAGATCCATCTGCTCATATTTTAGGAATAAAGGCCAACAGAGTAACTTCAGAAAGATCTGGACCAGCAGAAAAACTGTATTTATACTGTATGTTTACAGAAATTCTTAGAGAAGTAAAGATAAAAATAAGTGAGATCAGAAGGATCTGTATGAGGGCCGGGGGAGGACAACAGAACAGCAGGAGGTTCAGCTTGACGTTCACCAGACGGAGAAACACCGGCGCAAGCCACCGATCAAACAAACCCATCAGATGTTTTTATATGATCCTCTGGACAGTTGTATCAAGACCAGCATCATTTCAGTAAAACACACACATGATATTTCAGTGAGATGTGGAGAGCAGTTTAATATCAGCGGGAGTTTGTGTGAAATCTCTCCAGTGATGCAGAACAGAGGAGCCTAAAGATAAGACGAAAAGACACAAGAGTCCACTGATAAAAAACACTGAATCCTGACATGTGGACGCAAGCCAGAAAAAAAACAACACTGGACTGATAACACGACTGATCTGAGTGGGGTAGAAAAAACACCATCACATTGATGAGAAATGAAAAACAAATATTAAAAAAGAAAACACTATTACCCCATTTAGACTGAAGTATGTTAGGACTTTCGTATGAAAACAAACTGCAACACAGCCAATAAAAACAAGCACATAAAACTTCAAGGGTTCAAACATGAAAATAAACTAACAGTTGTGAGGCTGATTTAGGAACAACACAACGATGTTTTCAGTACATTTGTAAAGAGCGGCGTGAGACGCTCCAGTGCCACAGGCATTGAATCCAGGACTCATTTAATTCGCCATTAAAGCGAGTATTTACAAAGCGAAGGTCCGTTCTGAAGGGCGTACTGGGTGGGAGGGGCATGAACAGTCTGACTGGGGGGGCCGAGGGCATCGAACACGCTCTTATTGGGTGGAACAGATTGCAGCATGCTGTCCAAGTCCATGAGGAGGGGAGGCGCTTGTATTGAAACCGGGCCACTCGGTAGGATGGGCCAATACGCGTGACCCACCGCCGTGATCAGGTGATTGGCACCTCCGTAACTGTAGAACGGAAGGCCACCCAGGGGCACGAACGGGTTGCCGTTGAAGCGCATGCTCGGCGGGGCGATGACGTTAGGGGGTGTGTATTTGGCGTAAGACGTGGGAAGCTCCCACGGAGGGGTGGAGCCACGTTTGGGGTTTTTGCTGGACGGGTGGAACGAGTCGTTGTATCCGTCCGACGTGGATTCTCTGTCACTCGATCTCTTCCCGACACGCGTCGCCCCTCTCCAGTCTTCATCTGACAGATCGGATGCAGGACTGGCTGAGCTGGCTGATGAACTGCAGCTGTACAAGGTGTTGGACGGGCGTGGAGGTGAGGCAGAACGGGTGTGCGGGGGGAGCTCAGCACCCCAACTGTCCCTCTCTCTCTGCCTGTCTCCAGCGGAAGCAGCCGGCTGGAGGCTATGCAGGAGAGAATCGATGGCAAACTTGGAGTCCAGTTTGGGACGGCAGGGGTCCTCCGATGGAGAAGGGCTGCGGCGGGTGGGAACAGAGACCAGATGAGGGTTAGTGGGCGCCTGCATGGCCTTGTTTCCCTGAGAGTAACCTGGAAAGATGTATGGAGCCAGATCCTGAGCAAAGATTGTTTCATCCTGACGGGAAACTGCTGTATTTTGTCTTTTGAGCAGCTCCAAGGGAATTCTGCTTGCTTCTACAGACCAGAAGTTCCCTTTACCCTGTGGTTTACTGGGATCCTTTAGCACCTAGAGCGAGAGAGATAGAACACAAAGACGTTCAATTATTGATAAATAATTGGGACTCAGAAAAGTCCAGAAGCAAAGAATCACACACACACCTTGACAAAGCAGTCATATGAGGAGAGATTGTGTCGTACGGAGTCTCTCCACCCTTTATAATTCCCCTTGAAGAAAGGAAACAATGTACTGATCTCCTTTAGAATCTGTTGAGAGAGAGAGAGAGAGAGAGAGAGAGAGAGAGAGAGAGAGAGAGAGAGAGAGAGGCCATTATTCACCATAAGATTCACACACATGAATGATTAAAAAGAAGAAATTAAAGGACTACACTTATAGTGCATTAGTTAACTTTTTCATCATTTCGAATTTCTTGGATTCTCATGTTGTCACTTGCTGATATTTCAATCATAAACATTGTTATTTTTTAAATGAACAGTTCACCTTCAAAATGAAAAGTCTGTCATTATTTACTCACCTGTGCGATTTTCTTTCTTCTGCAAAAAACAAAAGATGATATTTTAAAAAAAATGCTGGTCACCAAAAACTAATGGTCCCCATTGACTTCTGATGTATGGACACAAAACTAATGCAAGTCAAGGAGGTCCAACGGTTTTTTGTTAGCAACATTTTTCAAAATATCTACTTTTTTGTTCTGCTGAAGAAAAAAAAGAAAATCACAGGTTTAAAATGACACGGTGGGTAAATGAAAGTTCTGATTACCACAAATCCCTTTCAGAATCAAACATTGTGACATTTTCTCTCCATCATTCTTGATTTAGGCAACATTAGTAAACGTGTGTTAGTGTTTAGTAGCAGTATCATAAAGGGATCTCAATACAAATGAATTAAATAGTGAAATGAAATGTTTCGGTGCTGTATGACGTGAATCCGTGATGTTGGTGTGTTCCAGGAGTCTTAAAGAAAGTGTGATGCGCTGTAATTGCGCTCAGCGTGATACTCGATCGATCTCTTACAATACAAACCCTTTCACAGGCCAACATCTCACTTCACTCCACTTTCCTTATGTAGATACATGTTAATGTTAAACATCTGGAAGCGACGGGTCCAGTGAAACGTATTTTAAAACACTTATCATTTAAATGCTTTGGATAATCCGATGACAAATGACAGATTACAAGATTTATAGTCAGAGAGAGGTACAAAAAAAACTCCGATTTACTGACTGATGAAAAATATAGCGCATTTATGCTTTTTGCGGACAGTTGTAAAGTCACGAGAAGTGTTGATTCGTTGACTCTGGAGTAAATCAGAATGTGTCGTCATACCTCTGCTAATGTGAGTTTCTTCTCTGGAGAGTTCTGGATGACCATGGCGATCATCGCCAGGTATGAATACGGAGGTTTGGGGTAACGCTGATAGTTCTTCTTCTTTCCTCCGTTCACATTTCCATCCTTAAGTTCCCACGAACCGAGCTTACACGAGTCCTGCGCCATCACTTTATCCACCGATGATGAGGAGGTGATGGAGGTGCTGGGCTTGTCCAGCAGCGGCTCGGTGGAGTAACGCCAGCCGGGTGTGGATGACGGGTCTCGGCAGTCAAGGTGAGGGTCGAGATGCGCTATTGCTACAGAGAACACTGCTGGTGCCAACAGGCCCGGACCCCCCCAATGCTTTGTCATGCTGATGTAGATGGGTGGGTGAGTGGGTGTGGGGGGCAGGTATGGTCAGACTGCTGGCTCCAGGTCAACTCTGTTTGAACAGCAAACAATTCACAGTTTCATGTCAATCCCGCTGCGTAATGGGAGAGAGAATGAGCGCGATCAGCGTGGGGGATGTGTGTGTGGGGTGATAGTGTAAGTGTGGGTGTGTGTGTGTGTGGGGGGGGGGGTATCGCTGCTGTAAATAACACTCCTAATGATAAACATCAGCACAGAACTTTCTACTGCACAACACTAAACGCCCCTTCAATGATCTCCATTCCTCTATATATCAATTACATAAATATGCACGTTTACGGAGTCTGTCATCGTTTTAAATAATAACCTTTTTTTAATCAAATGAAATAATAACCTATTATTAAAAACATTTTGAAGAGGAGAAATCAAAGAAAATCTAACACCAACCCTTATTTAATGTGCCAAATATTTATACAGATTAAGTTGAAATATTTGTAATTTCATTGTCATAGTTGATTGTTTATTTTGAATTTCTAAAATATTATAAATTGTATATTAATAATAAAGTGTACATGTGCAGCTGATTTAATGTCACTTTGGTGTAAATCTAATACGGTAAAAATGATGTATCATGTGAAACAAACAGCCGATTTAAGCTAAAAATGACCAAACACACAGAACGTTTTCCAAATCCCCAAATAACCCTTAATCACAAGGTCACATTTTCTTTCATTCAGCTGATATAAAATAATAATAACGCCACAATAAGATCTATAAAAACTGGAAAGTAAATAGGAAAGGTATGATTTAAATCTCAAATACACTAGAAGACTTTTGCTCAGATCTTCAGTCTGGACTTGTTGCTGAAAGTCTGTGTCAGTCTGCAGATTTCATCAGTCGGTCTGTTTCTATTAAGTGTGTGATGTCTAGTTTAAAAGTCTTGTAGTGAATTCCAGCCATTAATAATGAGTCTAAAGGATTAAATGAGCTCAACTGTATTCACATGAATCTGAAATACTGCTTTAATTTCGCTGAACGGTTAATCGCATTTTGTCTTTAGTGTGTACGCATATCACCCCATTGGTAAACTTTCGCCATTAAAGGTCAATAAGAGTCAATAAATAAATCATCACACTCAAGAAATGACGTTTCACTGCACGTTCTTTTGTCATATAGTCTATATTTTGAGACGGTTTCGTTTATTCTACTTTTATTATCAATTTAATGTATAATCTTCACCCTTAAATTAATAAAAGAAAGAGTTATAAACGACTGCAGTGATTATACGTGGAAAGCAGGTGGATTTGTTCAGGTTAGAGGGATTTCCTCACTCAGCCACAGAGAAAACAAGTTGGAGATTAGGAAGAATCTCTTCCGAGACAATAGAGGGATGAATCAGACTGAGAGATCTGATAATCGCCCTAAGAACAGATCGAGATCTACTGGAGCGAGTTTTTGAACTCGGATGCGATTTGGAAGTGTGTCCGATGCTGTCACTGTTAAACATGAACATTTAACGCACGTGCCTTACCTGATACACCCGCGCGCTCGTGCTCGTGCTCGTGCGCGTCTCTCTCTCTCTCTGCGCCTGAAGATCGCTCATTTGCGTGCTGATGACGCGGCGCGCTAATCAAACTAACGCTCAACGCTGATTGGATAACTTCCACTTTAAAAACCTTATTTATCAGTCATTCCTGCTGTTGCTTTATTCATTCGTTCGTTCATCAGACGGAACACAGTGTATCTTCAAAAATGGAAAATGTATTTCTGTAAAGTAGTAGAAATGAGAGCAAAAAATCTAAACTCTCTCAGTTTTCAATTGAAGTGCTTTATTGGCATAACAAAAATTGTTTGGCCAAAGCAATTACAGCATTGGGCTGCGTGCACATGTTTATACAAAGAACAAAAGTGTTGTGTATGTGGTGCAAGCTTAAATAAAGTTTATACACTAGAAATACACTAGAAGACTTTTGCTCAGATCTTCAGTCTGGACTTGTTGCTGAAAGTCTGTGTCAGTCTGCAGATTTTATCAGTCTTCATGTTCAGATTTGAAAAAGTCTTGCAGTGTATTCCAACCATTAGGTGTTGTGTAAATACAAACAGATATTTAAAAGTAGGTATCATCCAACTTTAATTCAATCTGACTCACAAAATGAGGTAGTGAGGGAGGTAATAATGAGTTAATAATACAAAGTTGTGCACTGTACTCCCATAAATTACGCATAAGAAACGTGTTTTTTTCTCAGGTAGACGAACGTCAGGTAACCTTCTTCATATTAATGTCCACATCCGTCCGGATCCAACAATGACGTGGGCTGTGATTGGTCCAATGTCCTCAGCGTGGCGTAAAGTATCACGTATCACGTGACAGTTGACATAAATGTGAATAATAAACGCCTGAATAATGATACCGACAAACCTTTCACACTAGACTTTGAATTTGAACGAAATTTGTGGGTTTCGTATAAAAACATTTACTATTCAGACAACTTATATGTGACCAATCATGGAGCGCGTCTTTTCCGTTAAGCCCCGCCCAGTTGAGAACCGTTCATCGGGGTTTGTGTGCGAGACTGAGAGAACAGCGCCGACTGTCGTGATGCCGTGAGCGGAAGGACGAGCCGCCGAGAGCCGCTGTTGTTATGGAGAAACTTTATATGCGTCAGAAAACAACTGAAAGACACAATGAACAAACATCATTATTCGGATTGAGGTGATTCGGGCGAAACAGGTGACACAGAAGCGTTGATGTGACGTAGTCAGACAGGTGTTTTATGGCAGGTGTGTGTTTCAGGTGTTCACAGGCCACACGCACACATACACGCATTAGACAGCTTTAATACGCGATGACACATCAAATGTTTTGTTGTTTTGTTCGTGTTTAAAGCGCTCGTGAATGATGGTTATTATTTTATGAATCGTGTAATGGAGTTCAGGTGAAGTGTACACAGGTTAGCATTGTGCTAGTAAACAGGAAATAGACTACAGAACACACACACACACGCACACACTTCTAACAATATGAAGTGGTACACTAACACACATCGTGATATAATTGAACGTGGTTTTTCTGGACACGCAGCTGA
>NC_136779.1:22749678-22829480 GCF_947034865.1 Barbatula barbatula | reverse complement strand
AAAGTTTCAATCGATGTTTATCCCAATTTACAAAATCGCATTTTATAGATGGACCCCACACTTCACTGCCATATAATATAATTGGTTCGATTATTGATTTTAAAATTTTGAGCCAAATCTGGGTTGGGATGTCCATTTTAATAGATCTTTTTATGGCATTGAGTTCATTCACTGCCATTGTAAAGTTACCTGTCGGCGTGTTTTGTAGGCCGAGGTAAGTGTATGCTTTAGTGCTTTGGATGGTTCTGTGTGATAATGTGAATGTGTGTGTTTGTTTTTGAGATCGTTTTTGAAAAGTCATTATTTGAGGTTTTTTGTAGGTTTATTTTTGCACTTTTTGTTGTCCTTATGTTTTTCAAATTGCTTCCATTGTTTACCTCATCTGTAAGTGGCTTAATTACTAAATGTAAATACATGTTTGTGCAGATTTGAAAGAAAGAAAAAACACAGTTGTGAAATATAGATAATTCTAAAGTACTTGATAAAACATAATGCTCAATAACACTTAAACTAGATATAATCCGTTCAGAATAGTAAGCGCACACACAGTAGAAATGATCAAGTAAATCCCAGTTTTCTGTGAAATGAGAATGAATTTCAGTTATTTAACAGCCTTGTGATCTTCAGAGAGAACATTCTCTCACTTCACTCACATTCATTTGTAAGATAAAGCGCTTTGAATGTGAGTGACCATGAGGAGTCTGATGATCGTGTGTTCAGACTGCGGTCGCACAGAGACTGTATACAGCCATAAAACAAGTATGCACCCTCTTTCTGTTTCAGATATTTCTGTCACTGTCCAAAAATGAATGGTTGACAAGAAGATGATGAGATTTCATTGGCTGTCATCGGCGTGTGAATCAGATCTGGAGTTTGACGGCTAGCTGTGATTGGAGAGGTGTGGCTGGATGGTGAGTAAAGTGAATCATATGGCTGAACATGCGGAGCTGCTCGCTGAAATGAACACAGTCGGCCGTCTCTCAGCCACCGAGCGTCTGAAACATGCACAGAAGAGACGCACACAACAGCTTAAAGACTGGGCTCAGATTGAGAAGAACAGCGCTCATGCTCAGAAGAGAGATGGAAAGAAGCGGAAGGTGACTTTCCCCACTAACATCACATTACTGGAGGCTGCAGCCAGAAATGATCGAGATGAAGGTAAGAAGTAAATTCACTCTTGTGTCATTACAAAACTCCATCTTTCTTAAATGTAAGGTAACGGAAGGAGTTTCTGCCAATCTTATGTTAATCTTGAGTTCCTGTAGCGTAGTATTGCGTTCTTCATATCTCCAAAAATTGTTTAGTTTTCTCACATTTACAGAAGACAGATACAGCTGTCTACTTGAAATTTTTAAATAATCATTCAAAACTTTAAAAGTTCACAAAAACTGTAAATTTCTGTGTTTTAATATTATATATGTTGTTAATTAACATTACTGGTAGGGATGCAACGATACCACTTTTGACTTACATTCGGGTACTTGCTAGGGTGGCCATACGTCCGGCTTTTGGCTGGACAGTCTGGATTTTAAGCCCCCTGTCCGGCGTCCCGCGCAGCCTCAAGCCGGACACTCATTTGTCCTCCTTTTCGGAGTTGCACTGAATCGGCCTTAAAAAACGCGCTCTAAAACCTTTATTGGGACGCAGCAGCATAGCGTCTGACGCCGTAAGATCTCCGGTCAAACAAATGATTGGCTGAAAGAGGTGTCAAATAAATATCTGATATATAATTGTTAAAAACGTAAACAAGCCTCCACGAATTGAGGTGGATTCCACGTACTGGCTACGTCACATCATAACGTTAGCATGCCGAAACGTCCGACATCATTTAATCCGGAATGGACAAAAGAGCACGAATTCATATCATAAAGCAGTAGAGATGCTTTCCATGGATTTTGCACACTATGTCGCTGTGAAGTGGACGTTAGTTGTAAAGGGAAAGCCGCCATTGACCGACATGCCAGCACTGAAAAACAAAGTTAACCGACGAGCTGCTGGTACGTCTTCCCTTAGGTCTTAATTTCGAGAGGCAACATCACCTCAAGATGACAAAATCTGCGCTGCAGAGCTTTATAAAGTCTATCATGCAGTCAAGCATCACCAGTCATACAGGAGTGTCTTGAATAAATACAAATACTGTGAACAAACACTTTTTTGCCTCTTCTGTTACACATAGGTCTACATCAAGATATGTTGTTGATCAAATTGTCTGGCAATGAATAGAGTAGGCTATTTCAGAATCACTGTATCATGATACCATAGATATGATAGACAAAATTGTATTGTATTTGCGAGTACACCAGATGCAGTTATTCCTGCCTCACTAAATGCCGCAAAGTGTCCTCCTTTTTGGTGTTATGGAAATGGCCACGCTAGTACTTGCTGATACAGAGTACCGATACGAGTACTTAATAATGACTGGTTCATTCAGACGGTCACCTGTCGCCACCTACTTTCCAACATTTCTTATTTGTAAAAATATTTAAAACTCATAACATTGTTTAATGTAAATTGTAATTTGTCTGTGTTGTAAATTATTTAATTTGATTGGTAACAGCCCTAGTGTCTTATTCTAGTTAAATTTATTGATCAAATTTAAGAATATAAACTGAAAGCTAAAGCAAAGCCTATATTTAATAAGATTACGGAAAACACTCTTTATTAAAGGTAAAAAATATCACAAATGTGCAGATTTAAATATGTCAAAGCTGATTGAACACTTATTTTTAATCTGTCATTCACGTGTCTGAAGGACAAGCACGTGAACAGGCTTAATGTTGAGCCTCTGTCATTTGTCTCTGGACATTTTCTCTCGCTTCTCCAGCGTTTGCTGCTAAGTTGGTTATTGCAGTTTCCCGGTGCTAGCATTAGCAAACTCTTTGACCCCGGCGTTATGCTGGTTCTTTAGATGTTTAATCAAATTGCTTGTGTTAAAGGAGCTATTTCTCACCCCTCCTCTTGACAATTTAGCAGAGCATGGTTTGCAGTCTGCTCTACTTTTATCATCATCGCTTATCTTAAGATATCTCCTAACGGCTGACATGGCGCCTCTTCCGACTTTCAACAGGTAAACGGAGGTCCGCGCGGCAAAGATGACGAGAGCGCGTGAACTCTTTTCGCTTGGTGGTGTGCGTGGGGAATTTTATGACTTTCCGCGCGACTCCGCATCAGAAGATGTGTTGCCATAAGGTGGTATCGGGTAGTTGTACGAGTACATGAGCACAGTATCGTACCGAGACCCTAGTACTGGTATCGGTGCATCGCTTATATTGGTGCATTATTGTGTTTTCAATTTATGTTATGTCAACAGTTGGTTAATTTAATTTACTGTTGGGCTGTTGTAATCTACATAAACGTGTCATATTCTCCAAAATAAAATATCATTTTTCTGGTTCTGTATTTGTTTAAAATCTTCTCTGCTGTGTGTCGCTGCTGTAACCGCAACATGAGCAGCAGGTGACACTATTAGGAAATCCTCTACGAGTCTAGACCGTCTCATTACAGTTCCGTTCATGGACTTTTGAGGCTGCGTGCTTTCAAGCACAAGTCCTCGTTTTTGAATCCACGACCTCAGAAGGTTGCAGCCACTGAATGTGCGAGAGCGCCCTCTGGCTTTCGGATGCAGCTGCATTTAACAGTATTTCACTGACAAACTGCGCATAAAACCTGACAGCCAACCACTAAATACGTGCAATTTCTTTTTTTTGATTAAACGTGCAGCCCTAGTTGGTACTAATTCATAGGACAGACTTGGAGGTTGAGTTTTTACTATTTTGATTCATTGCTACCAAGGTACGGCAGATTACCAAGGCCAGTGAATTCTGTTTTTTGTTAATTTAGCCACTGCACTAAATAAAAACTTTGGATTGTTTTGTTAGTTTCTATGAGTTTACAGAGGTGCTCAGCCTTTGCTGCTTTTAGAGATGTTTCATAATAGTTTGGTTATTAAAAAAACTGCAACTCAACGCGGATCGCAAGTGCTGTGATTGGTCTGTTTGAACCCCTCCCTCAGGTCAAAACACTCATGTTTACTCAAACGCATTTCTGAATGAATTATCTGAGTAAATGATTTGTTCTTCTGTATTAAACATCTCAAGCTGAAACAAAAGTGACTGTTTACTTGCCGCTATCACTGCTAATGCTTCTCAAACGAGCCGCTTCTTCTTCTGCTCTTGGATACACAAGCAACAGGCACCTGGACACTGACGCCTAGTGGTCATTGCCTGTCGACGCGGACAATGAAGCGTAAATGAAAACCGACACGTAGCCTACGACGTAGAGGTCTGACACACAAGTAAAAATTGGGCTTAATGTGAGTATCTGTGAGTAAATCCTCAGGGGGGCGGAGCATAAATTTGTCAGGCCCATCTGGCTCGGGTTGAAATGTAGGGCTTTACCATACGACACTGGGGGGTTAAAGGGAAAGTTCACGTCTAATGTCTTTTGTCATGTCACGCTGGTCGCGTCCGGTGTAGACTCGGTGTATGCTCAGGCGCTAGCAATGCCAAAGGTCATGGGTTCAGATCACAGGGATTACATATACTCAGAAACAAATGTGTCGTATAATGCAATGTAAGTGGCTTAGTGTGAAAGCGTCTGACAAGTTCTTCAGAGTCTTTTATGTCAGTGTAAGAAAAACTATAGCACCAGATCGTCAATTGAAATTGAATTAATAGTACCTAGGGTACATTCAGAACACGGATGTTTTGTGTGTTATATGTTTATTTGAATGTGTTTTTGTACGGTCATATTGGCCAGGACTCCCTGGAAGAAGAGATTTCTTTTAATCTCAATAGGACCTTCATGGAAAAATAAAGGTTAAATAAAGTGTATAATTGTCAAATGTCAATTAACAGTAGAAAACGAGACGTTTTAATCAAATGTCTGAGGACTTCAAAATAAGAGACTTCATACGTTGGGTCAGAGGTCAGCCTTCAGCCGTAAAGCGACTCTCTCGTGATCACACACAATGTGCTGATGGAAGTAAACTCTTTTATTCAAGTTCGTGTGCAAGAGTGACCTCTGACCCAACATAAACACATGACGCAAGCAGCTTAAATCATATGGTGTGTACTTACTGTTGTTGCTTTGTGTCTTCATAACAGTGCGAGAGCTGCTGAATAGTGGAGTCAGTCCAGATCTGATCAATGAAGACGGACTCACAGCGCTTCATCAGGTACACACACACACACAATAATAGACATCTGAGAGACGCAGTGCTCCAATTACCTTTTTTCCAGAAGAACTGTTATCACTCGAAAAAGTTTAGGAGCACATGTAAACATTTTTAGAGCACCTTCAATTTAACATTTTGACCACAATTATCAACATTTCTTTCATAATGGTCCATTTAATAATAACCTTCAAGACACCAGAATGATCAACAGATAAGAGCAGGGTTTAAATGAAAGATGTAATATTATTTGTTCGAACTTTAATCTGTGTGTAAACAAACAAAACAACAGATTTACCAGCGAACACTACAGCTTATTTCTTCTGTTGTTTCCTATTAAAAGTGTTGCTCTTTTAAAAGATGCCAGACAGTTTTTGTCCACACTCAGCATGAGCTTTGGCTGTTTTCCTCAAGGTCGAGGGGGAAAATGTAGAAAAAGTCACTTTTTACTCAGCCGCCTAATATAATATATGAACATCATCAGGCTCATTACAGTGAATGGAGAAATCTGGCCACTCTGGTGAAAACAGCCAATAATCTAAAACTGATGACTGCGTTATGAGATTTGATTAATGACCAAATTAAAGAACAGAAAGTCCTTTATTTAAATAACTTTCCTCTAATATAAAATATGTATCTGATGGATGGGAAAGCTTCTTTCTCTTGTGAATGTGTTGACAAAATTCGGATGAGGTGTCCAAGAGCTGACAATATTTGTTTCTACTTTACAAGTCAAAGAAGTCTAAAGAAAATAAACTGCTGCTCGTGTGCACATGAAAGACTGAATCCTCTCATAATATCACTTCTTTCGGTTCAGCAGATTCACTGTACATTCACTGGGTGTCATTTATCCATCTAACATACAGAACAAGAGCAGATGTGTGTGCAGAAATCATTGCATTGAATTTACATTTACATTGAGTCATTTAGCAGATGCTTTTATCCAAAGCGACTTACAGAGAGTTCAGGAAGCAATAAGCGATATGTGATATGTCATACAAGAGTAATTTAAGAAGAGTTTTAAGTAGTTTTTTGAAGGTTGTGAGAGATGTGGTTGACCGGACCGCATTGGGAAGAATGTTCCACCAGGAAGGAGTTGTGAAGGAGAATGAGCGGGAAAGGGATTTAGTGCCCTTATGAGAAGACATTACAAGACGCCGCTGGTTTGCTGAACACAGGGTTCTTGATGGGGTGTAGGAGGTTGTGAAAGTATGCCGGCGCAGATCCAGTGATAGACCTGTATGCAAACATCAGTGACTTGAATCTGATACAGGCTTCAACCAGTAGCCAGTGGAGAGAGATGAACAGGGGTGTCACATGACCCCTTTTGGGCTGTTGGAAGACGAGGAGTGCTGCTGCGATTTGAACCAGCTGAAGTGGTTTGATAGCCTTTGCAGGAAGAACAGCAAGGAGAGCATTGCAGTAGTCCAATTTTGAGATTACCAAGGCCTGGACAAGGAGTTGTGCTGCATGCTCAGTGAGATGGGGTCTAACCTTGCTAAACGTATGATGGGTCCTAAGGATGTCATGTAGATGGGAAAAAAGCAAAATCAAATCATATGGTGAGCAGTGGACAGCGAGTCCCTCCATGACACCTTGAATGATCTGCCGGAGACGTAGGATTGGAACCAGCGGAGAGGGGAGCCTGAGATTCCTAAGGATGACAGGGTTGCTAGCAGTATCAGGTGATTGACCGTTTCAATCTGCAGACTGCAGATAGGTCTAGTTTATTTTGGATTTGGATTCCGCCTTGGCAAGCCACAGTGCTTCTGTGACCGATAGCAGTGCAGTCTCAGTGGAGTGATTTGTTTGGCATAAGAAGTCTTATAACGCCTACCAGACAGAAACAATTCAAGCATGAAATGAAATGTCTGTGTGGAGTCCTTGCTGATTCTGATCGCTTTTGCCCATCAGTGTGATTCATTCATTCATTCATTTTCTACCGCTTATCCGGGGCCGGGTCGCGGGGGCAGCAGTCTAAGCAGAGATGCCCAGACATCCCTCACCCTAGACACTTCCTCCAGCTCTTCCGGGGGGACACCGAGGCGTTCCCAGGCCAGCCGGGAGACATAGTCCCACCAGCGTGTCCTAGGTCTTCCCCGGGGTCTCCTCCCGGTCGGACGGGCCCGGAGCACCTTCCGGGGAAGGCGTCCAGTAGGCATCCGTAACAGATGCCCAAGCCACCTCAGCTGACCCCTCTCGATGTGGAGGAGCAGCGGCTCTACTCCGAGTTCCTCCCGGATGACCGAGCTTCTCACCCTATCTCTAAGGGATCGCCCAGCCACCCTGCGGAGGAAGCTCATTTCAGCCGCCTGTATCAGGGATCTTGTCCTTTCGGTCATGACCCAAAGCTCATGACCATAGGTGAGAGTAGGAACGTAGATTGACGGGTAAATTGAGAGCTTCGCCTTGCGGCTCAGCTTTTTCTTCACCACGAAGGACCTGTACATCGACCGCATTACTGCAGAAGCTGCACCGATCCGTCTGTCAATCTCCCGTTCCATCCTTCCCTCACTCGTGAACAAGACCCCGAGATACCTAAACTCCTCCACTTGAGGAAGGAACTCTCCACCAACCTGAAGTGGGCAAGCCACCCTTTTCCAACTGAGGACCATGGCCTCGGATTTGGAGGTACTGATTTTCATTCCAGCCGCTTCACACTCTGCTGTAAACCGTTCCAGTGCATGCTGAAGGTCCTGGTTTGAAGGGGCCAACACGACAACATCATCCGCAAAGAGCAGAGACGAGATCGTGTGGTCCCCAAACCTGACACCCTCCGGCCCCTGGCTGCGCCTAGAAATTCTGTCCATAAAAATTACGAACAGAACCGGTGACAAAGGGCAGCCCTGCCGGAGTCCGACATGCACTGGGAACAAGTCCGACTTACTGCCGGCAATGCGAACCAAGCTCCTGCTTCGGCCGTACAGGGACCTGACAGCCCTTAGTAAAGGACCACAGACCCCATACTCCCGAAGCACCCTCCACAGGATGCCACGAGGGACACAGTCGAATGCCTTCTCCAAATCCAAAAAACTCATGTGGATTGGTTGAGCAAACTCCCATGAACCCTCCAGCACCCTGTAGAGGGTGTAGAGCTGGTCCAGCGTTCCACGGCCTGGACGAAAACCACACTGTTCCTCCTGAATCCGAGGTTCTACTACCGGCCGTATTCTCCTCTCCAGTACCCTGGCATAGACTTTCCCGGGAAGGCTGAGAAGTGTGATCCCCCTGTAGTTGCAACACACCCTTCGGTCCCCCTTCTTAAAAAGAGGGACCACCACCCCGGTCTGCCATCCCAGAGGCACTGCCCCCGACCGCCACGCGATGCTGCAGAGGCCTGTCAGCCAAGACAGCCCCACAACATCCAGAGACTTGAGGTACTCAGGGCGAATCTCATCCACCCCCGGTGCCTTGCCACTGAGGAGTTTCTTGACTACCTCAGTGACTTCGGCTTGGGTGATGGACGAGTCCACCTCTGAGCCCTCAGCCTCTGCTTCTTTAATGGAGGACGTGACGGTGGGATTGAGGAGATCCTCGAAGTACTCCTTCCACCGTCCGACGACATCCCCAGTTGAGGTCAACAGCCTCCCACGTCTACTGTAAACAGCGTTGGTAGGGCACTGTTTCCCTCTCCTGAGGCGCCGGACGGTTTGCCAGAATCTCTTCGAGGCCAGTCGATAGTCCTTCTCCATGGCCTCACCAAACTCCTCCCAGGCCCGAGTTTTTGCCTCCACAACCACCCGGGCAGCAGTCCGCTTGGCCTGCCGGTGCCTGTCAGCTGCCTCAGGAGTCCCACAAGTCAACCAGGCCCGATAAGACTCCTTCTTCAGCTTGACGGTTTCCCTTACTTCCGGTGTCCACCACCGGGTTCGGGGATTCCCGCCTCGACAGGCACCGGAGACCTTACGGCCACAGCTCCGAGTGGCCGCTTCGACAATGGAGGCGGAGAACATGGTCCACTCGGACTCAATGTCTCCAGCCAACCTCGGGATCTGGTTGAAGCTCTGCCGGAGGTGGGAGTTAAAGATCTCTCTGACAGGAGACTCGGCCAGGCGTTCCCAGCAGACCCTTACAGTACGTTTGGGTCTGCCGAGTCTGTCCAGCTTCCTCTCCTGCCATCGGATCCAACTCACCACCAGGTGGTGATCAGTTGACAGCTCCGCCCCTCTCTTAACCCGAGTGTCCAAAACATATGGTCGCAGGTCAGATGAAACGACCACAAAGTCGATCATTGACCTGCGGCCTAGGGTGTCCTGGTGCCACGTGCACTGATGGACACCCTTATGCTTGAACATGGTGTTCGTTATAGACAAACTGTGACTAGCACAGAAGTCCAATAACTGAACACCGCTCGGGTTCAGATCAGGGGGCCGTTCCTCCCAATCACGCCCCTCCAGGTGTCACTGTCGTTGCCGATATGGGCGTTGAAGTCCCCTAGTAGGACGACGGAGTCCCCAGTCGGAGTACTTTCCAGCACCCCTCCCAGAGACTCCAAGAAGGTCGGGTACTCTGCACTGCCGTTCGGCCCGTAGGCACAAACAACAGTGAGAGACCTAACCCCTTCCCGTAGGCGCAGGGAAACGACCCTCTTGTTCACCAGGGTAAACTCCAACACATGGCGGGAGAGCTGGGGGGCTATAAGCAGACCCACACCAGCCCGCCGCCTCTCCCCATGGGCAACTCCAGAGTGATGAAGTGTCCATCCTCTCTCGAGGAGTGTGGTTCCAGAGCCCAAGCCATGCGTAGAGGTGATCCCGACTATCTCTAGTCGGAACCTCTCAACCTCATGCACCATCTCAGGCTCCTTCCCCGCCAGCGAGGTGACGTTCCACGTCCCTAGAGCTAGCTTCCGTGTCCAGGGATCGGGCTGTCGAGGCACTCTCCTCCGACTGCCGCCCGATCCACTACGCACCGACCCCCTATGGTCCCTCTCGGGAAGGCGGCCCCACGTCGCTCCTTCGGGCTGAGCCCGGCCGGACCCCGTGGGGAAAGGCCCGGCCACCAGGTGCTCGCATACGAGCATCGACCCTGGGCCTGGCTCCCGGGTGGTGCCCCGGTTGCGCCATACCGGGCGACATCAAGGTCCTTGAGTTCTTTTTCATCATATGGGGTTTTTGAACCACTCTTAGTCTGACTCGTCGCCTAGGACCTGTTTGCCTTGGGAGACCCTACCAGGGGCATATAGCCCCCGACTACATAGCTCCTAGGGTCACTCGGGTACTCAAACCCCTCCACCACGTTAAGGTGGCGGTTCAAGGAAGGGATTCATCTCTATTCATCTCTAAATATCCTCTAATTTTGGCAAGTCAATCCCAATTGTCTTCTGAGCCTGTGAAGTGCATTCTTCTCACTGACTGTATGTTAAGAATGAGATACTCTCAAAAGTCCTCATGACAGGGTTTATGTGTGATCCATGAAATGTATCGTTCAAATGATCATTCATTAATAAATGTGACAGATGAAAATACTTGTTAGTAGTCAGCCCCACCCATAGACTTTAAGACTCATCATCTGTGCAAACCATGGCATCGGTCTTCATCTATCCATAAACAATACAAATAAACAAGACAACAACCAAAATGGATAACAGGGTGATGTAGTACAGTAAAAATTCAAATGAATTATATTATTGTATAATTTAAGTTAATAAAAAAATGTCATCATATTTGTGCAGTTAAACCCATTTGATGAGCATTAGTATAATTCACTGTTTCTAGTGTCAGAAAGTAAAATACTGAACTGTTTTAGTAAAGTATTCAAAAGTCTTTCATCATGTGGGGACAAGTAAGTCATTTTGTTGAAATCTCCTTTTTTGTTTGTTAAACTAAATAAAAACATGAGCATGTTTTCATTTTTCTCACGTTCACATGTTTTTTGTTGAAACGGCCGTACAGGCAGTTTTCTGTTGTATGTTGGTTTTGTAAATGAAGCTTGTTGTTTAGTGTTTGGTGACATTTGTTGTTGTGTTTCTCTGCAGTGTTGTATAGATGATTTTGTGGATGTGGCGCGTTGTCTTCTGGATGCGGGTGCGAATGTCAACGCGTGTGACAGCGAGCTGTGGACTCCACTACATGCAGCAGCCACCTGCGGTCACACAAACCTTGTGCAGTTACTGCTGGACATGTGAGTTCATCCTCTTCATTCATCAGCAACTGTTTGTTGTGTTGTGTGTCATGTGTTAATTGTGTCATGTCTATGGTGGGTTGTGTGTGATGATGATGTGTTCAGGGGTGCTGATCTGTTGGCAGTGAATGCAGATGGGAATATGGCATATGATCTGTGTGAGGACGACGCGACACTAGAACTCATTGAGATGGTGATGTCAGAGCAGGGTGAGCGTCTGTCATCATGACAACTTCATTCTCATACACTGCGGCAGAGACACAATCACTCCTGCGCATATTTCACAAAACATAAGAAGAAATTTCCACAAGACACATTTTTTTTATAAAAAATATAAACTATTTGAGTTTCAAGGTTTATTTTGGGCATGGCTAGTTTTGGTGCTTTTTTCTATGAAGATCTGGCAACACTGTCACTTAAGCAAAGGGCTCGTGAGAGCGGCTAACATTAGCCCTGTGTCTAAATAAAGACTATTTTCTTGCACCTCACAAAAACAGATGAAGACACATCTCTGATGGTCGTTTATACAATATATATATATTACTAGTTGCGGAGTTCAGTTTTGTACACAATGCCTGGATGTTTTGGTAAATGTGTTTTTCACTCTTGAGTTTTTCACGACTGTATGTGAAGACATTCCACGCTGTATATCAGAATATAGATTTATTTTGATACTGTTACAGTTTTTGACTTTATTCTGCAGCACGTCAAGAGCTCTGTGGTGTCAATTCTTCTCCTACGTTTGATTTTACTAACACACTCTTTTCTTTCTTTATGAATGAATGTATTTTTCTTATACATCAGCACTCTTGTCTCACGTGCACAAACTCAAAATCCACAAATGAAGAACCTGCAATAATTAATTGACAACTATCTCATGTTAATGTGTGTTTGTGTTCAGGAATCACGCAGGAGCGGATCGATGAATGTCGCGGAGCTAAAGAAAGAGAGATGCTGCGAGACCTGCGTGAGGTGCTGGAGAGCGCTGGAGATCTGAGCCTCAGAGACGAGCAGGGCGCCAGTCTGGTGAGAGAGACGTCAACATGAAGTCCAGGTTGTTGTTTCTATTTCATCTCCAAACACTGAGTGTGTTCTTGCGTGTGTAGCTGCACGTAGCCGCTGCTCATGGATACGTGTCTGTGGGTGAACTGCTGCTGGAGAATAAAGTCTCTCCTGATGACAGAGACAATGACGGCTGGACGCCGCTTCACGCTGCCGCCTGCTGGGGACAGGTCAGTACTGGAGCTTAAAGAGATCCAAACCTGTATAAATGTCTTTGTTCCAATGAACACGGAGAAAGATGTTTGTGAGAATGTTTGCAATTTTCAGCTCTAGGACATCATCCACTAACATAGTAGGAACAGGCATATTGTATTTATTGTTGTGTTGAACATAAAGTGAGATATATTGAAGAATTTAGGAACACTAACAGTACTCGGACACCTTTTCATACTGTTTTGCGTACTGTTTGCCTGGCCGGGGGGCTGCTAGAATTTGATAGTTTTATTTAATTAACTCTGCATATAGGAATTTATTGTGTTTCTCATATTTGACCTGTGTTTTGACTTCCATAACCTTTTATGTTTTACTTATAGTCAATGTTTTCTTGTACAGCTGCTTTGTAACAATGAAAATTGTAAAAAGCGCTATATAAATAAAGCTGACTTGACTTGACTTTGACTTCTATTTAATTCTTCCTACTATGGCAGTGGATGACGTCCCAGAACTGAAAATAACAAACATTCTTCCAAATATCTTTCTCTGTTTTCATCAGATCAAACCCATTTATACAGGTATGAAATGACAGGATTATGAGCAAATGATGACACATTTTTGGATGAACTATCCCTTTAATAAGAACAATTAATCAAACTGCAAGGAACGGCACAAATAAAAAGAACAGAACTCAAATGAAAATAAAAGAAACACTGCTTTTTATCTACAGAAACTGATTAAATCACATTGCCTATAATCTTATATTTATCCATTCAAGAGAACTCAATATATGCGCTCTGTCATACACCATACAGAAATCCTTTAGAACAAAACCGTCCACCTTATTTTATCATCACCGTTGTAAAGACGCAATCAACAGAAACACACAATAGCTGAACGCTGTCTGTCTGTTTTGTTCTTTTTAATAAAGCATATTGTTGAGCTTTATAGTGTGGTCAGATTTGAGATGACGTGGGTGGTTAATTGTGGGTAGAGAACGTTAGGATACCTTAAGTGAGCACAGACACACATCTGAACTACATCAGCATTCCTTGATATTGTAAAACAGCTCCAACCCTACACATGTAACCTCCTGACACCTGAAATTCCCCAGCGTTACTCCAGACACAGAGAAATGAGAATGACATGTGTTTCTGTCATAGATTCAGATGGTTGAGCTCCTGGTGGCCAATGGTGCGAGTTTAAACGCCAGGTCTAATCTGGATGAGACTCCTCTGGGTAAGACACGCGTTTGTGCGTCCCACAGGTTTCAGCATGAGTGTCATGACAGAACGTGAGTGTTTGTTGTTGTGTTGCAGATGTTTGTGGTGATGAGGAGGTCAGGGCTAAAATGATGGAGTTAAAACAGAAACACGACGCCATCATGAAGGGTCAGGAGAAACACAAGAGCGCTCTACAGAGACGAGTGTCCAGTGCCGGCAGCAGAGGGTGAGAACATCAACATCAATAATCATTAAAACATTCAAGACTGCCATTAGATCCACTTGTTTGGCATCCATCACGAGCAATTGAGCTCATGTCATTCTGAACGTCTTTCTGTTTTTTATGGGTGCTTGCGTGTGTTTGATGCTTCATGAATCTCTCATCAGATTGAGTGAAGAACATCACCTGGTTGACAGTGCAGTTGTATTTCTGTTCCTTTAATTCACTTCATTATCACACAGTATTCATGAAATCTCTGAGTGCAAATGCATTATTCTCATTTCAAGAATTTAAAAACAGTGAGGATATGTGAAGGAGATGATTTTGTTTTTTGTTGTTTGCAGTAAAGTGGTGAGACGCAGCAGTGTGAATGAGCGCAGCAGTCTGTACCGCAGAGAACATCAGAAAGAAGCCATGGTGTGGCAGGAGAGACAGACGGATGCTCTGGATGATGATGAAGACAGACAGACGGACGCAGAACTCAACACTGCACTGGTGACATCTTCAGTTCAATTACTTAAACCACAAGATTCCTCTCAGAACACAAGCGCTTCACATTCAGTGCTGCTCAGATGAAAGTATCGGCACGCTCCGTGTCATAGATGTGCTCATTTTGCTCAAGTTTACACAAAAATTGTGCAGAATCTTAAAGAAAAATACTGAATGAATCAAAGCAGTTCCCTTTGGTGTGGTTTTATTATTTTCTACTAGTAAATACAGTGTAGTCCATATGACAACTCACTCCATTCTGACCACTGTTTTTTTGTTGTTGTTCTTATTAAATTGTCAGTATTGAATGAATGCTCGTGCTGCAGGCATTACATGCGGCTGCTTCTGTATTTTAACACTGCGCACATTTTGAAAGCAGATTTAGTTGCTACTTTCTCTCATTTTACGACGAGAGTGATCAGAAAAGATTGAGTGTAACAAATGAACCCGATATGGACCTTTACGATGGGCTCGGGACATCCCTATTAAACACATGACGCTGCGCATAGATCATAAAGAGATGTCTGTGTGACCGAGGCTCTCGTTCTCTTTCTGCAGGTGTCTGGTCTTCATTCACCTGACGTCTCTTCATCACAGGTGGCTGAAGTGCAGAATGGAACTCAAGACTCTGTGTTGGGCAACGGCAGTGTGCTAGCGCTATCTTCTCTTCCGGGAGACGGCCAGAGTGGAGGCCGCAGGGACCGCAGCGCCTCCTATGAGCTCTCCTCTGACGGAGACGGTATGAGCAGAGAGAGATCTCACCACACGCTCGCTGATCTCAAACGAGAGCGAGCCGCAGCTAAACTGCAGAAACGCCCCGCTCCTCCGTTACCTGTGTCCGCTGACCCCCGGGACAATGAGCCCGTCACAGAAGCGTCCCCTGCATCAGAACAGCGGGACGCGAGCGGTCCTGATACTGTGTACTTTACCCCATCTAGTGGAGATCCTCCGCTGCTGAAGCTGAGAGCGCCAGAGGAGGAGGACACGAGCAACAACACCAAAGAGCCGTGCTGTGGACTCATGTAGAGTCGTTCTCACATTATCACTCTCAGAATATCAGTCCGGTATGTGAACGTCACGTCTGAACTCAAAAGAGTCTTTCGTTTCATATTGACGTTAGCACCATGGACAGACATCCGCACATCTTCTGATGACCACAAATATACAGAAATAAACTAAAGACAGTCAAAATATATATTTGTATTAGATTCTTAGCAATCACACATGTGCAATACTTCACATGCTACTGGTACTGTTCGGTCCTTCTGATGAATGTGTTGATTTATGATGATCTCAGATGTTCAGAGATGGTGTGTTGATCATCATCTTGTGTGTTCTTTGGGCCGTGTAAACGCAGATCTTGACAAGAATCAAGGGTTGTGTGCCGGGAATGTGGTGCCAAGCACAAAATCAATTTAATGGACAAACATTTCGCAGAACAGAAAATTTGGATTCAAAAGAACATGATAGGGATTTTAAATGATCATTTCTTTCAAATATTTTTACATGAAATAATTATTTATAATAAAAGTTTAGTCGATCTTAACATTGTTCTCACAGTTGAAGTCTGCTCACTAAAAATAGGATTTGAGTTTATAAAGAGCTGTTTTTTAGAAATGTCTTACATAACATGGAAGAAAACATTTGTCACAGTTGAACCGTCGCTGTGATCATATGAGATGTCATTACTGTAAACACAAACACGCACTGAATCCCATCATCACACCAAACTCTCTCTCTCTTCTGCTCACACATCAATGTTCATTATGCCTCTCAATAACTATATATTCAACATTCTGACAATGCACTGACTGAGATTGGGATGAATCACATCCGCGTCTTCATTGTTTGATTGATGTTACTGTTTAATTTATGGGTTTAAGTTATTATTTGCGTTTATTCTCTCATATGATGTCAATGTTGGCTGAATCAGTTTTTGATTCATAAAATTCATTTCAAAACTCATTATAAAGTTCAAAAAATCTCTGGTGTTATTTACACAGATGATGAATGTGATGACTCGTGAATGAAATCACTGATATGAATTGATTGACATTGCACTTGATAAACTCTTTTAATATGTGCAGTATTTACTTGATCATTGTTCATGAGGTTTGATAATGAAAACATTTCTTATTTTTCTAGGAAATCTATTGAGCTACTATAATGTCTAAAAACAAACAGTGGTTTGTAAGAATGTTTAAAACAATACGTTTTATAGAGTTTTGTTTTTGTATTGAATGATATTTAATGTTTTGCGTGGCTGTCACAGAGTTTCTGTCTCTTCGCTGTGTTTCCACTGATTAATAAATCTTCTGTAAAGAAATACATGAACGCTTGTGCTTGATGAGCAAATAAAAGCATTTACAAACACACAACATACACTCACCTAAAGGATTATTAGGAACACCGTACTAATACTGTGTTTGACCCCCTTTCGCCTTCAGAACTGCCTTAATTCTACGTGGCATTGATTCAACAAGGTGCTGAAAGCATTCTTTAGAAATGTTGACCCATATTGATATTGGCATCTTGCAGTTGATGGAGATTTGTGGGATGCACATCCAGGGCACGAAGCTCATGTTCCACCACATCCCAAAGATGCTCTATTGGGTTGAGATCTGGTGACTGTGGGGGCCATTTTAGTACAGTGAACTCATTGTAATGTTCAAGAAACCAATTTGAAATGATTCGAGCTTTGTGACATGGTGCATTATCCTGCTTGAAGTAGCCATCAGAGGATGGGTACATGGTGGTCATAAAGGGATGGACATGGTCAGAAACAATGCTCAGGTAGGCCGTGGCATTTAAACGATGCCCAATTGGCACTAAGGGGCCTTAAGTGTCCCGAGAAAACATTCCCCACACCATTACACCACCACCACCAGCCTGCACAGTGGTAACAAGGCATGATGGATCCATGTTCTCATTCTGTTTACGCCAAATTCTGACTCTACTATCTGAATGTCTCAACAGAAATCGAGACTCATCAGACCAGGCAACATTTTTCCAGTCTTCAACTGTCCAATTTTGGTGAGCTCGTGCAAATTGTACCCTCTTTTTCCTATTTGTAGTGGAGATGAGTGGTACCCGGTGGAGTCTTCTGCTGTTGTAGCCCATCCGCCTCAAGGCTATTTCAGTCAAAGTTGCTCTTCTATCAGCTTGAATCAGTCGGCCCATTCACCTCTGACCTCTAGCATCAACAAGGCATTTTCCCCCACAGGACTGCCGCATACTGGATGTTTTTCCCTTTTCACACCATTCTTTGTAAACCCTAGAAATGGTTGTGCATGAAAATCCCAGTAATTGAGCAGATTGTGAAATACTCAGACCGGGCCGTCTGGCACCAACAACCATGCCATGCTCAAAATCACCTTTCTTTCCCATTCTGACATTCAGTTTGGAGTTCAGGAGATTGTCTTGACCAGGACCACACCCCTAAATGCACTGATACAACTGCCATGTGATTGGTTGATTAGATAATTGCATGAATGAGAAATTGAACAGGTGTTCCTAATAATCCTTTAGGTGAGTGTATAAACATATAAAGAACACAACAACTGTTCACTGCATCTACATGCAGTAACACACAGGAATTATACTGAAGCCACTTAAAAGATCCGAAGAAGACCTGGGGCCTGTACCCTGTACCATGAAGCTGGTTTAGGTGGCTAGCCAGCTATGTTTCAGTTTAGTTTGTGCCAACCTTGGGTTTTAGGTACCATGAAAGTAGCTCGGCTTTATTCGGTGTTCGTCGCCATGGTATCTTACGCTGCACGGCTAACCTGCTCCGGGGCAGATTATGATCTGGATTCAAGATCTCAGACTGAAGTTTGACCAATCAGCTGTGAGCAAAGAAACATATAGGTGACGTAACTGACTCACAGTGCGTGTTAGAATGGCTAGTTATTTTTTATACTGTTTAATCAAATAAAAATACTAATATATTACAAATATAAAATTTACAATATAGGTAAAATCTGATTTTACAGGTTTGCTGGCTTTCCCTTACACTCTTACATGAAATTCAATTTACTTACTTATATTCCACTTTTATTGTAGGTATCACATGTATTTGCATTGTATTTTTTACATTCTTGTCTGTGGTGCAGAACATCTATAGGAACACTTTCAGTTTCACTGTATTAGGACATTTTTCTTTGTCCTGAACAGTAGTTTTTATTAAGGCTTTAATGAAATGACTGACCCTGGTTAATGGCGCAAAGTCTATTAAAGGTAGAGGCTTATGCATTCTGTTGTTTTATTAAGTGTAATTCTTATATTTTCTTCCGCTTCTCTGTGTTGCAGAACACACCGCTATTTTATAATTCTGAGCTCCGTCTTCTTTCTGCAACAAAAAAACTGGTTTTTATCATATCAGACTAAAAGGAGACCAACATGCAACCAGTCCGCGTTATTTTTTGGGCAACTTGTTTGACATGAACCATCAGTACACGGTGCATTTATTGATTTTAAACACGTAAGATGTCAGAGTTTACAATGCAGAAACGTTGTGGTGTCATTTGCCTGTGAAATTAGGCGTTTGCAGCTTTAACAAATTTGTACAGAAGTTCAGAAATATATGAGAATGAACTTTATTTGCACGTGACTCCTCTCATGTGTACTCGGAAGGGAAATGATGAAGCAGATGTAAGGTTCACTGCTTCTGCTGCCTGAATGGATGTTTTTTGTCCGCGCGCAGGTTAAAATTGCAATATGCGGGAGCTTCAATGAACATTTGTTGTAATATTTCTGTACTCAATGCCTTACATACAAAAGTTGCCCGCAAGGACACGGACCCCTTAGTTCCACCGAGGACCCCGCGGATCCTGTTTGCACTACAGTAAATGTGTGTACTATATAGTCTTTTAACTTGCGCATTAACGCAATCAGCAGTGTTTCTGAAACATTTCTCTCTTGCGTAGACAGCAGAAACATATCAGTCCATGGCTGAAATTCATTTTTGTGTTCATATTGTGGAAATCACTTTATCCATTTATAATGCGATTGGTTTAGTCACGCTGACGTCACTCATTCATGTGCACGTGCGCGCAAACTAATCTTAGCTTCAGGATCAAAGCTTGAGTTGACAAAGAAACTCCACGAGCTGCTTCATGGTACCAACAAAGCTTGATCACCCAAAACTAATCCAACTACCCTGAGTTTGTTCAGCTACATTCATGGTACAGGCCCCAGAACTCCATATGAGTCACAATTAAACTGAACATATAGCACAAACATTTATCGCATTTTATTTTAAAATTTAAATTTTTTATTATTGATTAAATGTTTTCTACAACATAGAGAATGGTGAAGAACATTAGATGAGTTTTTACAGGAGATGTGTTTACTCAAAAATACATATTTGCATTGTTATTATTTGATGTCAAGGTAATTTGATAACTTTGCTATGATTTTAAGGTGATAATTTGATAAGTATATTATGAAGTTTTCAGTAAAGGGATGCTCAGGTGTGTGTGTGTTTTATGCAACTGTTTAATGGACATAATAACATGTGAGGGATGAACTGGGTTTTTATTTCTGAACACACTTATTTGACAAAAAGAGGTTTATTTTGTAGTTTAAATAAATAACATGTTGCTCAGAGACTGACATTTGTGGCTTGGTAAAATCTTACATTTACTTGTCTTCAATTCTTTGACTTTTTTGACCAGGAAAGGTGTGTTTTGTGTCCAATAACAAAAGTCTTTTATTGAAATCTTTAATTTTTATTTAAATCATGTTGTTCCTCAATTGTAAGCTTACAGGATTTGACTGGTATCTTCGCTGTGGTGCATCATGGGAGGCAGGAGAAAGTAAATTTAGGGGCGGTTTCCTGAACAGGAATGATGTTAATCCAGGACTAACTCTTAATAAAATTAGGTTGTTTTTACAAAACATGACTTGTGTGCACTTTGAGACAAAATGGTGGCCCTAATGTATTTTAAGATATGCCACAGCAAGCTGTTATTTCGGTCAAGGACTAATCTTAAAGCCTGAATGGGAACCCACCGTTTTACTATTAAGAAATCAGAGCTGTTTAGATAATAATTGATTTATTAGTGTTGGGTTGTGAACAGGAGTTCTTTGGTGATTTACTGGTTTGTGCCTCCAGAGGGCATAAATGAGGTTCAATGAGGGTTTCAGCAGGTGACCCGACCTCTCTTACTGACACAGAAGAAGAGGAAGAGCGTGATGTTCAGGGTTGAGGACTGTCAAAAGAAATCTTAAGCACAAGAGAAGAGAAACAGATGAGTGAAGTCCTGTAGTTCACAGACACTTTTTGACTGAAGAAAGCTGGGGATGATGGGAATGATCTCTAGATGTGTTATCAGTGTTAGAAGAGGCTGAAGTTTGCATGAGAATGGGTTGTGTACGGTGAATAATTGAAGGATTTGTGATTGTGAAATGTACTGTTTTTAGCTCACTAACAGTTCTTAATCCTCGGCTGTGTTTCTATTACGTTAACTTTTATTCTTTCTTTGTCTCAACAGCTGTGGTGATTCTTTTTGTACTTTAGTTCATGTGTAATGTGGCTGTTTGAGCATAAAAAGATCTGCAAAGTTAAGTGTTGTCATTATCTGACGTTAATTGATGAGGTGAAACTGATGGCGTTGTTACCGTTTGCTGTTTATCGCTCGGAAGCTGAAACTTGTGGTCATATCATACGGGCCGAGACTGTTCTGAAACAACACATAACAGTATTGAAGACATATTGTCATATCAGTCACTTTTACGGCTGATTATTAAGTTCTATATTTTGTAGTCTTAAAAACCTTTAAACATTTACATTTATTAATTTGGCAGACTCTTTTATCCAAAGCAACTTACAAGTAGGTCTTTTTTTTTTACAGTGGCACATTACTGCAGATCAATCAGGGGTAAGGTGTCTTGCTCAAGGGCCCTTCAGTCATGACCTGCTGACACTGAGATTAGAACCTTCTGATCACAAGCCCAACGCTCTAAACACTAGACCATGTGCTGGCTGAAAATATATATAGCGCATTTAGCCAGGGGTTTCTGTACTAAAGAGAAAAGACTGTGACAAAACAAATTCAAGCCAGAATGCATGGTATCCATTGTTGGAACTTAGCTGATATAAATACTGTGCCAATCAGAATCGGTGTCATTAACATGATATCAGTAAACATGGCTATATAAAAGCATGGTTAAAGGGGTGGTGCAGTGGTGTTTTTTATGCATTCTTACTTCACGATATTAAATCTGCTGGCTTCTCGAGGTTAACATTGTCAAAAAACGAGTTTGACGTATGACGTAGTACTTCTGTGCTCGATACACTACCCCAGTGTTCGTAGGTTTCAGAAAGGTTTTTTTTAAACATGAAAATCCGTTTCGTAACAACTTTTCTTAGTCTTTACTGATATTTGAAGGGTATGATGCTATTCTGTAAGTACTCAACATTAACATGAGATATGCAGAAAGCCTCTTCAATGAAGCCAAGAGAGCACACGTCACTCATCACTTCATTAAGTTACATTGACTCTCTATGCTACACTTCAAAGCAAAGTGCTGTAACTACACAAACACTGAATCTGAGAAAAATGCCTTCAATGTTTTCACACCAGCCAGTCATTGCAGCCAGATACTACAATTTTGAGACTCTTGTTTCTCTGAAAGGGGACAACATTGAACCAGGAGACTGGTCAAAAGACAGAACAGATTTTACAAAGTCCATTTCAAACCTTATCTTCATTTTGACCAAATGTGTAGTTTCTGCACTTTGTCTTTGTAGGGTATTATAGTTGCTCGCATTAACTTCAAGACTCTGTATACTGTGTTGGGCTTTGAGACCAGTCTTTTTATTGCAGTTATGCTTTTGGTTGTTCCAATTGCTTCCATTGTTTAGTTCATCTCTAAGTGGCTTTGGATAAAAGGACTAAGTGTAAATGTAAATACTCTTCTGACCGGACTCATAGCCTCTGCTTTCAAACCTCTTCAAATGATCCAAAATGCAGCTATATGATTGGTTTTCAATGAGCCCATGTCACACCTCTCCTCTCTGCACTGGCTCCCAGTTGCCGCTCGCATTAAATTCAAGGTGCTGGTGCTCATAGAAAAGCCACAAACACATTCTCTCTATTTCTCTATTTTCACTGTATGTTGGCCTATACCATCTTAACGTTGTATTAGTGGCACTTCTCGTAAATATCTCCTTGCTTGAATATTGCCACATGGCTTGTTGTTTTCCTCAACTGTAAGTGGCTTAAGTGTAACGTTAATGTAAATCCCATTAGTTATTGTTGGCCCAGCACTGAACTGTGGATCATAAATTGTGCTCTTAAAGTGGACCTTGAAAAGGAAAAAATATATTTATTTATATGGGATCAAAGACCGTACCTCAACATTTGGGTAACATTACCAAAATCTATACGCATCGGACTCCGCGTGCAAGGTTTGTGTGTGTGACGAATTTTTCTGATGACAAATGCTATAAACAATACCTTTACTCTCCACATCTACATGTTAACTCTTGTGGTATTTTACTTCATTTTCAAATATAAAATGGATGTATTTAACACGCGGATGTGTATGAAAGTTGAAACATATATTGTTCTCATTGACCGAAAAACTTTCATAGTAATATTCATTAGCTCCGCCGCCCAACATATTTTTTATTTGATGAACTCTTAAATATTCCTCCGGGGGGGTTTATGAGATTGTCACCAACATGATGTCAAGATGAGACATTGAAGATGTTCAAGTGTAAACGAAGCAATAAAGTCAAGGGTCATTTAGAGCACTATCTATAGCTCCCCAAAGTGCTGGACATGCCTCAGACGGATTATAAACATATAAACATTACTAACAGTATAAGACATTTATGTTGGAAAACATCATGGAAACAGGAAGTATGTCTTATATCAACCGCATACATGAGGTAATTCACATGTCTGATGTAAGTTGGTTCTGATCTCTTTAATGTCATGTCATGTAATGTGTTTGTTTGTTTGTTTGTTTGTTGGTGTGTTATTTTTAGAAAGTGAGAGGTGGGACTCTTTTCACTCTTTAGTAACAGCTGTCGAGGGTGAGGGGGAATACGCCTTATGTTACGACTGCACATTTCGCTGACGTACTCGAGCATTCGGACATTTAGTCACAGTGAAACGAGAAACTCGGAGCAGCACAATCTTTATAGCCGATGTCGTCCAGGTCACATCACATGGCCAGCGTGATCAGATGTCATCCGCGCTCATGTTTGATCTTTCGTGAAGACTCTGTCCAAGCAAGCCAAAGTCCTCTCAGACATCTTCCTCCAATAGAACTGAATGACATGGGTGTCACATGACCACAAGGTCTTCACATTCAATGTCAAACTGAGCGAAGAAAAGAGTAAAACAACCAGTAACTGGAATACTGACGGGATCACAGAAGGTAGAGTAAACCTTCCATTTCAATGTGTCTTTTGATCCCTGCAAAACAAACCAGAAGAGTTACAGTACATCCGTTTTATTGTTCAGTACTCAACGAAGTTTATTGTGAGAAAAGCTGTAATCATTGACAACCGTTGACTTAAAAACCATCAGAAGACTCGAAACATTACTAAACTCTTTAAAGATATATAGTGAAATATAGTTTTAGTCTGTTGTTGTTGTTCTGTTTCTTGTGATGATGGGATGTCTGTCTGTCTCATTGTGTCTGTGTGCTTTATTGCCATGAGAAAAACTGTACATTTGGGTTGCCTTGTGAAAAGCAAGTGAAATTTCTAAACGAAAAATCAAATTTGCATGACAACGAATCTTACCATGAATGAAAACAAATCCTATAGAATAAGATTCCCTGTTGAGATAGATGTGTGTCAGATTATCATCAGTGCTTTTCTAAATACAAACACTTCAGATGTTATCAGCACCAGTTTGAGTTTGGGTTAAGAACGTCTTTCACCGGCTCTCATCTAATCTGTATACTATTATGTAAAAGGTCCAATGAACTAACCATTTATTTAAAAAAACATCCTTGCTTCATGTAAATGTAACTTAATTAATTAATTTTTGAAGAAATGTAATATATTTGTATGTTTCAAACGAAACCATTCCGAAGAGAGAGAAAGACTTTAAACTTATTTTTAGTCTATGGAATTATTTATTAATAAAGTAAAATAATTAATTAACAACTACATGAAATAACTTCTCGTCGCTGTCCTTCGAAAACCTTACATGTCCTGGTGACTAACATAAAGGGTGACTATATAGGCCTAAAGATTTATGTATTTAAAGAAAAATCACAAAATATGATGATATAAGGTTTCTGAAGGACAGCAGAAAACATTTATTAAATTCACACACAAGTTCACCCAAGACATAAAAGACAAAGACATTTACCTCACTTTTTCCATTCTGATGTGCATTAATGTAAGTACAAGGCAACACTTCCAAATCACACTTTACACTTTAAAAATAAATTATATATAATATATGTCCATTAATAAACAACTATACGGAAACAGTTTCTCACCCAAAAATTAAAAATGTGTCGTCATTTGCTCATCCTCGTGTCATTTCATACCTGTATAAATGTGTTTGATCTGATGAACACAGAGAAAGATATTTGGAAGAATGTTTGTTATTTTGATGTGACATCATCCAATGCCATAGTAGAAAGCATGGACCGTGGAACGCATCTGAACAAGGGGGGGCCATAATTTCCAGTCACGCGGAGGTGCATTGCATATGCATTGAAACAGACAATATTACTGATATATTAAATAACGTTGCGGAGCACTTTATTTTATTCCGACACCACACAGTCACATCTCCAGTACACACATGATGAACACGCACACATGCTTGCTCACATTAACCCCTTTGATCTCACTCTAACATTCACACACAACAGGCCTATTTACACATAAACGCACAGATGAAACTATAGCAAACACATAAAGCACATCCAGTCCACAACCACAACTCATCTTGCTGCCTTGAATCTAAATCAACATTATAGTCATTATCATCACAAGACTCATAATCAGATTGATGTGCATTGATGACACACACAAACCTTTTTGGTCTTCATAAGCACAGCAGGGTCGTGAGGTTGATTGGGTTTTGTTAGCCGGAGGAGAGCAGCTAGCCAGGGCTCGTCTGAATCGTGGTGGAGATGGACGCTCCGGGTCTGTTGTTGAGGCGACAGTGGAAGCTGGAGTAGTTTGCTCATTTTGTTTTGCCAGTTTATTTGTAAAAAATCTGAAATTGACTTCTGTCCCTTCATTGTCACAGCCTGGTAATGCCGCCAGCGGTTAAACAGGTGCCCGCTGTTAGCTCGCGATGACGCTCACAGATGACAGACCTAGTAACTATGTCAACGTAACGTCGTAGTTGATAAACAATGCACACTAATTTCAAATCAAAATGCAGCAGTCAGTTTGAGTTTTTTTATAGGCAGCAGTTGGTGAGAGTGAGTGAAGCTGTGTGGTGACTAGTATTGTTTGGCTCGTAAAAACACAGATACAACTTAGACTTTTATTCATATAAGATAGTTTGTCAGAGTACAAAAGTTGCCCGGGCCGTGGCCCCCCGGTCCCCCCTGTTCCGCGTGTATGGTAGAAAGAATTAAATAGAAGTCAAATGTTTCCGAGTACTGTTTGTGTTCCTAAATTCTTCAATATATCTCACTATGTTTTTAACACAACAACAAAAATGTGTGTCTGTCTGCGCGCGTGCATGTGTGTGTGTGTGCGTCTGTCTGTGTGTGTGTGTGCAGGATTGCAGCACAAGTGTTTTGGTGAGGAACACACACAGATAAGATGAGTGTAAACGGCTTCAGAGCTCATGAGAAAGTGTTGACGTTGGACACTATGAATCCTCATGTTAAATGTGTGGAGTACGCTGTGAGGGGTCCAATCGTCCAGCGAGCGGTTCAGATCGAGAAAGAGCTCAAGACGGTGAGTGTTAATTCATCTCTCTCACACACACACACACACACACACACACACGTGTCAGCTCAACTGAATGAAGAACTGTGAAACTGACCACTTCATATGCAAACTGTTTTCAATTTCATTGAGATAACCTGCTCTTCACACAATCTATACACAAACACTTAGTTTTGATGTTTATCATGTTTATTAAATTATAGGACTAGATGGTTCTATTTTTGTCTTCTTGTTGTCACGCCCTCAGATGAGTTGAGTAGGGCTTGTGAAGTGATGGATAAATATGAAGCCTGATGATGGTGAGACTGATAGAGGGAGGGACAGAACATCACTGGGGTCATCAGGTGGTGCTTATATGTGATGTACCTGAAACAAAGCGGTGGATCTTGTGAATCATCATATGTGTACTCGCTCATATTGGGTGTTTCATCCCTTTATCACAACACACACTCAGTGTTGACGGATCTGATCAGATCTCTGTGTGTGTGTCGGACGGTTCCATCCACTTCATCCTCAGAAAGCGACTGATTCTTTCAGAGACTGGAAAGTTCCTTGACTACATTTATTTAGTTTCAAGGGGTTCAGGTTTTCAATCCCATGATAGGGAATAAATGATTGTTTAGTGACGGAATCTTTACTGTGTATTGATGAGCAGAATCTCTCTCTCTCCATTTAATGTAAGTGTGCTTTATTGGCATTTTATAAGTGTACATTCGTATTGTCTAAGCGTTTGCAGCAGCTCTAAACAAAGGAAAAGAAAGATGCAAACAGAAATAAAGTATAGTTAATAAATTATAGCAAAAGCAGTAGCAGAATAAAGAGCTATAATAATTCTCTCTCTCTCTCTCTCTCTCTCTCTCAAGATTCAAGATTCAAAAAAGCTTTATTGGCATGATAAAAAAATGTTTTACATTTCCAAAGCAGGAAAATTAAATATAAACATTCTGTATACAATAAAAGTATCCTATACATCAATACAGACATAAAAGTGCGAAGTATTGACAAAAGTTCTTAGTGAAAGTGACTCTCTCTCTCTCTCTCTCTCTCTCTCTCTCTCTCTTACACGCACTCTGTCTGTCTGTCTGTAGGGAATAAAGAAGCCCTTCACAGAGGTGATTAAAGCAAACATCGGTGACTGTCACGCCATGGGCCAGAAACCTATTACCTTCTTCAGACAAGTGCGTGTGCGTGTGCGTGTGCGTGAGCGTGCGTGCGTGCATGCGTGAGCGTATATGTTTTGTAGATACTGTAAATTTGATCTGTTGATTCTTCAGGTTTTGGCACTTTGCTCCTACCCAGATCTTCTTGAAGACAGCAAATTTCCAGAAGATGCCAAAACTCGAGCGCAACGCATTCTACAAGCGTGTGGAGGAGGAAGTCTTGGTACTTATTTTATTAAAACATGAAGCAAACCATAACTGATCTGAAATGATGTTGCTTATTTACACTTATACATTCAGAAATCACACAGTCATTACACATGTCATGTATTCAATGGTGCAAGTGAATGGAAATAAGTAAAATAACTCGAAGACTTGAATTGCCACTGCAATGTTTGTGTTATTTTCTAGCGTTTAACAGTGATATTTTGTGTTTTGTTTGGTTCAGGTGCTTACAGTGCCAGTCAGGGAATTGAAATGATTCGACAAGATGTCGCTCAATACATTGAACGAAGAGACGGAGGAGTAAAATGTGACCCTGACAACATATACCTCTCAACGGGAGCCAGTAATGCCATTGTGGTAAATGAAAAATCATAGACAACATTTAAAAAATATATCTATGTACAATATTAAAGCGGTTCCAGATCAACAATAACGCTCAAAATTGCTGCGTTACACAGCTAATATTACAATAACATCATCATATCTTGGTTCTAAAGACAGAAAACCAATGTTACTCACACACTGATCTGAATCAAAGCAACCTAATCTGGGGTGATTTTTAGATGGTCTTTCTCTCCAACATCTCTCTGCTGGAAAGTATCTCCATAGATATCTATGAGTATCGTGGCCACGGTAGTGTTTGGACTGAGATTTTCGTTGCAAATCTATAAAACAACGCTAGTGGCTGCTGTAAATCAAAAACTGAGTCTTTAAGACTACGAAACACTGCTTATTCAATTCATATAGTTTATTTATTTAACGCTGTTATAAAGTTGCATTGTTTCAGAGCAGCTTTGCTGGGGAATTAAAATTTGAAAATTAAGTGTACAGAGTACAAACAAAGTAAAATATGGTACTGTACATAGTATTATTGAAAAAGTAAGACTACATCCTAATAAAAGCAATGTTAAGGGAATTAACAGAACCCTAAGCGAATCAGCGGCAAGGAACTGAAACTCCAATGATGAATAGATGTAAAAAAATTGGGAGAAAACAAACTCAGCCGGGAGGACCAGTTCTCCTCTGACACGTTACAACTGCAATTTAATTATAACTTACAGGTTTAGTGTATTAGTAGTTAAGTGTTAAATTTACATTTGTTTTAAACACAACATGATCTTCTAATTGTGTGTGTGTTTGTGCTTGTCAGACAATGCTGAAGTTACTGATGTCAGGTGAAGGAGTGTGCCGTACAGGAGTGATGATCCCAATCCCTCAGTATCCGCTGTATTCGGCCGCTCTAGCTGAGTTGGGTGCGGCACAGATCAGTTATTATCTGGATGAAGACCACTGCTGGAGTTTGAATGTCAATGAGTTACGGCGCGCCCTGCAGGAGGCAAAGAGTCACTGCAGTCCACGAGCGCTGTGCATCATCAACCCCGGCAACCCGACAGGTGCGTCCTTGCACACTCCTCGCAAAAACATCAACATTTAAACAACATAACAAACTTTAGACTTCACTCGACAGGTCAGGTGCAAAGCCGTCAGTGTATTGAGGACGTGATCCGATTTGCTGCTGAAGAGAGACTTTTCCTCATGGCTGATGAGGTCGTTTATATGTTTCGTATGTTTACACAAATATACACTGATAACACTTTCAGTATAACCCCATTCACATAGACCGCTGATCCAAGAAAATAGCCATAAAATTGCCAGAGTGCCTTCTGTCTGAACGCAAACATGATTCCAGAAAGGGCATCAGTCCCGGAAAGTGCTCTGTGTGGACCAAAGGCAGAAACAATGCCGTAAAGGTTTGTGTAGTGATGACACACATCTATAATAATTCGTAAATAATTTGACTTTGAACACAAATGTAGTTAAGTGAGTAATTTTAGTTTGTTAGTAAATCGACAACAAAAAATAGGTCAAAAAAAACAAAAAATCTACAAGTCGTCTTTAGCTAAATCAAGAATGAATGCAAGAGTCCTAATCACCAAACTTAAGGTTAGATGTGAGAATAGTGTTGTCTGCTTCTAAATGCAGTTTAAACTTGAACTTACTTTTATCGAACCTATTAACAGGAAAATACACAGCGCTTCACTATACTTGATCGCTTTCCAACCTTTAAAAGAGTCTGTGTGCACCTGCTGTGCTCGTGCTGCTCTGCGGAGAAGGCCACCAGCTTCTGTGAGACCCTAATAACAGACTAACTCCTAACTTTCACCCCAACATTTATCTGCTTGTTCTTCTCAACAAAAACAATATAAACATGGTTTTTATAGCATTATGTGCAATATGCTTTAATAACGGGTTCTTCATTCGATCTGCGTGAGCTTATTCCGAAATGGTTACAAAATCTAAATGCTACAAATATTTTCTCTAACTATGTTTTAAAACAACTATAATGTTATGTTTCCAGGTCTATCAGGATAACGTTTACGCAGACGGGTGCAATTTTCACTCCTTCAAGAAGGTTCTGTTTGAAATGGGCCCACAATACTCTGAGACAGTAGAGCTGGCATCATTTCACTCCACCTCCAAGTGTTACATGGGCGAGTGAGTGTCCGTACAACACAACACAGACGATTGGTGACATGACACATCTAAATGCTTTTAGTCTTATTTTAGTTTGAGAGACTGAAGCATTTGATCGTCATCACAACACAGTAATGTATTATTTCAGTTTCTATACACGGTTATCGTTATTAGTATTATTATAATGTAGGTATTGTTATTGAAATAAATTATAACACTTACTTGACTTCATTATTGAGCAAGACAGAGAGAGAGACATGAAATTGTGTGTGTCTCTAATAAGATTGCTGAAGGATATAAACTGTGATGTTCACCCCCTCATTGCTGATGAATGTAGTCATTCTTGAATGGATTGAATAAAGTTATTTATGAATGATAGTCACGAGGCAACATTGACATTGAGTTTCAGTGCTCTTTCTGTGAGTGCCGGCAGTGTGATCTCTGATCTGTGCGGGTGTCTATGATATGATAATATTATATACAGCGCATTCATTTCAATGGAAATATCTGTGCATTAAACTGTGCAGAATCAAGTATTCAGAAAGACCATGGTATTAGATTGATTTCATGACTTAGTCCTGCTTGAGTACATGTATAAATGGCATTGACGTGTTTTTATCCTGTGGTTTTTCTCTGTCAGATGTGGTTTTCGTGGCGGTTATATGGAGGTGGTAAATCTGGACCCTGATGTAAAAGCTCAGCTCACTAAACTGGTGTCAGTGCGTTTGTGTCCTCCAGTGCCTGGACAAGCTCTTCTGGATGTAGTGGTCAATCCACCTCAACTTCATGAACCTTCTTATAACACATTCATCAAGGTTTACACACACCCGGCCGGCTTTCTATAAACAATCAGCTTGGGAGAAAACCCCTACAGATAAACAAACCGTCTTACCTTTATTCTCTCGACATTGTCGCAGCATCCCTCCTCCACCCGACTTCTCACCATCAGCCCGTTCTTACCTCAGAATAAGAGGGGAAAGCTCTGGGTTTGGGCAGAGACTGGGTCTCTCACATACTATTCATCCCACTTTGTATGTCCGAGGCGAACTCGTGAAATGTCTATATTTCAATATACATATTTATATTACTTCACTCTTCCTAATAAATCTCTATACTGCACTCACTGGTTTTCCTGCATCATATAAGATATTATTACTTAATGTGAATCCCACACATCCTATCTTTCCAAACGTTCTGCCCAAACATGCCCCGAATGACCATGTGACTTTTTCGTACGCCACTTGACTTGTTAATGTGATGAAAAAACTGTTTTTGCTAAATGCTTCCATTGGGCTTATTTTGAATGTTTTATTTCATTTTGCACATTTTGAAGGGTAATGGAAATGCAGCTACACACACACATAGCTCTCAGATCAGAACACAGTAAACCAAAGACTCTTCTCTGTCTGTGGCTCTCAGGAACGATCGGACACGTTGTCTGCACTGGCAGAGAAAGCCAAGATGACAGAAGAGATCCTGAATCTTATTCCAGGTATACAGTGTAACCCAGTGCAAGGCGCCATGTACACCTTCCCTCGAATCCACCTGCCACCTAAAGCCATTCAAGAGGCCAAAGTAAGATCAGCTTCTATTCATTTCTACTATATTACATGAAATGTATATATATTTATAGGCTTATATCCATAGCGACTTACAAAAATGAGGAAACATTGAAGCAATTATTGTTTAGGAGGGAGTTACAAGAACAAGAAGTGCTATCACAAGCAAGCAGGTTTCACCAGTGTCTATATAGAGAGAGAGCGTTAGTGTTTTTTTTATAGTAAAAAGAGAAGTTGGCATGTTTCTGTGAGGTATTCATGGAAAAGAAGGGAGAGAATTCACTGAGACAAGTTTACAAGCATTTACATATAGTCATTTAGCTGACGCTTATATCCAAAACGACTTACAAAGTAGGGGACATTTGAGAGAACCGTGAACATAAAACCTGCAATCATGTAAATTATGTGAACATCTATGGAAGCCCGTTTCCGGCAGGGTTATCGCATAATAATGACTTAGTATCTCTTAATAATAATAATGACTTAGTATCTCATAATAATAATAATGACTTAGTATCTCATAATAATAATAATGACTTAGTATCTCATAATAATAATAATGACTTAGTATCTCATAATAATAATAATGACCTAGTATCTCATAATAATAATAATGACTTAGTATCTCATAATAATAATAATGACTTGGTATCTCATAATAAAAATGACTTAGTATCTCATAATTATAATGTCTTGGTATCTCATAATAATAATAATAATGACTTAGTACCTCATAATTATAATGACTTGGTATCTCATAATATTAATAATGACTTGGTAGCTCATTATAATAATGACTTGGTATCTCATAATAATAATGACTTAGTACCTCACAATAATAATGACTTAGTATCTCATAATAATAATGACTTGGTATCTCATAATAATAATAATGACTTAGTATCTCATAATAATAATAATGACTTAGTATCTCATAATAATAATAATGACTTAGTAGCTCATAATAATAATAATGACTTAGTATCTCATAATAATAATGACTTAGTATCTCATAATAATAATAATGACTTAGTATCTCATAATAATAATAATGACTTAGTATCTCATAATAATAATGACTTAGTATCTCATAATAATAATAATGACTTAGTAGCTCATAATAATAATAATGACTTAGTATCTCATAATAATAATAATGACTTAGTACCTCATAATAATTATGACTTGGTATCTCATAATAATAATAATAATGACTTAGTATCTCATAATAATAATGACTTAGTATCTCATAATAATAATAATGACTTGGTATCTCATAATAATAATGACTTAGTATCTCATAATAATAATAATGACTTAGTAGCTCATAATAATAATAATGACTTAGTATCTCATAATAATAATAATGACTTAGTACCTCATAATAATTATGACTTGGTATCTCATAATAATAATAATAATGACTTAGTATCTCATAATAATAATGACTTAGTATCTCATAATAATAATAATGACTTAGTATCTCATAATAATAATAATGACTTAGTAGCTCATAATAATAATAATGACTTAGTATCTCATAATAATAATAATGAGTTAGTATCTCATAATAATAATGACTTAGTATCTCATAATAATAATGACTTAGTATCTCATAATAATAATAATGACTTGGTATCTCATAATAATAATGACTTAGTATCTCATAATAATAATAATGACTTAGTAGCTCATAATAATAATAATGACTTAGTATCTCATAATAATAATAATGACTTAGTACCTCATAATAATTATGACTTGGTATCTCATAATAATAATAATAATGACTTAGTATCTCATAATAATAATGACTTAGTATCTCATAATAATAATAATGACTTAGTATCTCATAATAATAATAATGACTTAGTAGCTCATAATAATAATAATGACTTAGTATCTCATAATAATAATAATGACTTAGTACCTCATAATAATAATGACTTGGTATCTCATAATAATAATAATAATGACTTAGTATCTCATAATAATAATGACTTAGTATCTCATAATAATAATAATGACTTAGTATCTCATAATAATAATAATGACTTAGTATCTCATAATAATAATAATGACTTGGTATCTCATAATAAAAATGACTTAGTATCTCATAATTATAATGTCTTGGTATCTCATAATAATAATAATAATGACTTAGTACCTCATAATTATAATGACTTGGTATCTCATAATATTAATAATGACTTGGTATCTCATTATAATAATGACTTGGTATCTCATAATAATAATGACTTAGTACCTCACAATAATAATAATGACTTAGTATCTCATAATAATAATGACTTGGTATCTCATAATAATAATAATGACTTGGTATCTCATAATAATAATGACTTAGTACCTCACAATAATAATAATGACTTAGTATCTCATAATAATAATGACTTGGTATCTCATAATAATAATAATGACTTGGTATCTCATAATAATAATGACTTGGTATCTCATAATAATAATGACTTAGTATCTCATAATAATAATGACTTAGTACCTCATAATTATAATGACTTGGTATCTCATAATAATAATGACTTGGTATCTCATAATAATAATGACTTAGTACCTCACAATAATAATGACTTAGTATCTCATAATAATAATGACTTGGTATCTCATAATAATAATAATCACTTGGTATCTCATAATAATAATGACTTAGTACCTCACAATAATAATAATGACTTAGTATCTCATAATAATAATAATGACTTGGTATCTCATAATAATAATGACTTAGTATCTCATAAAAATAATGACTTAGTATCTCATAATAATTATTTATTTGGAGATATTTGGAGATATTGTGTACTTAATTCATTATTATGAGATACTAAGTCGTTTTTATGACTTACTAATTTTTTAAAGAATTACCAACAATGGCGGAAACGGACTTCCATAGAACATAATGTGTTTTGTATGAAAACCCTATGGCAAGCAGAATTAGCTTTTAATCATTCTCCGGAAATACATTTTTTAAATCAACAATTAAATTTTCACTAGTAAAATGTGTTTTCTTGATATATAAAATTTTAATGTAACTAGGAAAATACATAATTCTCGATATCTGTAATTGCATTTTTTCTACTTAAATATCACAATAGGCTGCCATTCAAATTAAATTTCAGATATCAATTATACATTTCTTACTAGTAAAAACCATAGTTTTTTATATCAATATTAGATATATTAACAGACCATCATTATGTCATGGCATATTGAATATTATTCATCATAAAACACACACACACTGTCTGTGATTTCAGGAGAAGGCTGAAGCTCCAGATATGTTTTATTGTATGAAGCTGTTGGAGGAGACAGGCATCTGTTTGGTTCCTGGCAGTGGCTTCGGTCAGCGAGCGGGAACTCACCACTTTAGGTCATTTCAGTACACCTTACATCTGAAACTGTTCTGAAATGAGATCCACATGTTGTTCAGAACAACTTAATGCTTCATTTCAAAGGATTGGGGTTGTTTTATCATTCATTATTTCTGAATCATTCCTTGCGTGTGTGTTTCCAACAGAATGACGATTCTCCCTCCCAAAGAGAAACTCATGATCGTGTTGGCCAAGATTGAAGAGTTTCACCAGCGGTTTACAGCACAATACTCTTAAGTGATGAGCAGTCAAGTCCTCAATATAACACATGAAACTGGAGTGACTCTGGATCACAAACAGACATTGAGTGTGAACTGAACACACCCGTACAAAAATTTTAATTGTAAATTCTTGAAAATATGTCATTATTCATTGTTATCATTGTGTAATGAATGCACATATACTAGGAATAGTGGTTTAAGCAAAGAGAGTTAGTATAGTGCATTGTGTTGCACACTTCTTGCACACAGCAGGTTTTTAAGAAGGTGATAGAAAACGTCATGGGAGCTTTAGGTCTAGCAACACCTCTGCTGCGTAGATTTTTACATTTACATTTTTTACATTTAGTCATTTAGCAGACGCTTTTATCCAAAGCGACTTACAGATGAGGAAACATTGGAAACAATTATAACAACATAGGCAACAAAATACATAAGTGCACCAAACTAGTCCATTAAAGTAGATAATAGATAATGTTCTAAATTTGATTTTAAAAAATCATTTCGTACAATAAGTGCATGCGTGTGTTAGAAGAAAATGTGCATAAATGTAAAATGTATAACTAATCTTGAACTTTTGCACAGCTGAACAGTTTCGGATGACCACCAAATCTAATAAGTGACATAAATGAGCACCTGTCAATGGTCTACCAAAACGTCAGTGACACGATCACAGCTGTGCAGATAATCCAGCTCACATTAGAGGTCTGCTTTAAACAAAAGGCCGAACCCGGCCCGTACCCGAGATTGTTTAACCTGACCTGACCCGGCAATTACAATTACATTTTAACCAGCCTGAACCCGAAGTGCATTTAACAGCAAGCTGCATTTTATGATTGATTGCGATGATTATTAAACATTTACATTTATTCATTTGGCAGACTCTTTTATCCAAAGCGACTTACAACTAGTATTTTACAGTGGCACATTACTGCAGAGCAATCAGGGGTAAGGTGTCTTGCTCAAGGCACTTCAGTCATGACCTGCTGACACTGAGATTCAAACCTTCTGATCACAAGCCCAACGCTCTAACCACTAGACCACAGCTGAAACAAATAGATACATGTAAGCAAACACAGTTTCATTAAGGCACGACCGCCCCTTCAGCAGTGAACACGCAAGAAAAACTTTGCTGGTGGGTGAACAAGTGTAAAAGTCAAAGATCCTTTCTGAACCCTCTGGAACTCCACTTTCGAAAACTTTGTGGGTAAAAACTGTTTAAACAGATATAGCTCATATATCTCAGTAGGAGTTATGAAGGAAGAGAACGCCATCTACTTCTTTTAGTGTCCGGTTCATCCGCTAACTCGCCACCAGTGGTAAAGCTGGCTATCCGACACCTGGCTTCTTGGTGGATATCTTCTCTTTCCAGAAAAAAATATCTAGTTGAAGGAATTTAGGCCTCAGGAATATGGAAAGCTTGTGCAGCATGTCGATTTTGATATTGCGGTTCAACCATTCCAGATGTCGCTCACGAATGATGGCTTGATGAGGGCATTCCGACGCCACAGGTCTGCAGGGGCGCTTAAGACTCTTGTACCACAAAACAACCAGATTAAGCGTGTGGTATTGTTCACCCTTTAGTTCCCTCTGAGCCTGGTAGAATGGGTAAAGAAACTCCAGCAGAAACTTCAAGACATCTGGAGATATTTCATAGATTTGATGGCTTTCAAGTTTTTCACAGAGCTCAGTATATGCATGCTTAATTAAACCCAAGGTAATAGTGCTAAACCTGGTGTCAGATATTTGCCTGACAGTTGTAGACAACTGGCGTGTAATACCTGTTTGCTTGACATATCACACAAGTGCCTTTGCCGCCTGTAAAGTCTGTGTGACCTCAGGTGCGTGGTTGTGTAGTTCGGCAGAATCTTGCGCGCACTTGAGAACTGTGTTATAAACATGGTCCTGGCCGTCCAGTCGATGATACGGCGCAAGTGCAGAAATCTTGTTTGATCCCTGGTCAGTGACCCAGACAACGTTGTTCATAAAACAAGTATCAAATCCAAGTACAGATACGAGCAGCCTCTCTCGTATATTGTCACTGGTCTTTGCTTCCTCAGGGGGGAACATCGCTGTAGTATGGAGAAACGATCTTCTGTGATGTGGTGGCATGTGATTGTGAAGAAACTGATCTTACAATAATTGTCAGCCACGTGTCAGTGGTCATCTCAACACTAACATTAGACATAATCTCTGATATTTCGTTGACCATTCCCTGTCCTTTGGAGGTCGCCGTTTCTTTATATCTCCGAGACAAGGTTGTGGTAGCACACTTACCACTGAGACACATTTATTAGGTCTTGCGCTAGTTCAAGAAATCCTTTTCCAGCAACCGTATGAAACGACATGATATCCTGACAGCTAAATTCCACACATTTTTCGGTTAGGTTAGGTTTTAACAGAAGCCGGTACTGACCTGGCTGTTGGAGATAAATAGTCCGTAACAGATGACTGTCTGTGGTTAGCAGCAAGGCGTGCTGTTGGACGAGTGCAGTCACAATCAGTGTGTCGCTGTAGAGAAGAGGAACCTGTCTTTTTGCTGTCGTAAGCCATCTGCACTGAACATAACTGCTGGGCTCTTTTTCAGTTGAAGTGACAAGATCATAATTCTTCCAGAGTGCATCTTTCCTGGCCTGCATCATTAGGAATTGTAATAAGTTTTCCCTCACTCATTTTTTCTTTGATCGCACTCATGGGACCATCACCTGCTGTGATGTGACAACGAGGAAAAGACTGGGAGCAACGAGTGAGCACATGCGCAGAACAGTTTTATGTGTGTGTTAAACTTTCCTCATGTTTTTTGTGGTCACAACGCAGCCAACACGCAAGCACACGCCACGGCACTCAAACTCTATATATTTTTTAAGTTACAAACCAGACCCAAACCGAGGCTATTCATTAAACATTGACTCGAAACATCGGGTCGGGTAGCAGACCTCTGGCTCACATACACTTTTAGTTGACTGAACAGAATTCAGAACATCATTCTTCCAGCATGGATAAGTGAAGTGAACCGTACCAGAAGGTGGTGCTCATGTACAGTATAGTGTCTCCATCCCTAAACCGGGCCATTAGGACCCTCACATACCACAGGAAGAGCGCCCCTGTTGGTCTTATGAACATCTCTTCCAGCAGGAGGTCTCCCATCCAGGTACTGACCAGGCTCAGCGGGCAACCAGTCCTGGGCTACAGGGTGATATGCCTGCTGGCCATGAACATGAAAAAATCTGGGCCTGTATTCACAAAACATCTTGAGGCTAAAAGTAGCTCCTAACCTGCTGATTTAGGAGAAACTTAGGAGTGTCTGCAATAATGATATATTACAAGTTTTTATTTCAAGATGTCAGAGACCCACCCCTCTATCAGCCAATCACTGTGGTCATACTCAGTAAGCTTTATGACATCATCCATAGGAACAAGGTCAACCCTGCCCCTTCTCTTAAGAGTTCTTTCTGTTCCTTAGTCAAAGTTGCTCTCAGCAGCGTTGTGAAGAGGCTTTAAGTGGAAACTCTTAACTAGACTGTTTTTTATGAGAGCTCTTAGTGTTAAGATCAAAGGTTTTGTGAATTCAGGCCCTGACCATCCTAATCTGTCTCTGATGTGTTCAGTGACGTTTCTGACTGGTGTTGATCAAGATAAATTGTGAGCGTTTTAAAGCAGAACTCCCTCATGAATATAGCAGCACATTGATAACATTACATGAGTTTCTCTCAATGACAGTGATGATGTTCTTATATTCATAAGAGGATTTCAACATACAACTTGCACATCAATCTTAACACATAACATTTAAAAGACATGAATGTACGAGTGTTGCTGACAATGCTGAAGGAACAGACACTGGAGAGTATCAGTCCAAATACTTTATTAAATCACAGAATAAAAGAATTCAAACATTTACATGATGTTTGTGATATTAATGTGCTTTCACTCGATTCATCAGGTGTACACACTGACCCCTCGTGTTAATCACCATTTTCTTCTCTCCTCGTGTTGTACCTGAGGAATAAACCAAAAAGATATAAAGTTTGGCAAATCATACATTCACTCAAAAATAATTGATTTAGCAAGATTTTGTTTGAAAGTTTTTACTGGAGCATTTGAAGGATATTCTTCAAAATTACATTTCTAAACAATTTTACATTAAAAGTTGAATGAGGTTGTGTGAGTTCAGTCATGTGTTTATCTAAATATCATTCACCTCATGACAAGCATCAGATAAATGTACATTTACTTCCTTCAAAGTTCATTATGATTTAGTGCTGGACACAAACTGTGTGTTAGTTTTACCTCTCCATCTCAATGACACACAATCTTCATCAGAATCATCATAAGATCTGCAGTCTTCACACAGGTCAGATCGTTCTCTTGGTTTCTTCAAACGACTTCCTAAAATCATCTTGTGTGTCTCATGATCGGTCTTGACTCCAGCGCTCTCATGTCTTCTGCAGGAATGAGAATCTGAAAGTTTTCGATCAGTTTGACACAAGCAGTGCGGCATTTTTATTGAGTAGTGAGAAGCGCATCCACAGCTCACGGCAGCGGTGCCCGAACAGTTATTCCTGCCTGATGATCTTTGTTTCCTCGTCATTTTCTCATGCAGAGATAATTCAGGACTAGCGGTCGGCTTCCCTTCAGGTGCAGGGTTTTCAACAGGAGATTTTCCCAAACCACTGAGCTTTTGCTGTAAAGCTGGCAATTTACTGTAGTAATAAACATTCCCCAAGTCAGCCAGCCAGCTTGTTGAAGGGCGGTATGGAGAGCCACACTTACGCAACTCTTGACGTTTAGTCGACTCAATAGTATGTTGATTCTTCTCTATAGGAACAGCGGGACTCTCTGGAGTCTTTTGAGTTTTGAGACTGGACGGCGCGTACGGTATCAGAGACTCCACTGACCAGACTGAAGCCTCCAGTTGACTGTAGTTTGTTGAAGGGTGATGTGGAGAGCCGTGATGTTTAGTTGACCCAGTATGTCGATTCTTCACTAGAGGAACAGCATCACTCTCTGGACACTTCTGAGGGGTCACATGACCATTACCAATCATCCAGTCGCCATACGGCACATACGGCACCAGAGATTCCACTGACCACATGGAAGCCTCGAGCTGGCAGCACGTATGCGTGTCAAAGGTCATTGAAGGGCCGTAGGGCGAGCGGCACTTATGGAACTCTCGATGGTTATGTTGGGTTGACTCAATGGTATGTTGATTCCTCCCAGGAACAGCGTGACTCTCTGGAGTTATGGGAGATCCGAGAATGGACGGCACGTACGGCACCAGAGACTCCACTGACCAGACTGAAGCCTCCAGCTGACTGTATGTCAGAGTGTCAAAGGGCAGCCGCAGAATCTTAAAGTCCTGTTTGGTCTTCTTTAGGTCACAGGTTCTCAGCATCTCACAGCGTTTATCTGCCTCAAAGCTCTTGCTAACATTTGACGCGTTTAGTTTAGGACACGCTGCACATGACAGAGACATGCCAACCTTACAAACAGGGAGGCAACGCTTCCTGGAGTATCTCAAATGTCCAGCGTCATCATCTTGTTTATCTTTTCTAATAGCCAAGGAGCGGTAAGAGCACAAAACAACATCCTCGGAGTGTACGGACCCCACGCTGCATTGCATTAGATCACCGGTGTCATTGCAGGTGAGCTCCGTGTCTTCACTGGTTCGGATCATCTTTAATCTGGAAGGCGTTTTGCTGCATTTGATTTGCACCCGTTCTGCCTGGAGGAGGATGTCACATTTGTGACGTGCTGACGCAGCAGTCGTGTTGATGGTATTGCTGGCAACAACTCGGTTGTGAATGAACACAGGCGTATCTTCCAGACAAGCTCCAGATCTGTTTTCAGCGAAGCTGACAGACGCAGACACTGGACTGTCACAACCCGTTCCTCTACCCGACTCGGAACCCACCTGAGAGTCTTGTGTGGAGCTGCGACACGGAGGATCGGTTTGAACTTCTGAGCTGACCATCACACGATTGTGGGGTACGTCATTTTGAGAGTGGAAGCGGTTGGCCTGGTGGGACATATTTGGGGGCACGTGCGGGTTCATCATACGTCTGTGATCCAACATGTGCAGCTGAGCATGAGGAAGCATGTATCCAGAGACATCCAGACACGGAGGTAAGACTAATGATGGCATCACCATCCCATAACCTAAAAAAAAAAAACATTTATATCCATTTGTTTCCAACTGTGCAATCCCCTGGGATCGAACCCATGACCTTGGCGTTGCAAGCGCCTGCTCCAACCACTGAGCTACAGGAAAGCAGATAACAACTTAATGCTCTCGAGCAATGAAACATTTCCACTTATTCTGAAGAGATCTATGTAAAGGCTTTTCTCTCTGGTTATAAAACAAGGCTCATCATCTCTTAACAACGTAAATGGTGTCAAACTGCAAATGTTTTAGCTAAATGAACAGGAGACTCCAGATGTACTTCTCTTGTGCAGCTTTAAAACAGCTAAATTTTAGTGAACTATTCCTTTAACAGACGGGCAAGCAGTTATTAACACATACCACATTTATATGCATCCAGAACATTATTTTGCTCAATGTTATTGACCTCATAAATATGTGCAAATAACAACCCATTCGAGAGATATCCAGAAAAAAAATCTGAATTTAAATGTAAATATTCAGTGAAAACATAACTTTGATATCTTTAATAATACTGATGGAGTAAGATCATGTCAAAGATTAAAATCGTGGTGAAATTAATGAATGAAATCAAACGTGGCTGCTCCCAATCTCAAAGTGTGACACTTTAGCCTGTTTTTTTCAGACAGGGTCACAAATCTTGATGTTACTCATCAAAATGAATGTTCCAAAAATAAGAAAATGGTTAAACCTGAGAGAACATGCATACATACCCAAGCCAGGGAACCCTGTGTAGGGCACATACGGAGCAGACAGAGGCCATTGATACGGCAGGACAGGTTGAGTGTTGGGGATGTAAAAGGGCTGATGAGGATGAAACTGTTGGTTCTGGTGTAAAGACCGAGCGGTGTGTCGCGGGGCCTGTGGATCTGATACACCTCCAGAGAGCTCTTGAGCAGACACAGCAGCCATCACTGACACACACACACAACAACATGAACACTTAAGAGAAATGAAATGAGTTTCTGACCTGCAACAGATTGACCAGAACTAGAAGTACAAGCATGAGTCAATCGCCTGTTATACTGCAGCTCTCGCGATGTAAAAACATTTATACCCGCACGAGCACGCGCATTGCTTTTGTGTACGTGATTATTGAGTTGCATTAAGTTACATCTGCAACTGCTTTCATTGCCGTGACGCAATCACAATTCAAACTAAATCAACAAGATCATGTTTGCTTACCTCCATCAAACCGACTTTAACGCGAAAAGTCTTCGCCGAACTAAACACATTATCGTTTTATCCCTCAGGTTTAAATCAAGAGCCTGTTGTTAATCCAGAGAAAGCCACACCCACATAATCAGACATGCTAATTACCACTCGGCCACACCCACACAATCAGACATGTTAATTAGAACGAGGCTGATTACAGAGCACTAGATTTCTTGTTGTTGCGTTTGCTGATAGATCAGTGAGGAGATCTAGTGCACTTACAGACACTTTAGAGATGTGTTCACTTCACTTCATGCGGCACTGCGCAGAGCGATCTCGCGATATCGTGATGTCATACATCGACCGCTCTGCGCAGTGCCGCATGAACACCCGATGACTCTGTCACCCTCTATAGTATTCAACTTTATTATCACACAACACAATTATTATGATTATCGCACACATTCCACTGTCTTTCCGGTTCAAGGAAACGCCGTCCGTCACCTCATGCAAGGAAAGCCGGAAGTGTCCTGGCCCCGCCCCTTCGGCGTCGCTGTTTGAGTTCTCGCGCTGTTAGTCTGCGGCTAGTAAGCTGAACGAAGCAACTTCTTAAATTAGCCCTCACGATGCGCGGAAGACACCGTCGAGCCACGTCGCGTTGAGTATACAGTGTTCGTGTTTGATTTCTGAAGTGGACGATCGATGTTGTTGAATTTATTTCTATAAAGTTCTGTGTTAAACTCAGTGAAGTTGTACTGTTAGGATGAGCGCAGCCGCGGCTAGCAGCGTTAGCATGTGTCATATCTGCGTATGCTGATGTATTTGAAAGCTGAAGCAGCAGTGATCCAGGGGAACATGCTTTAGAGTTTGATTAACACGCTGAGATCGAGTTCAGGGTGATCGGACACTTTGACTGGAGCATATCGGGTCCGCTCTCTTGCGGTGTTTGTCAATGGGCTTCGGCTTTGTGTTGTGATCGGCAGCCGGAGCTCACTGCGGCTCATCGGAGGTAAGGTGACCTCTGTCTACTCTGCTTGCAGCCCGTTTATTAAAACGAGACAAAACCCTCACTGACATACTGTTGATGTTAAGATCACAGTTACTTATTCTTTAGAGTGAATAACTGCATGTTGAGCTCCGCATGAGATTTCACTGGACACCGCATCTGTCCCGCCAATATAAAAACATCATCATCATCATCATCATCATCATCACAGTGTTTGAGTTCGCATGGGCCCAGTTCACACTCACTGCTGATGTCATCATGGCTGTTTACACCTGCTCCTGTCAGCACTTCATACAGAATATATCATGTGGTGTCCAATAAATCAACATAACGGAACAGCCTGTGTGCTGCAGTGTCATGATGTTCGGTGTGACTTCAGATGTGTTTGACATGATTCTGCTGTACATGTTTGAGACATTCAGACGTCCTCCCTGAGAGAACACAAACATCTCGCAGACGTCTGTGTGATGGCTGCATTTACATCTGCACTACGTTTTTGTATTGTTTGCTCATATGCAATATGCCTCTGAGACGTTTACCAGATGCCTGTAATGTGTCTATTATTTAGAATGTATTTGAAACTTCTGACGCTTATCAGATGTTTTTACGGAGCAGATGTTCTCCAGATCTTTAGCAGACTGTATGTACCTGAGTCATTAAGTCGATTGGTTCAGTGAAATGAATCAGACGTGTGTTCACTGGTTCACACCTGCTTTAGATGAGTCACAGTAGTGAACCAGTTGAAAAACTACTCGTACAACATTCCTGCTTCACGCTTTTAAACAAAGTTTTGTCTTCCTGTGAAAGAAAAACACTCGGCTGTTGAGTCTGAAGCATTCGAGCGGATGAACAATGCTGGTCCATCACTTTAGCTCTTATGTGTGTATGCAGGGAAAGCAAAGGCACCATAACACCATTATATCTTGACTGCTTGTGAGAAAAGCAACACAAACGTTGCACATGACATTGCCGTTTCTACGAAAAGCTGCAGTAAATCATTTCAGACTGCAGAACTGACAGGAAAGTGCTGTGACATCCTGAAGGAAGTGCATATATGTGTCGTTGTGTTAACGTTGTCATGTTGCTGTAGAAGAACGCTGTGTTTAGGAATATAACATGAATAATGTAATCCATGTTCTTGACAGGTACACTGGATTACACGTGCACGGATGAAGACGTCTCTACCTCACCTCTTTTTCATTTAGCAATCCCAGCATTCTTCTGAAGAGCTGCTGATTGACAGTGTCTGTCAGAGAGACGTCACTCGGACACACGGAACCCATCCGCTCTGGTTTGAATCTGGTCTCAAACTCATGGGATACGATGTCGGAGGTTGGAGAGCGTCGGCCAGTCAACACGGACTACGCAGTTTCTGTGCTGGAGCAGCTGAAGTTCTTCTATGAGCAGAAGTTATTGACTGACATCACACTGCTGGTGGATGACACTGAGTTTCCCTGTCATAAGATGGTGCTGGCCACCTGTAGTGCTTACTTCAGGTGATGACACATTCATCTGTTCTGAATTCAAACTGACAGATTTCCTCATATACACGTCAAGCACACGATGACAGAACCTAACCGTGTGATCTGGACCTGATGTGAAGCGAAGGCTCTTTCATCACACTGAACTGAAGGGTTTTTGTGATAAGAACCGGCTGCCTGTACATTATCCCACTTATTACAGTGTTACTTACCTCATGAGTCAGTTGTTGAATAATGATTTGAAATATTTAATCAGCTCATTTGTAACAAATGCTAACCTTAAGGAAAAAAAACATTTACTTTTGGATTTGGATTTAAGTCACAGTTTAAGACTTACACACAACTTGCTTTAATTATTTATAGATGTAATCATATATGATATTTAATTTGTGTGTGGTATTAAAGTGGGTCAGGGTCAATCAGAATCAAGTATTGCAGAGTGCAGTGTAGCAAACAGTGGTAGACATTTGACATTTAAAATAAATATTTTCTTGACCGTAAATGAAGGTGAGGTCATGAATTTCCATTTAACTTTGTTCAAATAAAGTTCAAGTTAATGAATAAACATTTTGATGGTGCAGTTTTGTAACAATGTTTTGTGTTCTTGTAGGGCCATGTTCATGAGCGGACTCAGTGAGAGCAAACAAACTCATGTTCATCTTAGAAATGTGGATCCTTCTACTCTCCAGACCATCATAACTTACGCTTACACCGGTAACCTGCTCATCAACGACAGCACTGTTGAACCTCTCTATGAGACGGCGTGTTTCCTTCAGGTTAGACACACATTTATTTCCACATCTTCACCTCTTGTAGGGTTCCAAGTTTAAAATAAACCAATGTCGCTTTTTAAACAATTTAATCACGGTAACAATGACACAGCATCCTGGATATTGAAAACCTCCTTCTATCGTGGAGCTGGCTGAAAACAATGAAATGTGAGGAATCTGATGCTGTATTTCTGCTATTATATCTTCACTTATTGATGTGAAACTCTGATTGTGTCATCGTAAGTGCAGCATGGATGCACATGTACTGATCAGAAGTTGTTTTAAAAGGCTTCCCCAGGTAGAGCCACATCACATTTGTATTTGAATTGTTGTTCAAATTTTTTCTAAATCATCTGCAGCAATTGTTTGTTTTTGGAGACAGTGAGAGCTTGTAGAGAATGCCAGCTGTTCGTGCCCGCGCTAAGTGATTTCTCGTCTTCTCAGGTGGAGGATGTTTTGCTGCAGTGTCGAGATTACCTGGTGAAGAAGATCACTGCCGAAAACTGCGTGCGGATGCTGAGCATCGGCGACCTGTTCAGCTGCACCGAGCTGAAGCAGAGCGCCAAACGCATGGTGGAGCACAAATTCCCGGTAGTGTACAGGCAGGACGCCTTCCTGCAGCTGTCGCATGAACTTCTGCTGGACCTGCTGAGCAGCGACAACCTCAATGTGGAGAAGGAGGAGACGGTCCGTGAGGCCGCCATGCTGTGGCTGGAATACAACATGGAAGCTCGCTCACAGTACCTGTCGTCGGTGCTCAGCCAGATCCGCATCGACGCCCTCTCCGAGGTGACCCAGCGCGCCTGGTTTCAAGGGCTGCCGTCCAACGACAAGTCTGTGGTGGTGCAAGGCCTATACAAGTCCATGCCAAAGTTCTTCAAGCCCAGACTGGGTATGACCAAGGAAGAAATGCTGATATTCGTGGAAGCCGAGCCGCCGGCTGAAAGTCACCCGGTTGTAATGGGCCCGCGCCACACGGTGGTCTGCTACAGTCCGCAAGCGGAGAAAGTGTACAAACTGAGCAGCCCGCCCGGAGACTTGCAGAAGTTCGGTGCGCTGGTCACCCCGGACAACGACGTTTTTATCGCCGGTGGTCAGATCCCTCTGAAGAGCACTCTGGCCAGCCACGGCAGCAAAAGCGGCAAGCTGCAGGCGGCCTACTGTTCGGTCGATAGCTTCTACTGGCTGGACGCCCAGCAGAATGCATGGGTGGCCAAAACGCCCATGCTGTGCGCTCGCACCAAGCCGTCGCTCGTCTACTGCCAGGGCTTCATCTATGCCATTGGTGGCGATAACGTGGGTGGCGACTTGAACAAGCGCACGGTGGAACGCTACGACTGCGAACGAGACGAATGGAGCATGACCGCCCCTCTTCCCTGCGCGTGGAGCTGGAGCACAGCGGTGACAGCCCGCGACTGCCTATATGTCATGACCCACGACCTCATGTACTGTTACTTTCCCCGAGCTGACACCTGGGTGGAAATGGCCATGCGGCAAACCAGCCGCTGCTTCGCCTCCGCCGCCGCCTTGGACGGCCTTCTCTTCTACATCGGTGGCCTGCATGTGGTGGGCAACTCAGGCCTGCGCCTGCCCACCAGCACCATCGACGGCTCCTCCGTGACAGTGGAGATCTATGATGTCAACAAAAACGAGTGGCGCCTCGCCGCCAACATCCCGGCCAAGAGATACTCGGATCCGTGTGTGCGCGCTGTGATCCTGCTCGACGCGTTGTGCATATTCATGCGCGAGACTCACTTGAACGAGCGAGCCAAGTATGCGCTCTATCAGTACGACCTGGAGCTGGACCGCTGGTGTTTGCGCCAGCCCGTGTCCGAGCGTGTGCTCTGGGACCTGGGTAAAGACTTCCGCTGTGCCGTCGGTAAACTCTATCCGTCCTGCCTCGAGGAGTCGCCGTGGAAGCCTCCGACCTACCTCTTCTCTTCCGATGGAGCCGAGGAGTTCGAGGTGGAGGAGGACATGGTGTCGCTGCCTCACGTGTAGCTGAAAGGCAGAAGTAAATCTGTAATTTATTCACCGCTCTAAAATAATGAGCTTGAATTTTATTGGACCTGTTCTGGACAATCTGGCCGTAGAAATAAGAAATCGGGAGAACGCTCAATTTCACTCGCTCGTGTCTGAGCTCAGAGTAACTGATTATGTCTTTTTATTTCTATTTTTACTGTAAGTTGAATGATGTAAACCAATGACAATGTGACCGTACAATTAAACCTTCTTTGGTGTAAAATGGCAACTGTACACTCGCATGATATGCTTCTCTGTTCCAGAATGATTTGATCAGTTCATGGTCTCATTACGTTTAACGGTTCCATGGTCTGCTGGTTCGGTAACTTCCCTGACTCTTGATTTTCTACGTAACTCTGTATTATTGTAGTTACTTCATATGGCGTCTTTGTTCTCACAACCACAAACCCTCTATTAATTCGTTCAGGGTGCCTTAAATCTGCTTTCTAACTCATAAATAAAAAAGTCCTGAGTGATGCTTCTGTACTAGGAGCTATTCTTCATTAAGTGGTCCAGCTCTAATGGTTTGTTTGTACTCAATAATGTGAACTTTGATCCCTTCACTCTCATCATTCGACAGAGAGCCATGAGATGTTTGGTTTCATAATAATTTGTGGTCATGGTGACACCCATCTATAAGATGTCTGCTAAAGATCTGCTGTGTGAAAACATCAGACAAAGGTCTTCGAAAGAACAGTTTTACATGCATCCTAAATTATAAACTAGGGATGTTCATTCCTGATAATTTTCTTGACTGACAACCGACGCTCCTTAACCTAATCCTAACCCTAATTTTTATATAAATCTGACGTTGAAAATAAATACAGTTGTCGCTTGTATGTGACCCAGTAAAAACAAATTTTTATGGGCTTATTATGTTAGTGCAAACAGTAGTGTACAAGACGGATCAACAACGATCACAAGAAAACCTTGATAACAATATAATATTATTATTATTCACAATATAAATGAAGAATGTAATTTCAAAATTTAACTCTAACTCATAAATAAACTCACATAAATGAAATAGTTAACAAAGAAAGATGACAACGGAAACAACGTGAATTCTTTCTCAAAGAAAATTAGTTTGTTAAAATAAAAGAGATGGCCTACCTCAGTCAAAAAACGTTTTGTTTATATTTATAAAAAAGGAGCATATCCACATGCTGCGGGGATAATCTGGACCGCGCTTGGGCAGCCGCATCATCCCACACCGCTTGTTCATCTTCTGTAGTGGCCATTGCCAAAGATGCACATTTCTGTCGAAATGCTCCCACACATTAATTTCGCGTTCTCAGCGAAATGTCTGTTGGCACGTGTGGCTTCACGCGCCGACGTGTTTCACGTGTTGACGTAAATTCACAAGTATTAGCACATCTTTCGTTGTCATCCAAAAAACATGAAAATCTATTATTTATTATCTGCATTGTCATACCAAAAATATATTTTTTTCTCTATTAAAAGAAGTTAAATCGTTTAACTGATAGTAGAGGTGGGCGGAATGGTCAAAAATCTATTTCACGGAATGAGTAAATTATTTGACGGTAACGACATATTCATGAAATCTCGCATTATAATGCTATATTTTACACCGATTTCTCTTAGATTGATTTAACTAATGTATTATTTATTCATATTTATATCATATGTATACAGTAGGAAGATAGACAGCATGTATAATAATGAAGTTTTAATATGCACAAACAGTGAGACCTACAGTATTGACTCGTGTTATAAACCGGTGTTCATGGGGTCTGTACTGTAGGTGTTTATTGTTTTCACTCTCTATTAGTTGAGCAATATTCGTGTGTTGCTGTCTTTAGGTTTGTTTATTCTCTATATTTACACCTCACGCGTCTCCCAAAACTGGATGTTAAGCGCGTCACATCAAAGCGCTCACGCGGCGAGCATCATCGCGCATTTCAATGCAACTTTCACCTTAGCTTGCCTGAAGTTTAACTTTATTAAAGCTATTAACAGTGAGAGAAGAATCGCCGTACTGGAGCGGATCACTAAACTACAGACTGAAAGAAGGTCAAAAGAATGTTTGATAGGTTCATTTGTTACGGGTGGATTCATTAATTAGTTTTTTCAGAATAGAGCCCAATTTGCAGAGCGCCGAGTTAAACACGCCCACTTATTTACATTCCGCGGAATACACGGAATAGAAAAATCTCGTAACATTCTGCCCAACCCTAACTGATAATATTAATCGGTCATAGGGTTTTACTATCGGTTAACGGTTAAACGATTAATATGAACATCCCTATTATAAACATCTTACAGACATCTTCTAGAAATCTATATGACAGAAGACATGAGCAACAATACAAAAATTGTCTTGCTGATGTAAACGCAGACACAAGTAAATGTCTTGCAGATGTACGTGTGCTATCGGGATTGTGTTTATTATTATAATTTTAGTAGTTTGGAAAGTTTTTTTTTTATAGGGGTCCGGAAGCTGCATGCTTAATTTTGTCCAGTTCTGTTCATGGCAGGGACACCACAACTAAAACTGCCATTTGTTTGAGCAATTAGACCGTTAAACTAGTCAACAAATGTTAAAGGAATATTTCACCCAAAACAAAAATTTCTGTCATCATTTACTCTCCTTCGAGTTGTTCCAAATCTGTAAACATTTCTTTGTTCTGATGAACACGGAGAAAGATATTTGGAAGAATGCTTGTAACCAAACAGTTCTTGGACCCCAATGATAATCATAGTAAATCAAATTACTTAATTTTTGTTCTGTTGAACACAAATGAAGATACTTTTAAGAACGAAGGACAGCAACCAGTTCTGGGCCACTTTTGACTACCATTGTCATTCTTCCTACTATGAGCACTTTTCCACCATCGTACCAAACCGTTCAAAGCACAGACAGAAACTGTTACAGTTCTGGTTCCACACGGCACGATTACAAACTGTTCTCGGCTCTGAATTTTCGGCACAGTTGTCTAACTGCCCTGAATCATGCTATTGAACTTGCACAGAGGCGTTATAGTTACCAAGACAGCGCTTGACACATTTGTGTTAACATTGTAAACATTTCCATTATCAGCCCTGCGGTGGAAAATGAAACCATTTACGTACCGGCTAGCATGGATCGGCACGAAGTGGAACGATTAAGCAACGAGAACGATTTGGTGCGATGCTGGAAAAGCACTCTATGATAGTCAATGGGGTCCAAGAACTGTTTGCTTACAAGCATTCTTCCAAATATCTTTCTCTGTGTTAAATCACAAACAGACATTTCTACAGGTTTGAAAAAAATACCAAGTGGGTAAATCATAACAGAATTATAATTTTTGGGGGGATTATCCGTTTAGAAGAAGAGTCAAAGAATAGATGAGGCGCTATAAGTTGTCAGATGACATTTTGGCCAGTGAATTTGGAACTTTGTGGGATAGAAAAAAAATCGTTCCTCTGAATGGTTTCAATCTAAATAAATTCTGCCACTTTAATTTGTAAACATAATTTTTCTTGGTTTTAAGTAAACAAAAATAAATTATTGATCCGTGAATGTCACCTCCCTGATAGCACACATACTGATGTCTGCATTTAAGTGAAAGTGACCTATTTGTCAGTTAGGGTGAACCATACCTGAAATGTGACCTCTGCATTTAACCCATCCAGAGAGTAATGAACACACGCACACCCGGAGCAGTGGGTAGATATCACTGCAGCGCCCGGGGAGCAAGTAGGGGTCAGGTGCCTTGCTCAAGGGCACCTCAGTCGTTACCAGGGTTAGGGTTAGGGGATCCAACTGACAACTTTCTGGTCAGGAGTCCGACTCTATAACCATTAGGCCACGACTGCCCTTACATAAAGATGTACATCTGCCATATATCTCTAAGATGTCTGCTGTAAGATGTTTATTATTTAGAATAAAATGTAAAGCTGCTCTTTCCAAGATGTTTATGCTAAGCAGATGTTTTCCAGATCTGGACACCTTTAGCAGACATCATACAGACGCACGTGTGCTATCTGGGCACGCGCTCGCTCACAAGACTTCTGTGTTCTTGTTCACCATTATTGTGCACATTAAGCCACCAAGTTCATATGATGAACAACATCATCACCGTTCATGTTTTTAAAAGAGAACAAAGTCGTGCATAATGTGGTTCAGCAGAGCAGCATTATTGTGGCCATGTCTGATTAACAATTTTTTTCATACATTCATTTTCAAGAATTACACTTATAATCAACCACAATAAAATAGAAATATTAAAAAGAACACAATCAGATCAATAAAAACACAGACTTGCCTTGGATATCTGATTAATAATGTACGATCCTGTTTTGAGCGATTGTTCAGGTCTGATAATCTGTGTCACGTGGTCTTCTCGAAGCGATTGTTCAGTTCTGATTTCAAAATGGCGGCGGTCGCGACAACGAACCCTTCTCAGCTCTTACCACTCGGTATGTGCGACTTTCTTTGTAATGAAGTCGTGTCATTATTTAAATATCAGTGTTGGTTATTAAGCCGCCGTCGGCTGTTTAATTTAAATGTGTTTCTATTGCGCTTTCTACAATTTTGTATTGTTGCTAATCAGATTACCAAAAACACACATTAGCATAAGAACAGTATGGAGATAAGGGCTTTTTGCCTTCTAATGATGTGAAAACAGGATAATAATTATGTACATGTTATTAAAGTGTTGTGTTCATAAACTTTTTCCTCGCAAATGCGTTAAACCACGATTCACAGATTCATCCCGCGTTCAGATGTGAATCTCAAAAACATCACGTTAATCCCATAAACAACATAACCGAGTGTCGTCGAGTTTGTCAATGTGAGCATGAAGGAAACAAGAATGACTCAATCGCGAAAAGCAGAAATATTACACGTGCTTTTCCCGCCGGTAACGTTACGTCCACAGTCTTCAATATTTCATATTTCTACTTTACTTTGGGAGAAAGTTATTCATACAATGATGAAACAACACGAGGGAGTTTGGGTAAATATGTCAGTGTTTTATAATCGTGTTTCTGGAGTTCACTCATCTCTGTTTAGAGAAACACTCCAGTACGTGACACTGCACAATAACTGCTGTAATGTTTATACGTCACACGCAAGTCCATTTCCACGTGTGCATCTAATTCCAGTGACTGCAGTGTGATGTTTAATGGATTGTGTGATGTCTTTCAGAGCTGGTCGATAAATGCATCGGTTCGAGGATTCACATCGTCATGAAGAATGATAAGGAGATCGTAGGAACTCTGCTCGGATTTGACGACTTTGTCAGTATCCTTTAGGCATGAAGTCAACACAAACATGCAATGATGTCATTAGATCTGATGAAGACGTCATTCAAGCCAAAGCTTCCTCAATAAGTTAAATGATAACACTTTTGTAGTGACAGAAATGGAAGGTTTCTTAATCGATTTCTCAGATATGGTCCTCGAGGACGTGACGGAGTTGTAGGTATCTTTAATGTTACATTGGTGAAATGTTTTTCTTGATTTGCTTGCACGTACAGCTGCGTGTTTCTCATTTATAGTCACTGCAGTGTGTTCACACCGTCAACATCAGTGCCATGAAGCTAGATGTGTTGCTATTCAGATTTGAGTGAGAGAGAAAAGCGCTCTAGCAGCAGCAGCGCATGTGCCAACACTGTACATGGAAGAGTTTTTCAAATGCTTGCGTAGAGAAGGGTTCTGTTTTAAATCTCACTTTTGCTTTGTGCATTTCACAGTGAAATCACTCCAGAGGGAAGACGGATCACAAAACTGGATCAAATTCTGCTGAATGGCAACAACATCACAATGGTAAAACTATCCGTCATACACTCACGTTATCAATGTTTTGAGAGTAAAACAGCAACTTCAGTCAAACAACAGTTCAGTGCTCATAAACTGACACAGTGAGTAATGTGTCGACATCACAACACCAGTAAACATTTGATGACACTGGAAAACAAAAGGACTTTTATCTGCAAGCTGATGTCATGAACAGTCTCCTGTCAGTGATATCGATGTGTTGTGAAGTGTTGTTGGAGGAATGAAGCGTCAGAACTGCTCATGAAGCCCAGGACACACAGAACTGACGCTCGGCCTTCAGACAGTGTCAGGTGGTGTTGAGCGTGGCTCAGCTTTAGTTTTGTCAGTGTGATTCTGCATGTCGATACATCGGCGGAGCTCGGTGGCGAGAATTTAGGCTGTTGAGCTTAACCAACGAGTGCACAAGGAAGAAAACCAATGACGGTAGAGAGGAGATGCTAAGGACTGACGATGCCAGTGCTAAAAAACAACACGAGTCTGTCCCTAATGAGCGAGGCTGGTGTGACCATCATAAAGCGCCGCTTGCTTTGTATATCTACAGTTTTCTCTGATACGGAGTACAGCCACCTGCGGGTGTGGGACAGATCCGTTCTCTCACGCGTACGCCCTTAGGGCACACACACTAATCGGCTGTATTCAAGTGCAAGGTTTTTCACCCGATGCATTTGTAATAATGATTGGTGTTTTTTTCTTTGTAGTTGATTCCAGGAGGAGAAGGGCCAGAAGTCTAAGCAGCAGATAGTGAAAAACATTTGTTCCTCTGTTTCATGGAAGGTTTCTGTGCTTTTGTTAATTTCCTGGGGTGTTTTTTTTCTAAAGTTGTTTCTTTATTCTTTAAAAGAATAGAAAAGGTTTTTGTAAACATTTGTTCTATTGATAAGACGCAATTTAAAACATACAGTGAACATTTATAATTGAAGTGTTTTATTAACAGATTTGAGCCTGTTCCTGTAAGATTGTGTCAAACATGTATAAAGATTATTGAAAGCTGCATGGTCTTGTTGTGTGTCCCATTGAGCATCTCAATACATGGACGGCTTCTCTTCTCCTTTGGGGTTAACCACCTTCTCCAGGTTCTTACTGATGACATCATACAGTTCAGCCTGAGCACAAACCCAACAGACAAACAAGAGAATCTTTCACTTTCACATGAAATACACAGGATTCAGTCTGAAAGATCAGTTAAACTGATGATTTGCTGGATATGTGACAAGAAAACCTTTAAACTTTTAATGCAGCTTTTGTAAGAAATAATCAAATAAGAAACATTCGGGTCTCATTCATTAAGCATGCATACAGACAAATGAACAAAAACTATGCTGAAAGTATGAAAAAATGTAATAACCTAATTTCAGTCGCCTTATATACACACACATTGTATGCACATCAGTTAGTGGGAAGTTCAAAATGAATAATGTAGACATTTATTAGTGAATGAGGCCGGTTGTGATGACATTACTGTCAGATCAATAAAGTCATATTTTATTTTCAGTCTTTCTGTAAAGTCTCATTTCAAAATGAATCAACAGTAAAATAACGTTAGGATCACAACACAGAGCAAAGACAATGCTCAACATCTTGTTATCTATCACTGGCAATGATGTAGAAGTGATCGTTGATCAAAGTTTGGTAGCTTGATTTCAAATAAACGTTTTTTTGGGAGTTCTGTTTTAACAAATAAGAGTGAATTACTCACATAAAATCCACGTAAATCAAGCACGATCACTCGGATCTCTGAATAAACCGCTTCATCCTTCTCATGCACTAGAGAACGATAATCCATCTGTAGAAGAAAATACTCTTCACTACAATCACTAGAATATAACATGATATAAGCATTGAGACTGACGGTGACTGTAAATAAATATTTTAATCCTAAAGACCTCGCTCGAAACTAACACGAAAGAAAAATTCCTCTCATGTTCAAGTTTTTAATGAGTCACTTTCCCTACGTGAGCGTTTGAGTGATAGTTCTGGCAAAAAATAATGTTCTTTCATCATTAACTCGCCCTCAGATTGTTCTGCTAACACAAAGAAAGATCTCATCCCACATATGACTGATATTCTTCCAAATATATTCCTTTGTGTTCAGAGGACGGGTTTGGAACAATCGGAGTAAATCATTTTGGAGTGAAGTGTCCAGCTTTGTACGCATACAATATTCAGTTAAATGAACATCTCAATGAGAACACACTACTTCCACTACTAAATGGTCTAGAATAGTGCATTAGTACGTGATTTGGGACACACCTTATGTGTTTTATTTTTCATCATCATTCATTTAGTGAAACCGAATGAAGTCTACAGTGTTTCAGCTGATAGTCCACGTTCCAGTTCTGCAGTTCTTGTCTTGTAACTAAATGTCCCAGATTGATGGATGTACGTACTCTTTAAGATTCATTGTATCGCATCACAGTATCATTTAAAGTGATATGATAGATTGGACGGGTGTCTCTCACCACATGAGTTTCCTTAGAAGCTTTGGCCACAGCATCACCCCTCTCAGAGAAATACCTGTCAATCACCAAACACTTATTATGATCATCATCACACCAGCGGATGAATGAAGGAATGAATGAGTTCTTATACTTGTTAATGTTGGTCTGAAAGGATTCCAGCTTTGTCTTCACAGCATTAATTCTCTCAAGGATTTTCTCCTAAAACATTCACCAACCTCATGTTAGACTACACACTAACGCGTTCAAGAAATCAAATTGATAAGTCATTGCAGATCTTCAGACACCTGAATTGCGACTCCAAAGTCATTTCCATCTTCTATTTGGGGAATCAGATGAGAAATCCAGCTAGACACCTGAGAAAAGAATATGAATGGTCAGGCTGCAGCGCGTCTCTTCATTTGACTGCTTATATATTTGAGAAAACAGAACCGGAAGGTCTTGAGAAGTTTACGTACAGTGATGCAGGTCTCCTTCAGAGCAACAATCTCTGGTTTCACAACATCCAGCAGCTTCACAATCCGCTCGTTCCCTTTGATGAAACCACACTTGGGAGCTGATAAAAAACAATCAATCCCGTATATTAGTTATCTCGGCTGCTGGCCTGATCGTTTTAATGGCTTCTAAATGATTTTATAAAATAAGAATGAAGTCGGCCCGCATCATTATGATGGTCTATCTGTAATATTACTGTGTGTGTGTGTGTGTAAACGGACCTTTTTTCTTTTTCTCATCATCTTCATTCTTATCCGTCTCCATCTGCTATATAACATGAACATGAATGAGTTGACATGCAGAACTGAGGCGATGGTGAGCGTGTCAGGTGTGTGCTCACCTCCTCTTCAGGAGCGGGGGGGTCGGGGATGGGAATGTCCAGAGGTGCATGAAGAGACTGCAGGTCAGTGATACTCAAGTCATCTCCCTGAGAACACAAACATCAGCTGAACACGAGGAGAAGGGGAGATGTACTGTATACCCATCCCTTCAATACATCATATAATAATAATCATGAATGTAAATGTGCCTTGAGCAGACTGTCCAGCTGAGAGATCTTCAGAGGAATATAGTTGGAGAAAAGCTCTTCTGCCTTCAAACAAACAAACATTTGCTTTAAACAGCAATTCAAACTTTACGAAATGATTTCAAACAAAAGACTTCATACCTGTTTATATAGTGACTGACGATATGTTTCAATCTGAAAAGCGGAAACAAAACAAACACCGGTGACATGAGTTTACTTTCGCTTTAAACCAGGAAGAGTGACTCGGGCTTTTGTCATCAGACTCCCACGACAAGCATTTCATTCACTTTATAACATTCACATTAAACCTTCAGTCATCGGACTCATTTCAAGTTTGAACATCTTTGTCTGATTTTCAGTGGCTTTAAGACACAGCTCACGCGGGTTGAGTTGGGTTTGATTTGATCGTTTTTTCGATGATGATGATGATAATAATAATAATATGATCGAATATAATAAAGTCCTCTTACCCTGACGGCATTTTCAGTGTTTATCTTCAGTGCGGTGTTCCTCGACATATTGACCTCTAACGACACGACGCGTGTTTGTTCTGCGATGCTTTCAGCGATTCACTTCACACTTTCGATTTCATCTCTACACGCCCACAACGCATGACACGATGATCTGTGTGTTTTTACTAAAGAATAAAAAACCCATTCGGCCATTAATGAAACAGGTGCACAAACCTTTCTCTTCATTTTGTTTTAACATGAGTTGTTTTTGTTTTGAAGTGCACATTATGTTTCTTTAAACAAACGCATCTGTGTATCGCAATGGCAACAGGTCACCAGTCTTCTGCTTATATTGACCTTTACTCGCCATTGATGCTCAAGTCAAGTCAGCTTTATTTATATAACGCTTTACAACTTTCATTTTTACAAAGCAGCTGTACTACAAGAAAACATTGACTGTAAGCAAAACATATCAGGTTATGCAAGTCAACACACAGGTCAATTCCTTTATGCAGTGTTAATGAAATAAAACTATAAAACTCTAGCAGCCCCCCGGCCAGGCAAACAGTATGAAAACAGTGGAACACAAAACTCCATCAGAGGGAAACCAGGCCTAACCAGGGGAGCGACACGCAAAACTCCATCAGAGGGAAACCAGGCCTAACCAGGGGAGCGACACACAAAACTCCATCAGAGGGAAACCAGGCCTAACCAGGGGAGCGACACGCAAATCTCCATCAGAGGGAAACCAGGCCTAACCAGGGGAGCGACACGCAAAACTCCATCAGAGGGAAACCAGGCCTAACCAGGGGAGCGACACACAAAACTCCATCAGAGGGAAACCAGGCCTAACCAGGGGAGCGACACGCAAAACTCCATCAGAGGGAAACCAGGCCTAACCAGGGGAGCGACACGCAAAACTCCATCAGAGGGAAACCAGGCCTAACCAGGGGAGCGAAACACAAAACTCCATCAGAGGGAAACCAGGCCTAACCAGGGGAGCGACACACAAAACTCCATCAGAGGGAAACCAGGCCTAACCAGGGGAGCGACACACAAAACTCCATCAGAGGGAAACCAGGCCTAACCAGGGGAGCGACACACAAAACTCCATCAGAGGGAAACCAGGCCTAACCAGGGGAGCGACACACAAAACTCCATCAGAGGGAAACCAGGCCTAACCAGGGGAGCGACACACAAAACTCCATCAGAGGGAAACCAGGCCTAACCAGGGGAGCGACACACAAAACTCCATCAGAGGGAAACCAGGCCTAACCAGGGGAGCGACACACAAAACTACAACATGCGTCGTGTGATGGGATTTTGATCCACATTTAGATTAACGTCGACTTTTAAACATTGTTTAAAAAAGTTTGCACGAATCTGGAAATAAAACGTCTCTGCAAACAGCCACATGATGTACTTAATATTGTAATATCATCATTTCAATTGGAATAAAATGGCAAACTGAAAAGATTCGTGGGATATTTTGTTATAAGGGTAAGTATGTTTGTAGTGTTGTTTTAGCCTTTCGTGTGTGTGCGTGTTCGATTCCTGATGGTGGCAGTAACACAACAGATGCGTCAGAAGACAAACACACACAAAGAAGAAGAACCGGAAGCGCGTCATCTGTGTGCGTCTGTTAAAGTGCCTGTTCATTTGAGGGAACCGATGATATAAAGTGCTGCTTAATGTGTGTTTGACTTCTGCACAAAGAGAATCAATATAAAGGTAAAGATGCGTGTGTATTCACTAACGTCATCATATGAGCTCACTCGTTAGATTATGATTTTAATGAAGTTCATTCAGTGATGTTACGTGTTTGACTCGAGCACTCGCTGTTTTTTGTTCACTTTGACATCAGCTGCTTTCTTCTTACATTTCTGTTTCCGTTTTAAGGTGTTTACTGTACCAGCATTGTGTATTCTGTTCACGGCACGTTGGTTAAATTGAAGTATTTATTGTATTGCTGTTGGATTGTGAGATATGTTATGTTTTGTGTTTATTGTGTCATGTTACTGTCGCTGTGCATCAGATCTTAACAATACAAATGGCTTCTATGGACACAAATTGGTTCTTGAAGGATATTAAAACACAAACACACATTTGGCCTTGACCATCTTTGAAATGTGTTTTTGAAACTCTTGTGTGTGTGTGTTTTGTGAGATGGCTGAGGTGGAGTTGTCGTGTTTGGCTTATGTGAAGATGTACCTGCACGCGAGTCAGTTTCCCCGCTGCAGTGTTAATGGACTGCTGTTGTCCTCCAGTCCTGCAGGAGGCGCTGCTGTGTGTATCACCGACTGTGTGCCACTGTTGCACACACACCTGTCACTCACTCCCATCACACAGCTCGCGCTCACACAGGTAACACAACACAACACACCACACCTGTCACTCACGCCCATCACACAGCTCGCGCTCACACAGGTAACACAACACACCACACCTGTCACTCACGCCCATCACACAGGTTAATACACAACATTACTAATGTGTGTGTGTAATATAAGCACTGTGTCGATGATAGATGTATGCAGCAGTGTATTTTTGTCTTGTGTAGTGTACAGCACTGCTGCACAATCATGTATTTCATTATGTCTGTCATCAGTTTGATCACAGATTTATAACACAATGATCTCTTGCGTCACAGGTGGATGTTTGGTGTTTGCAGACGCAGCAGAGGATTGTGGGATATTATCAGGCTAATGCCTGTGTATCTGACAGCAGGTATTCCTTCATCTTTTCTTCTTACCTGAGTTCATTGTACGTCTATATTCAGTGTTATTGTGTTTCAGCCCGACACCTTACGCTGTCAAGATCGCAGACAAGATCTCAGAACAGTGTCACAATGCCGTCTTACTCATGGTGAGTTTAGCGTTTGTAACGGGCGCAAAACTGCCCGTGAAAGGTTCATTTTTAAATTGAAAAGAAACTCTTTGTGGCAGATTGATGGCGAGAAGATGTTTCCGGGCTCTCGTGTGCCTCCAATCGTCATGTATGAGCGTAAAGATGCCCGCTGGACTCTCAAAGACAAACACACGTAAGCAGCAAATGTCAACGCACACATTTCTGTGTTTAATAAGACTTCATATTCACAAGTTAATGACCTGTGTGTGTAGAATAATGCTCAGTCAGTGGGAGGAGACGTGTTCAGTAGCACAGCAGCTCTTCAGTTCTGGGGATCAGGCACTCTTAGTGGATTTCGACAGCCATTTAGATGACATCACAAAAGACTGGACCAATCAGAAACTCAATACTAAAATCATGGAGCTGGTCTCTCCAGCCAATGGAACAGTGTGAATACATGTGTGTAGTGGACAGTGTGTGTATCACAAGACTGAATTTTGACATTGTCCTTCACATTTAATGTTCACACATGAAGAACTCATTAGAGATTGTGTGACAGTTTCATCATCAGTTTCTACATGATCAGTCCTTAACTTACTGCCACTAAACATTAATTAAATACTTATAAGACTTGAAGACGAAGCGAAATGTTACTAAGTTTAAATCAATGCACACTAACATTGAGTTTTTATATTTGTTGCAATTCTAGACATTTGAGCTTTGCCAGTAAAAGTAAAATGATAGAATAATCAGTAATGTTTAACCTTAAACTGAACATGTAATTGCACTCTGAAGTGAAATCTTTCTCTCATGATGTCAGTTTGATGGTTTGGGCAGAACACCCGTTAACTCCACCACTGTCTCACAAAACAAACCTTGAGGACGGTCAAAGCCCAGAGTCTGCTCTTCAGAGCTCAAGGTTTCAGTACTAGAACCTTCAGTAAGCTACTACTGAGTGAACCACACAAAACAGACCGATCTACTGTTGTTGAGAAGATGTCTAGTGTTCCTGATTTGATCTCCACATGCATCATTGATTCTGATTATCTGATTCATTCTGGTGGAAACCGCAGCCGCAGAAATGATCAATTCAATCGTAACATTTTCAATAAATACTGGAGTAAATGCTAGTTTTTACTGTAGGTTCCAGTTCTTACTACAGTAGGCTGTTGTTGTTAATAATAATAATACATGAGTATTATCTGTAGTATCAACTGAAGTTCAGTGAATAGTGTAGAAATTCACGGTTACTGTCAACATACACAATTGTACAATAAGTGAAAATGTCATGTGAATAGAGATCAGATTTACTATGGTAATGATGAAAAACACTGGAGTAAATACTTCTTACAGTATGTTTCTTGTGGGTTTTTTTTTATTCTCCACAAACAGAACGGTGTCACAATGAGAGGATTCCTGTTTTCTTTCATTCTGTGACTCTTTTACAATCTCCTGGACAGGGATTATTTTAGGCCTTAGTTAAATTAGGACATTTAAGCAGTTTTTACAATCATGCCTTACAAAAAGCTTTACTGGTGTGCATTTTAAAATGAAACAAGAGCATTTATTTTGATTTTAAAACAATTGTCACTACGCTATTTTTATTTTTGAAAGCTCTTTACATTTATTTTCGTCTAAAACTAGTCTCAAGCCCCCCCCCCCCCTTCTGGGTTTTACATTTATGCATGTGGCAGATGCTTTTATCGAGTCACTTGCATTGCATTTTACTATACATTTCTTACTAAGTAACATGGAAATATCTGCTGTCAGAAGATCACGGCCAGGATGACACAAATTCAAGGGGCACAAAATTTGAGGGGTATTTCCATTTATTAATCCATTTTGCAGAACAAAAACTTTAAATATGAATGATATAACTAAAATATTAGCGTTATCTACATACACATTGATTACATAAACATGGCTGTGGTTTGTGGTTAATGCATATTGTGAGGGATACAGATCACAAACAGAAGAATATGATGATTGTTGACTTCACTTTTTCAATAAATCCAGCCGTCTGAATTACACAAATCACAGCAGCAGTTGACATGATGCCATTACAGACGTTATACAGAAATATTGAGATATTGACGATTACAGAGTGAAATTTATTTCCACTAAATATCTACTGCTTACATAAACATGACTCAGTGGTTTTGTTTCTTGTAATATTTCTTTCAGTCAGTGTTATTTTAAGGGCTCGTTATTTGTTGCTCTGAAACATCAACAAAGTTTAGCGTGACTTCTCCTGTAGGTGATTGGCTGGCCAAGCTTTTGAGAATGGCAATGGAGTCTCTGAACGCCTGGACCTCTTGTATCTGAGACTGGGCCCATGGAAGACTGATCTGGAGAAATACAACATTTAGATGTTAGAAAAGAATAATTGAGCAAACATTTAAATTATTGCATCCATCTACAGCACATCAAACACAAGAGATGTGCACCTTAATGATGATGTGTTTGTCAGACAGATCATCTCCATCCATCAGCTCTTCTCCAAAGCACAATGTGATGTCTGTCTGTGGTGGATCGCCTCCGCTGCGGTAGGTGTCCAACTCTGATAACAGAAAAAAACGTGTAATCTGCTTAACAGCATCTGATTATCTAGTAAATGTGTGACATTTTAAACACATTTATAAAAAATGTATAAAAGCCCTCAGGAAGAAAACACGGTTTGCTCCATAGGATTATAATGTAAAACATAGGCTGGCAGCTTCAAAAAAGAAGTCAAATGTGTCATGCTGGGAAAAGCTCTGCGATTTAGGGCAACCAGCTATTTTTGTCTGCATTTACATATCTGATATCCAGTCTTTAGGTTCTTGAAGACAGGAAACAATGAAAGAGAGAGGACAAACAAGGTAGGTTAATCAGAAATAAATCTGAATATCATCTGTACCACTATGAAATTTAAGACGTCTTGTGAACTGAAGTGGTAGCACATAACAAACAGCAGGGGACCAAGAACAGATCCTTGAGGTACACCACAAGGCACGGCGAGACAGTGTTTGTCTTCGATGGTGGATGTTTGCGCTTTTTTGAGTTTTTGAAGTATTTTTGAGACATGTTTGTTAAAACGTTTTTTAAAATAAGAATTTTATTGTTAACTATTTTTTTTAATTGTGATGAATTTAGACTTGACTTGTGCCTGAACTGCCAACAAGGACAGGTAACAGGTTTATTTCATTTAGTATAAAATTACTTTAACTACCGTAAGGCCCTTTATTCTTGATGTGTCAGAGAGTAATAATTTATCATATTATTTATGTTTAACCAGAAACGACTTACAGTGCATTGTATATACATATAATTATAACTGCAAAAATTAAATATCACACTGTACACACACTGCTGAAGGTGAAGTGTTAATGTAAAACACTCACGCTGTCTGAACAGGTCTTTGTTGAACAGCAGGGTGGGCTCGCTCGCTCGCTCCATCTTACAGGGTCCCGTCGTGAGGTCATGAGGTCCTCTCCAAAACACTCGACCCTGACAGAAGCGTTTGGCGTAAATGCCTGCCCCCGTTGAGGAGAGTACCACCCCTCGCTCCATGAAGGGCAGTAGTTTGGAAAGGGCGTGCAAACGTGGTGTGAGGCTGGGGTCAGAGGTCATATCTGACGGGGGGTCCGGCAGAGGGATCCGATGGAAACCCGTGCCATTCAGAGACGGTTGGGAGGGGGGAACGGGTGAGGGGGGCAGGTAGGCGATGCGAATGTCATTACCCACAATCTCTCGCCGCAAAACCTCCTGACCAATGTATTGCACGCGCACAGAGAACGAATGAAGTGCTGGAGAGAGAGAGAGACAGAGAGAGTGAGTGATGTATCACTTGACTCAATAACACAGAGAGTGAAGAAGCTGAAATACCTCTGCTGTCTCCTGACAGAGGAACTGCTTCAATAGTGAAGTTTAACTGAATATCACCATCTAAAAGAGACACAACATCACATCACTCACTTCAACATGCTGACAATCAGTTCTCTTCTGCTACTGTCAAAAAACACAAACACTCCTGCTGTCTGCTATTGGTGGAGACATCAGACAGCCCCGCCTCAAACACAGAATGTTCTCAATTATGACACAAAACTATTTCTAACTGATAAGGCAACTGACCACTGAAGTCTGCTCAAAGTGAACCCCCCCATCTCTCATGAACACATAATCATACTGAAACAAACTGACAGAGAAAACACACAGGCTGCGTCCGAAATCGCCTACTTACACACTATATAGTAGGGGGAAATGCTTCCACCCAGATTTGTGAGTGTGTATCGGATTGACACTTATCTTAGTGGACACGGGAGCTGAGCAACGGTCACATTTCAAAAGTGAATCAAATAAATAGAGCTGAAAACTTTAAGACGGATGTCCGTTTTTAATGTAAGTGACTAAATTATGTTTTTATCAACGCTCACGTGTAGGTTCTTTGTTGTCGTTAATACATCATAGGTCAAAGAGTATACGGGTCACATGATCATAAATCATGGCAGATGCAGTATTTCAGAAATGTATTCATACCACTCCCACTCATACTATATAGAACGGCCGATAGATACTAATTCAATTCAGTATGTTCTGTCACAGTATGCCATTTCAGACGCAGGCAGAGTTTTCATACTGAATGACTTGAAGAGTCAAACGTGTGACATTGAGATAGAGAGAACATTACTGTCGTCACTCTCTGACGGTGTTGTGTCCAGGTCTGCGTGCAGTGTGATCTCATGTGCTGGATTTGGGACGAACAGTTCATGTTCAGCCTGTACAACATGATATCAGAGAAGCTGTCAGTCATGTATTTAACAGTGTATTCAGATCGCTCTCTGTTGTGTGTCTTTGATGTGCTGGTATTCACCGTGCTAATTGGCTGAGGTGTAGTAACCTCCTCTTTAATCTTTTTGCATGTGATCTGTTCCTCGGGCTCTGATTGGTTGCGTCTTCTCCTACCGCTGCTCTTCACTGCCCTACGCTCCACCTCTTTTTTAACTTTCACGACTCCTATAGACCATGAGAGAGAGAGAGAGAGAGAGAGAACACTTCAGATCACAATAAACATCTTTACGATTTGAGTGATTATCTGTGATGATGTCAGAGTTTTGTGTACCCTGTTCTTCCAATGGTATGAGGCGATAAACCTTATACGGTTCAGAGATGTCCAGCTGTGACCTCTCGATGACCTCACAGAACTCTGGACTTTTGTTAAGAGCGCATCGAAGTCGAGTTTTCCACGACGCAGGGTCACAACTTCCATTCTCCAGAAGCTTCCCTTTAAACTCAGCCCAAGCCTTTCATGAGCAACACAAAAACATCACATGTGTCAATCAATCCCTTCATCCGGTGATAGAAACTATCACGAGTGACGTCAAATAAATTCAGTTCATGTGAAATCTTTACTGGAACAGGAGACAAATTGAGACCCGTCAAGAAAGACTGAAAGACTCTTTTTCACCTTGAAGATAGCAGCGTCCTCTTCACTCCTGAAGTCTTGTTTTCCTGCGTGTTTCCAGGGAATACGGAACATTGTCTTGTCGGGATCGTCCCATTCCAGACCGCGATACTTCCCACTGTTCACCTGTAAAACAAAACATACGTTCATCATTACATCACACACAACACCACGCATGGTTCTGTTCATACATGTATGTTTTATTATCTCCGTGGGGACGGTCCGTAGGCGTAATGAGTTGTATACTGTACAAACTGTATATTTTATCCTCTAACCCCTAGATCTAAAGATCCTAGAAAACTTTTTGCATTTTTAGATTTTCAAGAATTATCGTTCTGTACAATTGATAAGCTCTAGTGCCAGTGTGACACGAGTCCCCATGAAGTGGTGTGTATTCCGGTTGAGGTCCCCACTAACATATATAAACCAAGTCACACACAGTTCAGGAGCAGGTGACGGATCATATAAACACGAGACTTTACATATGTACACATCTAGCAACCGTTAATCAACTCTATCATATTCAATCAAATGAAAGTTAATGAAATGATAACACTGTATTATTAAATGACATTCTAATCGGATTCTATTCCATGAGTGAAACTCCAGCAGTATTATTATGGGCTGTCACGGACCTGTTCAACCATCCAGGATCGCAGGCGGCGGGTGGAGCGAATCTGCCCGGAAGTCATCTGAAACAAGGACACACGCACATAACTTCACAACGAACAAACACTGACATACGGAAGCGCGTGTTTATTATTGCTTTCAATAATGGACACAAAGTGCTACTTACAAACAAACTGGTAACGTTAAATGAACACGTTCTTTGCACAATGTTATAACAACATGTACATGTAAACGGTAACTTGATAATGAGTATAACTTACACACATTACATGTTCATATTAATAACACGCTAAAAGCATTGCTTACGTTTTACCTGAATGATCAACTAGAATGAGATATAAATAAAAGCAGAAGAAGTCATGTTGTTGTCAGTCTCGTCATGAGTGTATAGATGAGATTCTTTTACCTTCAGTTTCGTCCGTGTGTTCAGTTCTGACTGAGAGACTGAAGCAGCGGCGGGGATCGGTCACGCCTGCAGGCGGCGCTCGGCGGCTCACAACGCAAAGTCAATTCACCCATTTAACCACTAAAACACAAAAACAGACATGATGACAATCAAACACAACCACTGCAAGCCTTTACTTCAGAAGAAATCACTTGAACTTACCGACGATAAGACGTATCACGTGGTTCCTCCTACTGTAACTTTAGCATCGGTTATTAAAACAGAAATAATCAACTTTAAACTATAAACTGTTATTCGTGGTTGATCGATGACGTGTTCAAGCGCATAGCCATCAGGTTCAACCAATCAGAAACAAAGCCGAGGAGCCAAGCCACGCCCACAGAGTATGCCTGTGGTCTCTTCTGCCAGATTCATTTCCTCACGAGAAAGAATTTGTTTCCCAGAAATCACGTGACATTTCAGACGCTGCTTGTCGTGTTTTGAAGTATTAAAAGATAAACATGCCGCGTGATCAAAATACTCCAACGATTCAAATACATGCATGGCATCGGGTAGATTGAAGATGTTAATGTCATAATACTTTAATACAATGTTCATTTTTGGTGTTTGTGTCCAGCGGTGGATCTTCACGCATTACATTACACTGAACTTGAATTGATTTTAAACCAGTCAAATTAAGTTACAGATTCAACATTGTTCTACAACAACAACAACAACAACACAATAAATAAGCGTTCATGTGAAGAGCCTGTTGTGTTATTTTGGCTTCATGTCAGAAATATTATAGCGTCACCGTGTGGTCAACATATAGAAATGATTATAATGTGCTATAAGGTTTAATCAACATACAAAAACAAATGTGTATTTGCGTTTAATAACACACAACAACCAGCTGGAGGTTTTTTTGAAGTATCTCCGTTTTTATTTACATATAAAAACCAAACAAGATGAATTACACAAACACACACACACACACATATATTTTCAGATGAGTTGTGTTGCTGAAGCAGCTGTTGTGAGACTAGCCTTCATCACTCTCTCTCTCCTGACGTTCTCGTTCTCGTCTCATCTCCTTCAGCTCCTGACGGTACTTACGCTCGATGAATCGCTTCTGATGAGCCATCTGAGGAAAGTTATCTGCACAAGACCAGACACACATCAGCATTGAGACGGTCACATCTCACACACACAGACTGATGACATCATAGCTGTCGTGTGTGTGTGTGTGTGGTACACAGTGCCATACAGAGATTGTGTTTCAGTGATTATTAATGTGCAGCCTGAAGACACAACAGATGAATGGAGGTGATTGGTTTCATCATGTCTCATGACGTGATTGTGAAATACTTTCTGAAAGGTTTCTGTGATTGTGAGAGCCCCGGCAGAACTAAAGCGCTCGTGTCTCTACACTTACTGACAAATGACACAGTGCCTCTAAAAGCCTCTCCTGCAGGAGTGATGAATGACTCTAATGTTTACTGTAATGTCATGTTTATTGCTCACAAGGTGCTTCACAAGAAGAGAGAGGAATACTCACATTTCTCTAGTGCATCCATAGCTGCCCCCATCTCAGCCTGCTGAATACTGTTCAGATCAAACACAAATTTGATTTGAATACATTTCGTTGCACTGTACTTGTATGTGTGTAATGACAATAAATTGAATCCAATCTCATCATGATCTGTCATCAATCACATCTGAGAATGTGCAGAATTCAGTCTAGAAAACTCTTCACTTCACATGAAATGTTTGATTGTCAAACACCGTAATGATGAACATCTCTCATCTTACTGTATGTCTTTATTTTAGCTGATAACATTTTCACTTTAGACCAAAGAGATTTCACCACAACAGGTGTAGATGCAGCTGATGCGAGCGGTCAATGACTTGTGCCCACTCATGTGTAAAGATGTGTACGAGAGTTCGGCGGCAGCTACTGAACACTCAGATGAATGAGAGCGTTAACACACGCAGGACAAACAGAGATTCAAGAGCGTAAGCTATGACAGCCGTTCAGATCATGTGACCGCACACATGCTGATATGTAACATTGAGGTTAACACATAAATTTGAAGATATTAGTACCTCGGTCCTTTTCCACAGCCAATCCGCTCGCCCTTAAAGTAGACAGCCACAGTGTATGTCCTGGCGTGAGACGGTCCGACTGTCTGAAGCGTTCTGTAAAATGTGAGATGAACAGCAGTATTAAGTGTGAAGAGGACACACACACACACACATACATACACACACGAGTGAAGGTTCTCTTACTTGTAGAGCGGAATGTCAGGCTCTTTTCCTTCTGTTCTCAGAGTCAGACAACACTGCTGAAGCTGAGATTTAGGATCATTCCAGTCCTGATTCAAAATGAACTCCTGAAAACAGCACATTTACACTTTCATTACACGACAAAACAACAGTGAACAATGTGAACGTCTTCGGAAACACGCAGGGAACTGTGGGATTGGTGCTCATGACAGGTGAATATGATACATTTAACCAAACCAGATTAATCAGGATTCCTCATATTCTGTTCAGATTGTTTGTGAAAATGTGATAAATCTGTGAATAACGTCAAAACTAATACGGTCTAGAGTGTGTGTTGTTTTTCTGATGATGAAGACACACAGTACAGTGTGATCGGATGGGTCTGATCTTTATACTCATATAACGGTTGTGTTAATGATAAATGATGAAAGCAGAATATGTGGAGCTTCACCTTGAGTCGTGGGAAGAAGCAGACGTTCATAAATGCATGCACGTACTCCAGGTCTTTATCTATATACAGAGCTGCAATGAATGCTGGGAAAAATAAACAGAGCAAGAACTGAAAGTGAGAACAATGATTGGATTACATTACAGAAAACAAGCATATTCACAAATATTAACAGAAGATCATCCAGGTGCTGTGGGTCACCTTAACCGCTCTAGTTTAACATTACACAATTCTCCTCTTTCATAACATACATGAGATTATATCAAAGGTGATTAAACCAAAGTGTTTCTCTCCTTTGATCTGTGTGTCTTGGCTTAAAAAATTAACTGCATTAGTCTGCAATTGTTACAAATCCGCTAAAGAAATTCTTTGTTTCAATGTTTACATTTAGGCATTTGGCAGACGCTTTAATCCAAAGCGAGTTACATAGCCTTATCCTATACATTTTACATAGGTATCTGCAATCCCCTGGGATCAAACACACAACCTTGTGTTGTTAACACAATGCTCTTACCACTGAGCTACAGGAAACACTCAGTGGAAATGTTTAAAGTATCATTTTGATGACATTTCATGACAACACACACACAGACTTACACTCGAGCAGATCTGCCAGAGTCTTAGTCCTCAGGGCAACAGGACGTTTGGTTTTGTCATTGGTGATGGCGTGTTCCTGCATGCCCAACTCTTCTGCAACCTTCGCCTGCGTGCGATTATTCACCAAGGAGCTGCGCAGAAGCTGAACACACACACATCATCATCAGGATTATATGACATCAGTGTGAAACTAATCATTAAATGATGAATGAGGATAAACTCACAGTCAGATGTCCTTCATGATGATCTGGGAAATGGATGAACAGATACTCCGTCGCCACCAGCTGCATGATAGAATCCCCCAGAAACTCCATCCGCTGATTGTGCCCCCTGCAAACAAACACACATCTATGAGTTTATTGTGATCACACAACAGATTAAAATCACATTCAGCTGGAATGAACAGATCTCTCTGCTGATGTGAATGATGCAGTGCACTTACAGTGTGAGATGATTGAAGCCCACTGTTCTCAGAGTAAACGCTCGAGCGAGGAGACGCACATGAGTGAACAAAACTCCAATAGCATCCTCAAAACCTGTGAGTTTCTGCAAGACTGGAGACGACTCGATCAACTGTCTGTCTGTCAAGGGCTCCTGAACCTGAACATACAACACAAGTCCTATTTCTCACACTTTCTCCTGCTGTTGTGTTGGTGTCCTGTATGGTGTGCTGGTTTGTCAGTTCTTGTATTGGGTTCTGTCCTTAATGCGTAGAGTCTGAAAGATGATGTTCATCGAAGCTCATAGCATGTGTCCTGTGTTCATATGGCATTTGTTTGTGTGTTCTTGTTGCCTATTGTATCATGCATCTAGACATGTTGTAATGTAAAGGTCGTGAATTACTAGGGAGAAAATGTTAGCTCAGACCTGTAAAGGATGAGGTGGGAAGTTGAGCCAGACCTCCCTCAGATCCTGCAAAAGAACATCAATGAAGTGTGAGATGTGAGACTTCACAGACTAATCATCTCAGGATGCATAGTTTTGACAAATGACCTCCATGTGACCTCCTGCATCATCACGACATCCTTACATCCTTTTGCATTTGCATAACACATCTTACTGCTTAAATTAGAGGTACAGAGCACTTTATAACAGCTGAGGGTGTTGTGGCACGATATGAAGCGGAGTCATTAAAAGCTTAAGAAAATGCTCTGTGGGCCTTATTGCTTTTATAAAGCGGTTATTCCACATGCGTAGCAAGGTTTCATAAATTAAAGTAAATACAGTGATATTTAGGCCGTGTAATGCGGTCTGCCTTTGTAAATCAGGGTATTTTATAACGGCTTAGAACTCAGCTCAGCCAATCAGAATCAAGGACCAGAACTGACAGTTTTATAAATAAAAGACTGAAAAAAAGACACACCTCAGTGTTGAACAACAGTCGACCAAACAGCAGCTTGGCTTCTTTTAAACCTCCTTCTATATAAACAGCACCTAAAGCATTAAAGACACAAGTCTGAATGTGAAGAAGCACACACACTACAGTAGAGCTGATTGAGGGACGCCATCACCCAACACTTGAGACCGATGTGATGGCATGTAAACTGATGACAGATGAATCTACAGACAGTGACCTGCAGTCTTCTGAGATTTTCTTTATTTTGGCAGCTTGGGTACTTTGTGTTGAACAAACAAACTGAAGTTCAGATAAATAATAAGCTATGTGTACTGACCAATCAGAGCTTCAAAACAGTTGGCCATAGCGTGTCTGAGGTCTGACTCTCGGCACAGATCCGGTCCGTGAGCGTATAACATGAACCGATCCAACTCCAGCTTCTGAAACCATAAACCATCACCAGTCATACACTCAATGTCTGCTTCTGTACGGAGTTTCCTCTCGTCTGCTGTGTGATCTGATTGTTTAAGAGATTGTTGTCATCGTGTATATGTGTTGTGCATTATTTAAAGCAGAATATTCACAAGAAAACATCACAAATCTCGTCATGAAGGTGTAAAAGTGAAGACACATGAACATAAATACGAATAGCATCCAAACAGTCACCTTAGCAAGCATAGCCAGATGCTGATTCTGAACGATTGCCGTGCGATATGTGGCGAGTCCACCCTCCTCCAGGTTTGGAAAGAGATAGAAGAGATGCACGCTGGGAAAGAGAAACCGATAAACAGATGAAAGTGGCCTGTTGACTTCATTCATATACTTGTGAAAATGTTCTGCAAACAACTTTTGTTTATAATACCTGGTGAGAAACTCAACGACTGCATCACCGAGAAACTCCAGACGCTCATTATGATTGATTCTGTTAAAGAGACGAGGAGTCAATGTTTCAGATGCTCTGAGAAGTGTTGTGGTGTCACGTATGAGAGAACACAAACCTGGAGGGCGACGGGTCGTCCTGGCCCAGACGTGACATGATGTTGATTAAGGTGTTAATTCCTAAAGAATAGAAAGACGGATGATGTTTATGTTGAAGTGTCAGAAACGCTCTGATATGAATAATAATGATGATGTTTCCAACCCTTCTTCCTCATGTACATGTGATGCACTTTCCGGTCTCCGTACTTGGGCTGCCGTATACCGCAGTTGGACAGAGAGTTACGAGCGTGATCGGGATTCATTCCGAAATTCAGATGATGACTGGGGTGAGTCATTGCCAACTGAGCCAAAAAGAGAATCAAGTGAGACTTTGGGCGGCTGAACACACACTGATGGTGCTTCACAACACTCACCTGCAGCAGACAGCGCTCATTAAACGTGTACCCGATCAAATCATCCATATGCATCAGACACTGATGATAGCGGATGTGATGAGTGAGAACCGGCAGCATCATTGCGTGCTGTTAACAAACACAAACACACCCGATCATCACCTGCACCACACACATGACATGACCCTACAGCTCTCTTGAAACAGTTTTGTGTTCATGCTACATTCTTTCAAATCTCTTCTTTTGTGTTCTGATGAACTCATGAGGGGATTAAATGACCAAAGAAATCTCAGGATTTGGTTAACTGTCCCTTTAAATGGTTTAGATGAATACAACAGGGTCTTAAACGTCATATCCCTGTTATCTTCTCTTCACCTCAACATCAGCAGTACCACAGTCTGACAGAACTCAGTCACTTTGAATCAAATTAAAGACGCCAGACATCAGCGGCAGTTCTTAGGTGAGTGTATACCCGAGGATTAGCCCAGAGACCTCCTCATGTGTGTTGGAATACAGTGGCGTAGCAAGTCAAGACCGAGCCCATATGCAAAGACATTAATAAAATGATTATATGTATTAAACATATGTCAACTAATAAGACTTCTCTACTACCCTTAACCTCACTGTATACTTAACCATATGAAACCATACGCGGGGGGGGGGGGGGGCTTCAGACCCCTTAACACACCCCTAGCGCCGCCACATCCAGACATTAACAAGAAGCTCCACTGGGATTATTGGGTTTGGGGAGAGAACACAACCCTCAACATGGCGCTCTAGTCCCACCTGCCAGTATAACGGGCTAAATGTCTTAGAGAATCATCAGCATTTATCCAGAGATGAGGCTCTTATGAGGTGCTTGCCAACCTGTGCACATGTGCAGTAGCTAAGGTGACCTCTGATGAGCTCAGGAAACCAAAGTTATGATTCAGATGGTGTCAGGTTTAATTGATGTTAAGATATGTGGCAATACATTGTGATTTTTCCAGATATTTCAGAAATACTCAAGTAGACAGGACTATGGTCATGTGTGTGCGTGTGTACTGCTGACCTGGCAGATATCAGAGCGGACACCAGTTCTCCAGAAGCTTTGACTGCTGAGCTCCACAGTGACCTCTCGTCTCATTGTGTTCTTCTGACGGATCTTCTGCAGAGCTTCCTGTAACAACACACACACTTCATCAATTATCCCGTCAGTACACATTCAACAGTAACATCAGCTAATACACAACATAATATGCTACTGCAAGAAAACAAATGTGAATGAAGTCAGATCATGAATGAGATGTTTTAGTGAAGTGTTTGTTATTAAACTAAAGTCTTGTTTGCACACGTCCTACCGGTCATGAGTTTTACACTTACATTTAGCAGACGCTTTTATCCAAAGCGACTTACAGATGAGGAAACATTGGAAGCGATTATAACAACATAGGCCACAAAATACATAAGTGCATCAAAACTAGTCCATTAAAGCCTAGCACAGTATAGAAAGATAAGAATAGTGAGGTTAGTAAGTGTTTAATTTTAAATTAAAATTATTATTTTTTTAAAGAAGGAAAGGGAAGAGAATTAGGAAAAATCAATCAGCGACGTGTTGACGGAAGAGATGCGTTTTTTAAAGATGGCAACAGTCTGCTGTCCTTGTAGCAGCTGGTAGATTTTAGAACACACACAGCATTCATCTTCAGAACACATGTAATTTGTTATATTTAATCATCTCCAGTGTGCTCATCTTTTGTCTAGAATTGACAGAAATGTTTCATTCTTTAAACCACATTAAAGTAGTTCACATCTATTCTTAAATACATTTTTCCCTTTAGCACTTAACACAAGGGACTGCTCTGAACTAGTGACACTTGCTCCAGAATCTGCATTAAATACCCAATAGATTCAGAATCTGGATACAAAAGTGACTTCATCAGATGTTTATAGAAGAGGCTTGTTCGACTGACAACCGACTGACAAAAGCAATGCATTCTGGTTAAAATGCATCTGACTTTGATGGAACATGTGATCGCGAGGCATCCTATCAAAGTACGACGAGAAAAAAATTAGACCAAACACTCAGGTCAGGTGCTGCAGTTGCCCTCAAACAAGCAGCGCAAGCCTTGATGATGATGATGATGATTATGATGTCACACTTTATTCTTCGTGTTCAGACTGCACACATGCGTGTAGTTTATTCAATTAAGCTTACACAAATGTTGGTATTCATATTACCTTTGATGTTCCTCGTACTGAACATAAAAATAATTTCGATCATACGCACTTCATCGGTGATAAAGCAAAAAGCACTTGACGGTGGTCTCATAAGTCCTGCCCCGCCTCAACAGGGGTGATATAGAAGTGTCTGAGAACGTGTGCTGGTTATTCAAAGCTTTCTGAACACGTACCTCTCGTTGTGTTAACTTCTGTTTGTCAATCTGTTTCACCTTCGGGCTGTTGGCCAGCAGGTGACGCAACTTCACATAACTCTTCCACAACTTTTGATACCTGCAACCACAGAACATACAGCAGAGCTTCATAAATCTACATTTCATCCACACGTCATCATATTAGTAATTATATATAATGAACTAAAATCTATTGCACGCTACTAAAAACTATTGGTAAGCGGTCCATGTACACCTTCACTCACTCTTGAGCAAAACCAGAGCGACAACGTTCCCTTGCACCTTCACACGTGTTGATTCTTTCATTTCAGCATAACACCTGCATGGAGATCTAACCCCAGCGTGACATACATTAGTGTCTGTGATTGGGCGTGCTGATGTCACCGCAGGGAGGTGTCGGATCATTAGACTTTCACACTTACTGGGGGTCTCCAGCGTAACTGAGCTGAGCCGGTCGGATGCCGAAATGAACGATGATGGGGAAAGTGATGACGCTGGAGTTGAACTGCTCACGATCTAACTGATCGATCCTCACTGAACTTGGTTTCTGAGAGCACAGACACAAGCATTCAGTACCAGTGTTCTTTAATCACGACACTGACTCTCAGATGTATTCATTAACGAACAGATAGTATATGAAGGTGATGTTGTTTGTGCAAGTGTTTTTCACCATGCCAGGGTTGGTGACGATCATGCCCTTGCACTCTTCGGCATACTTCTGCCACTCCAGCTCCTCCCACTGTAACATGTTTGCAATCTCTTCAGCGGGAACCAGCGGCTTACTGCTACGCAGCATATACAACAACACCTGATGCATGGACAGCACCTCCTTCCCTCCGTCTGACACACAAACACTCACATCACCATCCTTCTCTACACAAAATCCTCATTCAACTTCTCAAGAATGATGTTACCTGGGAGGAAGCGAACAAAGCGCGGCATGAAATGAAATCTCTGACAACCTTGAGGTGCGTCCTCTTCAGGGCCTGTAAGACAACACATAACATGTTTAAAGAGAAGGCAAGAGAGCCGCCTGTATGTGTGTGAGTGTACACGTGTGTCCACGCGTTACCTGTGAGGTTCCAGTCGTAGAGCTCTAGAATGTCTCTGAAGAGATACGAGGAGAAAAGCTCCAGACCCTTGACACAGTAGTTCTACACAGACATAACACATCATGAATGTGACGTTAAACAAACAACATGTCAGAGATATGACACAGATATTCTTTTATCGTATTATAACAAAGTGTGTAAGAAACATGAAATCCTGATGAGATTATAATGATTCAAGTGACTGTATGAAAGAGAATAACATCAGACCTCAGGTGACATCTCCTCAATGAAGTGAATGGTGTAGTCAATGTTGAAACGAATAACTTGACACAAAGGAATCTGAGAGAGAAAACACATTCAACACACAAACATTAATACGATTTTAACCTTATTCCCGTCTGAAGGAGTATTTAAAAAAAATCCCCTGCACTCTTTAAAATGATTTCCTTGATCTCGATGTAAACTATAGTGAAAACTGAACTGAAATGCTGTAGAGTAAATACTTACTACCCTTCATTTAAGATTTAAATCACGCTTACATTAGACATGTGGGAGACGTATGATCGCTTTGAGAACATGTGAATGGACACTTACATTAGTCAGAGGTGTGTGAGAGAAGAGTGAGAAGCCCTCAAACAGATACTCATGATCATCATATTCAATCACTGTTGGTCTGTCTGTCTGAAACACACAACGACGACATTCACTGTAACAATACAACAACATCCATAGAAACAGATGAATGTGTTTGACGCACTCAGAAAAGAAACATACCAGAAAGTTGGTGGGCGGGGACACAGTGATTCTGTAGTGAAACAGTTTGCCAGCATTGTTGTTCATCGGTCGACACGTTTTCACCGGCTAGGAGAAAACATTCAAAACCCAATTTTAGCAATGAAACGTTTCTGTTGAAGGGAATGAATAAAACGTACCTCTTCACCGGGATAAATACTGTGACGGATTCCAGTACGTCTGGCTTTAGCACTGCACTTACACAAGGGACCATCATTCATCTGAGTTTGAAACACATTAGAAAAATATTTATATAATTTGACTTCCTTCAGTGCCATGAAACAAGTTCATAAGCAAGTGTTATAAAGATTTTACAGCAAATATCTGAACTAGGGCTGTCAAACGATTAATGGCATCCAGAATATAAGTTTTTGTTTACATAATATATGTCTGTGTAATGTGCGGTTAATTTTATATTTATAAACACATACACACATGAATATATATTTAAGAAATGCAACTTCAATTATTGGTAAAAATAAATACAATACCAAATATTACCTAAGTTATATATACACAATCTAACAATTCTGTATGAATACAAAACTAATATGCACAGTACACAGACACATATGTAAACACAAATTTTTATTCTGGATGAAATTAAAGTCAAACAGATTTCGTAATTAGTCAAAATTTGAGAAAAAGAAAAATAACAGTCTGAAAAAAGGCTTTATGAACAGGCCAAACATGTAAAGATAAAACGCACCTGTCCCGGATCATTATACCACAACTCCTCATGCAGACGATCAGGATGAGCTTTCTTCCTCTTGATCTCAGCGATGACGTCAAACACCTCAGAGTCTGAACTGCTCGAACAACTGCTGCCACCTTCATCAGACTCGCACTCTGATTCACTGGAGCTGTCATCTGTGCACACATTACAATCGCGCACATTACACTCTGATCAATTGGAGCTCTCATCTGTGCACACACAAACACACCTTCATCCTGGTCCAGTTTGGTTTTGGGTGGCTGCCATTTAGGTCGGCTGGATTTAGTGCGTTCCTGTCTCCGGCCGAGCTCTTCTTCAAACCTCTCATACAGATCTCTCAGCTTACTCGTACCCACAACCGTTGAGTCACCCTGAACACACACATCAGATAAAACACAACCGCAGTGTCACCCTGAACACACACACAAGTGATAGTGCAGATGGTGTGATAGTGTTTATGTTAATGTACCACTTGATCCATTGGGTCATTGGAGTAGTAGCTCTCAGCGTGCGTGCAGCGGATCCAGGCGGGTTTCAGCGAATCCTCCTCTCCTTTCTCCTCCACGTGACGTTCACTGGACGTCTCATCTGCTTCTCTTCTGCTGCTGCTCACAGTCTTCTCTCTGCTGCTCGTGCCTGCATCTGTTCTCCTCTCTTTCTCCACCTCCACACGCCGACGTTTTCTCTCCCGACTGCTTGAGCGGGTGCGAGCGTGTTTTCTGTGTCTGTCCGAGGGGGGCGAGCATCGCTCATCTCTATGGCGATAGTGCTCTCTACAGGACAGAGAAAGTGTTAAAGCTCATCCTGTGAGAACATTTTGGAACAAAATCTTCAAACAGTGAGCCTCAACTAAGACTGTAAAAAATCATAAATTAGTACCATGCAGAAATAATTCCAAGAAAAGGTTCACAAACTTCTCGCAATTTTCTGTCTAGATTTAATGTCCAACATAATGTATTAAAACTGCTCATGACAGTACAAGGTATTAAATTCACATTTCCCACAAGTTTTGTCAAATGAAATCTGATTGATGCGATAACAATAACATAATCTAATCTACGTTTGTCAGGTAAATATTTCTGAGCTGTATGACAGACACTGGACGGGGAAACGTCAGAAGCGTGTTACCTGCTGCGATGTCTCTGTGCAACACGGCCCCTGTCGTAGTCTCCCTTGTACCGCGGGCTGTCTGATCGCCTGCGCTCAGGACTGCGTCCTCGGTCTCTCTCTCTCTCTCTGCTTCCATACGCTCCGTAGCTGTGGCCCCTGTGCCGGTGGCTGTCATGGTGACGGAGCCTCTCGGGCGAGCGGGCGCAGCTATCTGGCTTGTACTGTGGAGGATGGTCGGGTTTGAACGAGCCTCCAGGTGCAGCGTAAGAGTGACTGAAATTGGGCGGAGGAGGGACCTGAGGTTGGGGAGGGTAGCTCATTGGATAGGAGGGAGGATAAGGCATAGAGTGCAGCGGTGGGGGTGGCATCCGTGTCAGGGGCAGCGGGTTACCCGGGGGCATCATGTAGGGGTAGGAGCTCTGAGGCTGAGAGCCGTGAGGAGCGGGTGGAGGAAAAGGCGGGGGCTCTGGGAACACTGGAGGTCGTACGGGGCACTGGGGCAGGGCGTTAGACCCTTGTAACTGTGCAGGAAAGTGAAAAGGCATGAGGTCAGGAGGAAGAGGCGGCGGCGGCATGTAACCGCTGCCGCCCGGATGGTTATACACAGGAGCAGGGCCGGCCGGAGGATCGTAGTGATACGGCGAAGGACTGGGGCGGTACTGGGTCTGCCCTGGAGCAGCTGGTCTTCCCCTCGGACCTCCACGACCAACATGAAACGACATCTGTAAGAAGATTTGAGAAGTGACACAG